>NC_142070.1:48430000-48740000 GCF_059756535.1 Pantherophis guttatus
TGGCGAGTCAGGTATAGTAATTTTTTTGTTGTTGTTGTTATCCTATTTGTAAATATTAGTTACCATGAGAAAAGCTCAGAACTGGAGCCAAGAAGGCCTCAGAACCCCAGTGGACAAATCAGAGTAGTCAGTTTTGCAAAATTGACTACTTTGATTAAAGAACATAAGTACTTCTGTTTCCACATGGAAACAGCTTCTGAATTTCATGCTTGATGCAGAAAAGAATGTAACTTTGACTTTGGGTTTTATAGATTAAATTGATAGATCTTTTTAGAAATGATTTGTTCATATTATTATGGAAAAACAAAATCTGTGATTTGATATTAATGCTCTATTCCACTGCAACAGAGTTGGAAGTCAATGCTTCTTTTTCTTTTTCTACCTTTCCTCACTTCTCTCTCCCCTTTCTCCTCCCCTCTCATGGCTCTTTTATTTACTTTTGTATTTTGCATTTCATAATACTTTATAACCTAATAAAAAAATGTTTGGAAAAAGAAAAAGAACCCCAGTGGACAAATGAATTGAACATAACGATGATGATACTTTCATTTTTGTTCCAGTTTTCTGGCCAGATGACACACGTAAAGTAATAATCAATAATAAAATATTTGTTCTAGGTGAAAGCAAAATAATGAAAAAGAGGCCACAAGCTACATATAGTTCAGTCTGGACTACTAGTACCTTGTTAGCATTTCTGTTTGAATAATGATATTATTAAATTATATTATTATATAATTTGGAGATGGAGCTAACAGAAGAGGCAAGCTTGTCCGGCCTTTGTCGCCAGCTGGATCTGCTCATGTGGATGCTAGTATTGTGGAGTGTGGCAGGCTGTTGCTGGGATTTTCAGATGATTAACCGGCTTGTAGGAGCTTTGAACTGTTTGAACTGCTACTGGTCTCTATGTGCTGGGGACTTCAGGAGACGTTGCAGGACTGGACAGCTGCAAGAATACTCAATGCAGCATAGCATGCCTTTAGCCGGTCCTCTGACTATTCCTTGAAATCTTAGGAATATTTTATAATCTGATCTTGGGAGGCTATTTGGAGGACTCTGGATCTGTGGGGTAAAGTTGGGTCACTCAGGTGAGAGTCCCTTTTCCCTGGTTGAAAGTTGGGAAGGGGGTGGAGGAGTGGCACCCTGCTTGGGGGGGTGAGAGCAACTGGGCAGTATGCTGTTTGTGTACTGAATGTATATATTGTCAGTGTGTTGCTGCAGTAAGGAAGGGGGTGGTGTATGCTTGAGGGCGCTGAGAGCAAGTGCTATAGTGCCTGTTGGGCTCATCCAGCCCTGACTGTTAGTCGTAAGAGGTTCCCTTTTTATATCAAGGAGGAGGGTAGAAGATGGGGGATAGAATGGTTTGCAGAGAAGACAGGGGAGGGTGGTTTATTTCACAGTTGTCGGGTAACAGGAGATACAGGCGACATGAGGAGGCCACTCACAATCCAGCTTCATGTTCTGCCCCCTTGCAGTCACTTCATTTACCTGGTCAGTAGATCTGCGGGGGCCCTGACTTTAGGCTGCTGCTTTTAAATGTCAGATCAGCCTGTAATAAGGCTTCTCTTATTGCTGATTTGATTCTTGAAGAGAAGACTGATCTGGCTTGTATCATTGAGAGCTGGTTGGGTCCAGAGGGAAGTGTTCCCCTTTCAGAAATGTGCCAGTGGGATGTCAAGTATGGAACAAGCCTAGACCTCAAGGCCATGGAGGGGGTGTAGCTGGAGTCTCTGGCAACCTCTAGGGGCATGGTTCTACAAGTGCCCAGCTGTGAGACCCTTTTTCTTAGGTTAGGCTCAAGGGATCAGGTGGCGATGCTGCTGCAGTACCAGCCTCCCTGCTGCATCACAGCTTTCCCTTCTAGGCTCCTGGACCTTAACATGGGGCTGGTGGTAGAATTTTCCAGGTTTATAGTTCTGGGGGACTTATACCTGCCATCACTGGGAATGGGGACAGAGGTAGCCTAGGATTTCATGGAAACCATGACTTCCATGGGCCTGTTCCAGGTTATCCAGGGCCCAACTACGAAGCGTGGTCACACACCCAATTTGGTGTTCTTGTTGGAGCAGTGCCTATGTGACCTGGAATTGGTGGACCTGTCTTTGGTCCCCCTGTCATGGTCATGAGCTTCTCAAGAACTGTACCCCTCCCTGCAGGGAGGCAGGAGCTATTAGATTGGTCTGCCCCCTGTGGCTAATGGACATGGATAAGCTCCAGAAGGATCTGGGGGCTATAACCATGGACCTGCTGCACAGTCCTGCTGAGCTCTTAGTTACTGTCTAGAATAGTAAGGTGACTGAGGTGATAGAGGTCCACTTGAAGGGGCGCACTTGAGGAATTTGCTGATTTCCTAGAAGTCATATTTGCTCAACTTCATCCCCAGTTAGATGCTGGCGTGATTGCTGGTCCGGTAGAGGCACCTGAGGTAGAAGGTTCTTGCCCTGTTACCTAAGAATGGTTTGACTCTGCTATTACTGAGGAAGCGGACAAGATCCTAAGGAGTATATGCACAAGCACCTGTGTTTTAGACCCATGCCCCTCCTGGCTTGTGAAAGCTTCCTGGGAGGTGACGTGAGTGGATTCTGGCGATGATTAATGTTTCCCTACATGAGGGGGTAATGCCATTACACTTTAAGGAGACTATTGTCCACCCTCTTAAGAAGCCATTGCTGGATTCTATCCTGTTGGATAGTTTCTGATCTGTTTCCAATCTTCCCTTTTTGGGGGAAGGTTGTTGAGAAGGTAATTGTGCGGCAGCTTCAGAGGTTCCTGGATGAAACAAATTATCTAGACCCTTACCAATCAGGTTTCATGCCTGGATATGGGACAGAAACTGCATTGATCGTGCTTTTTGATGATCTCTAGAGGGAGTGGGATAGGGGTTGTGCATCCATCCTTGGTCTACTTGACCTCTTGGCCGCTTTCAATATCATCGGCCATGGTATCCTTCTGGAGCGGCTTCAGGGATTGGGAGTGGGAGGCTCTTGCTATCCTGGTTCACTTCCTCTGTGGCCACTCTCAGTCGGTCTTAATAGGAAGCAAGAGGTCCAGCCCTTGTCCATTGCTTTGCAGGGTCTTGCAGGGCTCAGTACTCTCTCCACTTCTGTTTAACATCTACATGAAGTTGTTGGGTGATATCATCCATCACCATTGACTGAGATATCATCAATATACTGATGACACACGGCTTTATGTCTCAGCCCGTGGTGAGTTAAGCGACGCCGTGACCTCCTTCTCGCAGTGCTAGAGGCTATTAGGGGCTTAATGGGGAGCAACAGGCTGAAACTGATCAAATGGCTCTGGGTTTGGGTTTTTGTCCATGGACCCAAGTGTATAATCTGGGGGTTCTCCTGGATTTGCGACTCTTGCTCAAAGAGCAGTTATAACCAGGAGGGCCTTTGCGCAACTGTAGGTTGTGTGCCAGTTATGCCCTTTCCTGGACTAACAATGCCTACTCACGGTTACTCATGCCCCAGTCATCTCCCATCTTGACTATTGCAATATGCTCTACATTGGGCTACCCGTGAAAAGCATCCAGAAGCTCCAAAATTTGATCCAAAATGCAGATACCTCGGCGTGCACATGTGTCACCTCTGCTACGGGAACTGCATTAGTTGCCAACTTGATCCCAGGTGCAATTCAAGGTGCTGCTTGTCATTTTTAAAGCTCTTCATGATTTAGAGCAGTTTAACTTAGGGACCATCTCTTGCCGGTCACATCCACCTGACCTACTAGAGTGGGAAGGCAATATTTCTGGTCCCATCCCCTAAATTGGCGGAATCCAGAAGAACGGCCTTTTCTTTGGAATATCATCCATGCAGAAATTAGACTGCCTCCCTTTTTGACAGTTTTTAGAAGGCCCTGAAGACATGGTTGTGCCAGCGGGCCTGGAGAACTCAAAAGTGCAATGGAACCCATCGATTGGCTTATTGAATCATATGCTATAGCCGGGGAGGGGGTAGTGGTGTTATTTTTTTTTTGTATGTTTATTTTTTTCTATATTGTGCTTTTATTGTTTGTAAGCTGCCTGAAGTCACTGTGAGCGAGTAGGCGAGTAGATATAAATTTTCTAAATAAATAAAAATAAAAGATATATTATTAAATAAGCAATGAATGGGTTTATTTTTCACAGCCATGAAATCTCAGGCAGGAACTTGTACGGTCTGTGTCTGTAAAGGGATAGCACATTACATTTTGTTGTGTCTTTTCTGGGAGATAGAACATGTAGTCTTTCAGCATCCATTTATTGGTCTGTGACCAATAAATGAGAAGAAAACGTGCAACAGTATAACAATTTAAAAGTTCCATATTATTGGTTCATATGCTGTACATTAAGATTGTAGTCAAATATTAACTACCGGAATACTTACACTTGTTTTTTCTTTCTTTCTTTAAAGCTTCACTCTTTGCAGAAAGCATGGGATTTCCAAGTGAAGATTTAACTACGCCGAAATCTGTTTCAATGTATATAGAGTGGCTTAATCAAAAGTGCCAACCAAACTTCTGGAAGGTAAAATGTTTAAAAATAAACCCTATGATCGTCACTTTGAGACCAGATTACTGACTACAATGCACTTTGCTGAATATAATATTTCTGAGTCACCAGAAAAGGCCATCTTGATGATATAATTCAATATTTTGTAGTAGTTTTTAAAATTTCAAACATTGCATATAGGAAATGAGAAGTCTATGTAAAAGTGAAGGCAGTGCATTTAACATTTCTTAACAACCATGTTGTATCGTATCACAAAATCTATTTTGTATTTTTCGATGATCAAGAAGATGAGAAGAGAACGGAGCAGGGTCAAAAGGTTTATTCACTCAAATAATTGTCTATTAAATGTTTTCAATAGTTTGTGGTGCTTGGTATTAACCAATAGCATTTCTGTTTTGTTTTCTTTAATAGCAAGAAAGAAAGAAAAGAAAGAAATTAAAAGTAGACTTTTTAATCGTAAGAGTAGTTCCAGGGTATATTGGGAAATTTTAAAGACTGAATGCTGTAGAAGATTCCTACTGGACCAAACAAAGGCCTATCTTGATTTTCTCTCCAGGCATTGTCTTTCTCACTAATAGGTAAAACACAAGGAAAATTAAGATACAACCCAGCTTTTCTTTCTGCAATTGGCGTTCAAAGTTCTTTTACCTTTGATATTAAAAGCAGAGTTTTAATTTCCTGACTAGGATAATACAAACTGTCAATACTTTAAGTTAATGAATGAGATGGAAATAGTAACTTAAGTTTAGGAATGTTTCTGTATCTGCTCCATCTCCAGTGAGCAGGAAAACAGCAGGGTTATCAGACTATTTCAGCTCCCAAATAAGGTTGCCTATAGAAATTCTGTTTTCTTTGACAGTAGTAAACAGTATAACCACTGGATAATAATATGGCAAGTCAGTCTGTGTTCAAGAATGAGAAAACACTTTATTGCCACCTTAACGTGGAAACAAATGAGAATGGATGCCTTAAAGTTGGCGTCAGACAATATCTCCTAGTTAGTTGGCCATTGTGATCCTTGTAATGGTTGCAGGGCTTTACTAGTCTTCCAGTACCAAAATAAAAACATTTTCCAGCAACAGTATTCAGGTAGCCCTTAACTTACAACAGGTCATTTAGTGACCATTCAAAGTTACAACATCACTGAAAAAAGTGACATAATCATTTTTCACACTTATGATGGTTGTAGCATCCCCATAGTCACGTGATCAAAATTCAGGTATTTATGACCTTTGCAGTGTCCTGGGGTAATGTGATCACCTTTTACGACCTTCTGACAAGCAAAGTCAATGGGGAAACCAGATTCGCTTAACAACCATGTTACAAATTTAACAACTGCTGTGATTCACTTAACAACTGTGGCAAGAAAGGTTGTAAAATTGGGCAAATCTCACTTAACAAATGTTTCACTTAGCAACATAAATTTTGGACTCAATTGTGGTTCATGATTTGAGGACGACTAGTAACTAGGAAACGTCCCTAAATGTATAATGTTCCCAAATAGTTAAGCAGATTTGAAATAATTTGTAGGAGCCAAAGGTTTTACATTTCTTCAACCTTCAGTTAAAGCAACATTATCTTGATTTTATTTTACTGGAAGCTTCTCTTCTGATTCGTATTTTAATCTATTTTATATATTCCCTGGGGTTACTTTAGATCACAGGTGTCAAACTTGGAATGTCACGTTGCCGTCATGTGATGTTTTGTGACGTTTTTTCCCTTCATGGAACTGGGGTGGGCGTGAGCTGCGTGTGACTCATTCAGCCTGCAGGCGCCAATTTGACACCCCTCCTTTAGATCCTGGATTTTATGATCACGTGGGAATGAGTGGAAGAGCTTTAGATGGCCACATATTTTATTTTGCTAAAATAACTGAAATGACCGATCATTTCCAAGTAGCTTGCAGCATTTAATTGACTTTTTATTTACTCAAAAAGGAGGGCTGGATGCTTTTAATATTTGAATGGGAAACCAACAGGCAGCTAGAGAGTTTTAAAAAATCCAGAACAAATCAAGAAAATTCACCTGCACTGCTCCCAAGAAAATAATATGAATATGTATATGAAATCAGTTTTAAAAAGTGAGCATTTCTGAGTTTTTATCTCTCTACCCCAACCCATCTCTTTCATTCTGTATGGCTGTTGCAGCAGGGCCAGCTTCATTAGGCCCTATAATTCAAACTCAGATTGGGTAGTACCGGTATATGCTATGCTGTGCATGTACCCTATATGTTATAACTGTTTAGTGGATTAATTTTGACATACCCTTATGATCCTAGATATTACTAGGATAGTCAATACCCGGGGGCCTTTTGTGCCTTGCATCTAATCAGCTCCATAGGTAGTCTTAGCCAATATTGTTAAGTGTAACAAATGTCACATTCAGGCTGTGTTCTGTAAATTATCCTTCAAAAAGCAGAAAGGAGTGCTGTATAGTGGAAATCTAGGACATATACTAAGGAAGTTAAGACACGAGCTTATAAATGTTGCAAGAGAACTTTGTGATTAAGCTAACCTCTTCATTACCTTTCTTATGAAAGCAGGAAAGTGGGGTACTGTATTTTGCATTTAGTACCTGAATTGCATGTAAAGTGGGAATAAAATATGCTGAATTATGAGGTTTAAATCTTACAGAAACTAGCACTGTAGTTATATATGAAGTTGTCTCATCATAATCAGTAGGGATGCTCATAAGGTCTGGGAGGAACTCATCTTAAATTACAGTTGTAGGGGCAAGACATATTATGCTGAGGGTTTTTTGCACATAGAATCTTGATATATTTCATTTCTCTTCTGGGTATTCGTCTTAGGACATATTTGCAAATCACGAAGCAACATGAGATCTGAACATTTTTGTAATTGAAGTGTTTTTAGTATGTACTGAGTTGCTCCAATGGAGATATATGCTTTATCTGTTTTTTGTTTAATGCCTCTGAACTGCAATAATTTACTTTAGATGAAAGTTCTTTGTCCTTGGAATATACAAGCTTATATTTTTCTTTCAGCAAGGAAATTTAGTTCTTTTCTCTTTTTCAAAGTTTAGAGAAAATACCATAGATTTCTTTGAAATACATCTTCATTAAAGATTTTAACGTGAATAAAACTTTGATTACAGAATGTTACACCAGATGCTTCAAAATCATGTGGTCCCTACAAACAGACTGCAGAGTTCAGTAAAAAAGAACAAACCACTTCAGTCAGAAAAATTGAAGTTCATAACCACGATACTATTGGTATAGCAACTATTCATACTTTTATACTTTTGTTTGTTGCAGCTAAAATCCCATGCACAATTAAATATCAATTGTGTATAAAGTAATGGACATAATACAAAGGACATCTACCAGGAAGTGGATAGTGTTACTGATTTTGCTATTTATGTGTTGAAATCTGTTTGATGCTTATTGTCGGCATCTGGCATATTCTTCTCTAATTAGTTTTAGAGTATTATATTTGGTTTTCAACCCTTAGCCTTCACTCCTCAAATATAATGATAATGGACTTTAGATCCACTTATTGGGGTATACAGATGCACACAGCCTAAAGAGAAGCTTTTATTAGCAAAGCTGGGTTGTGATCTTGAAATGTGAAATGTAGGTTCATTTTCAAGAGCAATTTTTTTGTTTTTGCCTGCTTAAAACATTCAACAAGAGTATCCTTTAAAACAAAATGAAAGCTTTCTTGTTGGATGTTCTGAAACTCTGCAGCCAAATGAAACTTGGGGATTTGGACAGAATTAACTTCAGATTTTAAAAAATTCACTCAAATGAGTAGGAGGGGAACTATCTGTGTATTTGGATTTAGTCTCTGCCATCTGCGTAGCAATTAAATATGAAATTTACAAAAGCACTGGAGTGACTTGGGAGTGTACATCTCGTTGCCAGACACTTAAGGCAACACTTCAAGTGTGATGATTACACTCGTCATCATTTAGCAATTAGCATTTTTAAAATGTCAAATGCTAAGTTTCTTACCAAGCAAAAGGTATGACCTCGTAAGCGCTTCCACTTTGGGAGCTTACCTGAGCCAGACATTTTTCACTAGGCAGAGTGATGTGCAGGAAAAGTAACAGAAACAGCGTATGTTAGTGTATCTTAAATTAGATATTTTGTCTACTCTAGGCAAGTTGCCCACTTGGCAGATAGGATGTGATTAGATTCTTGTATTCATTCAGTAGTAAGACATGATTCTCTCACTGCTTGTTATATGAGCAACATAGAAATATTAGTAGAAATGAGATAAGTTCCTTAAACTCTGTATTTTCACAAAGAGGTAAAGCAAATTATTAGAATGGCTCCTTGGGGAAAAAAATCAAGATTTAAATCTACTACAGGGATATTGGCCACAATGTGTGTTAGAGGGACACGAAACATCAAAGTGCTAGACTCATCATCTCGCGTGCACTTAAAAACTAAGTATAGAACAGAAATAAGAAATATCAAATGTATTTGAATATACAGAAACACCAGTATACACATTAAAAACCTAAGTACCTCTACCTATAGGGGAATAGCAAATTAGTAATTACTTTACAACAAAAATAAGTTGGACTCTACAAAACCTAAAAATATATATCAAAGAAATCCATCAACCGGATGACACCAGAAATTACAAATCCCAATTCAGTTTATTAAAATTTAATAATTATTTCAACCTCTCCCTCCCCCCCCCCCCCCACTGCCAGCCCTGGATAGTTTCTAAAGCCACTTCCAACATTTCCCAATTACAGGAGCAGAATATATTAGGTGATTTATTTATAGAATGTAGAATCATCTAATCATTCAATTGCACCCATAATAAAATATTGTGAGCAGAAATCTATGTTTGGATAATCTTGATGGAGCTAAATGTTTCTAACTTAATTGGGCAGAATTTGAAGACGGAACAATGTTAATGGCCATGTGTCTTCTCTGATGGAAGATTCTCTTTTGGCTAGTGAAATGTCTTCTGACTTATTTTTCTGAGAGGCCTCTGGAAGAAGATAATTTTCAAGTGTGATCGATCCAATCAAACATGTTGAAAAAATTTGCAGCTGCCATCTAATGTTCTGTTGTATATACACGTAAAATAATGGAAGCTCTGTCCATTTTGAAGGATGGGCAGCTTAGTATCCTCATTAAATGAGAAAAAGCTTCATCAAAATGCTTCTTATCAATTCTTTTTCATTTGTAGGTATGATTGTAATTGGTCAGAATGGAAATATTGCTGTAGGGACATCTACAAATGGTGCAAATCACAAAATCCAGGGGTTTGTATAATTGTCTATAAATCTTGGTTCTATATATAAAATATGTTTTATTTAGTGTGATGCAAATATTTTCCAACAATGTGTTTATCAACTATTTGTGTAACAGGAATCACTTTTATTTGGTGGTGTAAGCTAGAGGTTGGGTTTTTCCTATGTTGTCATCTTTTATTTACTTCTTAATAACATATTTATTTTAGTAGTGAGCATTTTAAATAAAACTGCTACTCCCTAATGATGAATAAGTACTTGAGATAAACATCTCCCATTCTCAAGCCTTGAGATTGTTAGAACAGCATGACCATAGAAATGTTACAATGTTTTTAACCATAGACCACCTTAATATTCTTTTTCTTGAAGTATATATATTTAAAACTTATTTTATGATAGTTGGGTTTGAAATAGGAGTGTACTGCTGTCAAAATTTGGTATTGTTATTGTAAAACAAATTGTATGATATAGTCAGATGATGATACATTATTTATTTATAAAATTTATTGGCCACCCATCTTATAATAGGGTAACTCTGGGCAGTTTACAATTACATCTAAGCTAAAACATAAAAAGTTAAAATCAAGCCTTATAGCCAAAGACACATGGGAGGGTGTGGGGGAGGTGGGATCTGTTATTACTCAATGAACCATCTTGATTGCGCTGTTCCCTCACTGGGACTCCAAGTCGACTGACATAGCCACATCTTTAGGCCAGTGGTAAAATCTGAACTGGTTTGCTAGTGGTTCGCTGGCCGCACATGCACGTGCGCATGCACAATATGCACCAAAAGGAGGCTTGGGAAGGTAAGTAGAACAGCGAGGGGGGGGATCAGCTGTGCTGTGTGATTTAGCTTCGCTAGAAAGCAGTATTTCCTGCTTTCTAGCAAAGCTAAACCGCGCAGCACAGCTGATCATCTGAAATACCAGTTCAGAGGAACCGGTAGCTTTTTTTAACTACCGGTTTACTCAAACCGGTAGGTTTTATCATTACCAATTTGCCCAAACTGGAGCAAACCAGTAGCATTTCACCTCTGCTTTAGGCCCTTATGAAAAGATAGGAGGGTTGGGGCCAATCTCACATCAGGGGGCAAGATATTCTACACCAGACATGTCAAGCTCAAGACCCGTGGTCCACATCCGGCCCTTGATATGTTTAGATCTGGCCCACAGGGCCACCCTGGAGACGGCACATAACTTCAGCTCCGGCCCACCCCAACCTGACTGGGTGCTCCCCCTGGGCCTCTATGCCCCACCCCTTCCTCTAACATTCCCCTTTCCCAAATAAGCTTGGAACCCTACTTTCTTTCCCCACGACAGCTGCCCTGTGCCTCTCCTGCTGTTGCCTCTATGGGGATAGGTAGGCAGACGCATTGACAGCCCTGACCACTGCCAGCCTGCTTCTTTATTGTCTTTCTCAGGCTGGGTCAAGGCCCAGGGAGTGGCTTGAAGAGGCAGAATAGGAGGAAGAATTGCTGGCCAAGGCATCTGAGCCCAGCTCCTGCTGGGGCCCCAAAAGGGGGAGTGGAGAAATTGAGGTCACCATGATTTTTACCCCTTAGCTGCATCTTGGGATGGTGGCAGCTGGGGAGAGTTATGAGTAGTAGCCAGAGAGAGCCGGAGGGGAGGCCAAAAGAGAATCACTTCCATCCCTTAACCTCTTCCACTCCCCTCCAGGGAGCGCTTGGCTCCCTAGGTGGCCCTGCTGCGGGCATTCAAACGCCACACTGTGCTTGCAGCAGAGGCATCAACAGGAAGCGTAGACAGGGCGTATGTGCACTTTCCAGACTAGGTTCCAGCCTATATTCACCAACTGCCTCCATCTGCCAGCCTGTCCCAGACTGGTCCCCTCCAGATGTGGTCTGTTGGGCTATGGATTTTTCTCCCCACCCCCTGTCCCTGAGCAGCAAAGCTGGCTTTTGTGTGTAGGTATTCTTAAACGCTTTCCATGTTTATATTGCAAAATAAAATGGCCTCTCCAGGTAACTGGCTCAGCTTGTTTCCTTCTTTCCCTCCCTCCCTCCTTTTGTTCCTTCCTTTTTTCCTTCTTCCTTTCCTTCCTTCTTTTCCTCCTTTCTTCCTTTCTTCTTTCCTCCCTTATTGCCTTCCTTCTCCCAATGACTCTTTTCTTTGGCTGCTGCGGAGGAAGGCCCCACCACACTCCTCCAGCCCAGGAAGCCCTCACACGGTCACACATACACCCACACCCACCCCATTCCAAGCTTGGAGACTTTTATCCACATCTGAGCTTGCAAACTGCCAATCATGCCTGAGCTTGGGGAGAAGACCCTCTTGTTCCTCTGTGGATAAAAGTCCCCAAACTTGGAATGGAGTGTGTGTGCGCATGCACGCACTTGGCTACCAGCAGTGGGGCAACGAATTGTTCCCACATCGAGTTAGAGTTATCCAGTGAGACTTGTTCCATCCCGACCCTGCAGTCCCAAGTCAGCTGTCCCATGCCCGCCCAGCCACATCCACCATGCCTGCCCAGCCACGCACAATCGGCCACTGTGTGTCGTCCTGGTGTTACAAGCAACTGGCCCTTTGAGGACAACCATAATGCTGATGTGGCCCTCAATGAAATTGAGTTTGACACCCCTGTTTTCCACAAATGATACATTATACCTCTGAAATCCCAAGACCACATATGCTGCTCTGACTCACTTCATGAATCATAGGAGCCTGCTGTGATCACACTTGCTAAGTGATTAGATATTTATAGATCTGAAACATGAAATGTCCACCTTTAAAAAAAAGAATTTTAGAATATACTGTACATTCTAAAATGGGTTGGAATAATATAAATATCCTCAAATGCTTTCCAAAAACTTTTCATCATGGCCCCACCTCTCTGATTTTTCAATACACTAGTTGTTCCTTTGCTCAGAATAAAGCTGCTCTATATTTTAAAAATAAACTTATTGCATGTTATTTCTTCCTTAGTCGTGTAGGAGACTCTCCAATAGCTGGAGCAGGGGCATATGCTGATAGTACAGCTGGAGCTGCAGCTGCTACTGGTAACGGAGATGTCATGATGCGCTTCTTGCCCAGGTTTTTATACATTATTAACCTTTGAATATAGTTTTGAATATGCCTGAATACTTTTTTTTACAGTAGTAATCAAATGCAAAAGTGGAAAGGAATCTATCACTTTAATTTATAAAATTAGAACATTTCAATTAAGATTTAATAGATTGTTTTTAAAATGACATTCTTTGTTGATCACATTTATATCCTGCCATAATCTAAACTGACTTTGGGGTATGTTTTAAAGTGAAGCCAACCTAAATCGGCATGTTATAGTGCTGTCTCTGCACTGAAGTTCTAATTCCGCTGTAATTCCTCTCAGCCAAGGCTTCTGGTGGCCAACTGTTCATGATGTTACTTTCCCCACGTTCTTTTGTAATTATACTTTTATTTTGGTCTGTGACCGCAGATAAAAGTAAGAAGTTCTAATTCACTATTCTACAGTATCTTACTTTGGAAAGCGGCATACTTAATAGCAATAGCACTTAGACTTATATACTGCTTCTAAGCAGTTTACAGAGTCAGCCTATTGCCGCAACAATCTGAGTCCTCATTTAATATTTGTGATAGTTATAGCACAATTCTTTTTCATATTATATTGAATTATTCCTTCATTTTCAGATGGGAAGTAGTGAAATAAGCTTAGATTAAATTGTAACAAAACTGAATTGTTGTCATCATTAAACATCAGTCAATTTAGAAATGTTGGGTGCAGTAGTTACTCTTAATGGGGCCCCATTAAAAGAGTTGGTTTAGGATTTGTGATCCACCTAGAAGGAAACTGCTGCAGCAGGTAGAAAGCAAGGCCAAAGGTCCCTTGCCCAGCTTTTGCTCATGTGCCAATTATGATCCAACCTGGACTAGTCTGGCAGTAGTATTTAATGCCACTCAGCTGCAGTACTGTAAACGTTGCTCTGTATAAAATTGCCTTTGACTTGGAACAAGCAACTAATACAGAATATGGCAGTGGATACCAAGTTCTCACCAAGCAATGAAAAATGGAAATGTATTATAAATAATATCAATAACAAAAACTAGAACAATTGTACTTGTACCTTAATATCCTTAAGTGCGATATTAAAAGAGTTACACTGAATGGTTAAAAACAGGGCAGATAATTTAAATACTATTCACAATAAGATGTTAGTTTATTTAAAAATAGTTTTAACAGATTTCACTATTTCTTTGATGCCAAAATGGGTGGGTTCCATAGAAATGTAGGTGTA
This sequence comes from Pantherophis guttatus, assembly GCF_059756535.1. Lineage (NCBI taxonomy): Eukaryota > Metazoa > Chordata > Lepidosauria > Squamata > Colubridae > Pantherophis > Pantherophis guttatus. The sequence goes on from NC_142070.1 coordinate 48,443,980, forward strand.
GTTCTGGTTGCTATTGCTTCATATCTCAGAAGAGGAGAGGATTGGAAGAATAATCTTGTTGTAGGGGGAAATTCTCAATGAAGAAGCATTTGAAAAGATTCTTTTCTCAGCTAAAATATACTTATTTGGACACTGAAGGATGTAGATTGTCAGTTCATTTTTCTGTCTTTGTAGTTATCAAGCAGTGGAATATATGCGATTGGGACTAGACCCGACGATGGCATGTCAGAAGGTTATTTCTAGAATCCAGAAATATCACCCCTATTTCTTTGGTGCTGTTATTTGTGCCAACACAAGTGGAAGCTATGGTACTTCTTTTAGTTTTTCTTAGCATAGAACAATTTCTAAGTTAATATAGGTATGGTTGTATTTACAATATCTATTGGTCATGCTAGCATTGATATGAATAAATTTCATATGAAAGTAGCTAAATGAAATGTTCACGTTCTTTTTTGGAAAGTAGCATCAGACCGAGGCCCACTTCAAAGCAATCAAAGATCAGTCATGCTGGGTGTCTCATTAGTAAACCCTTGGATCACTGAGAAGTGTAATTTTGCTAATCAGTATGGCTTGTTGGGCTAGGTTGCTTAGTGCAGTTCTTTTATCTCTGATTTCCCGCAGTTCATATTTGAAAGATTAAATATACAAAGGTTCATTAAATTCACCAATATTAAGATGTAAATTGAAATAAAGTTGCAATTATACTTTTAAGAGATATGAAGTCTATCGAACTTCTTTGAGGCGGATTTCTTTTTAAAAGTGAAAAGATTTATGAGAGAGAATTCAATAATGGTATAACTAAATCTATAAAGAAATCATTACATCACAATAGAAAAGTAGAATCCCTAAATGTTAAAAGTACCAGGAGGCAGATTAATGCAATAGCCATTGTTTATTCTCTCAACTTTTCTTTTTCCTGCCACAGGCGCTGCCTGCAATAGAGTCCCAGGATTCACACAGTTCCACTTTATGGCTTCTAACCCTATTCTGAAGCAGCCATCTGAGCAAATAATAGACTGCATTTAACTTTTTCCCCATCCCTTCTTCTCTTAATGGAAGTCCCTAAACTCAACCCAGTGGAAGAAATGAAGAGTCTCAATTTAATCCGAATATACTCTTGGAAATAAACTGCACTGCATTCAGTAGAAATTATTTCTATCTAAGTTTGTTATACAAATAAATGAGTAGATTAGATTCAGTCAAGTTGAACAAAACCATAAAACTTTTCTCAATGACTTTCTGAGCTACATTTTGCAGTAACATTCATTTTTAAAGATACTTTGCAAAATTGAAAAACTTAATGATTTTTCCCCTAAGTTAACTCTCAGTTCTCTATTTTGCATAATATTCTAATGTAAGAGAAGCTAATCCTCAAATAAACAGAATGTAGCTATTGCTTAAATTGTTTACTATTTTACCCTTAAAATAAATTCTTGTGTAGACTTCAAAAAACAAGATTCAATAAAATCCATTTTTCTTTACAATACTGTGTCAGTCCTGGAGGCCATCTTTTTCTTTGGATCTTCAGGGCTGCCACACTTAGTGTTGTGGGAACTGGGAGGGGGGGATTGCATGGAATGGTGGAGATACCTAGCCATAATAACATTCCTTTCTCTGAAAGTCAAGGACATTTGGCCTGCACCTGGAGTGGCGTGACTGGGAGGCATCTCCAGTTGGAACAGTGTATTAATTGGACCATGTGGGTACAGGGGAAGGGACTTGGACTTTCTTTTGGGTGGGGAAAACCTGGAAGCTTTCAGATTTGGGTTTTCCCAAATGTGCCAATGTGACATCTCTAATAAAATGGAACTTTGAGGACCTTCTAGCCTCAGTCTTCTTTCGTTGCAGGGTATTACTTGGAACCCTGACATTCTGTATGAAATATTTTTTTCTGCTATTAAAGTTGGACCATGAAACCAATAGCATTCTACCTCATTCCCACTCCTCTCAAATAACTATCAGTGCTTTCTTTAAACATCGTCTTGCCACAATCTATTTAATTACCATAATTTGTGTTGAGGAACCATGAACCAGTAATTATTGCTCAGGCTGACCTACATTGCAGCAATGGGCAAAATCAACAATGTTGGCTTGTGGCTTTCAAAAGAAAAGTATGGCCTAATTGTGAGAGATTGTGGGGAAACCAGAAAATCTGGGAGAAGTCAATTGAAGGATTAGATCCTAAATGGTAAAACTCCTAGAAGATGTCTTTAAAAAACCACTCAAAAGAGATTCAATCATAATTCCAGGTTGATTAGAAGATGGGCTTTGGTCACTCTCATCCAGATGAGAAGGCCAAAGTACTAGCTTTTGTGTCACTCAATGATTATGAGCTGAACCTGAAGGATCACCTTTTTTTCCAGAGTTTCTACCCGTCAAACTAACATGCTGCAGATCCTGTCAGCCAAAGAATGTTGGGCTGATGGGGATTAGAAAACGAGCTTTTTCTGCAGCAGCCCCTGCTCTATGGAACATCCTCCCTTTGGAAATTAGAATAGCTCCTACCTGTTAACTTTTTGTAAAGATTTAAAAACCTGGCTCAGCTTCATCCACTAAGGACCCCGCTTCCTAGCTATATTGTTAATGGGCCAGATATTTTGCTCTTTTATACGCTTTGAATTAGATCTTTAAAAGTTCTCTGTTTTTTACTGTTGTTTTTTTAATAGTAATATATGTTTTAAATTGTAAGCTGCCCAGAGTAATTTACTGAGACAGCTGTAGCAATCAAATAAATAAAAATACTAGATATGCTAGTGGTTGGTTGGTTTGTTTTTGGTGGGTTTTTTGCCAATCAGTTGAATTAGGAGAATTAGGAGAAAAAAAAATAGAAAAGAGAACCTCATTGTAGGGTTTTTTTCTCTTCAGCTCCTCAAATCTTTTAAGAATAGGCCTACTAATATTTCAATAGAAGAAACATTATTCAAAGGTCTTTGGGGACTATCAATGCAGACACTTAGTAGAAACATACCTGTTAAAAGACATTACAAGATTTTGACCCAGGGTGCAACTATATCAATGGGATAATTATTTTGATTTTTTTTTAAAGTAGACTCACATAAATAATTGTCAAATATTGAATGAGATCATACGGTATAAATAAACTGCTTTTCTCCATCTTTTCCATTAGTTGTGTTTATTGGAACTGATATGGATTTAAGTGAAAATACCTGGATGATACCCAGGTACTGTTTATCTTTAAGACTACTAGTTTGGAGTTGGAAATGTGACTTCTATGGACCAATTATATCTAAATGGATCCCAGTAACCCTCAACATAAAAATATATTAAATGTTCCTTTTAAAATGACTGAAAAAAATCACTTTATACAATTTTAAAGAAAAGATTTAGGTGATTTTTATGTTTTCCCTTTTGTCGGTATTACGTTTCAATGAGACCAATAATTTTAACTACAATTTTTCTATCAGATAAAGGACTTCAAGTGAGTTATTCTACTATATACAGTAGCTGATATGTGAATCTTTAAAACAAATTATGTTCTGATTATTATTCACAAAAAAAGCAGTATAAGGAAGAGCCTTGGTGGCGCAGCTGACTAAGTGCTATTAAAGTAGCACCAGCTGCCTGCAGTTACTGCAAGTTCAAATCTCACCAGGCTCAAGGTTGACTCAGCCTTCCATCCTTTCGAGGTAGGTAAATGAGGACCCGGATTCTGGGGGCAATAAACTGACTTTGTATAAAAAAGAACACTGCTTAGGGGGCGCTGAAAGCCCCACTAAACAGGTATATACAAAAGTATGAAGGCTATTGCTTAACGCATTGTAAGCTGCCCTGAGTCTCCGGAAAAGGGCGGCATATAAATCGAACCAATAAATAAATAAATAATTGTAAAGAATAGAGAATTTTACTTCACATATTTAGCTAGTAAAACAAAGTCATTATTTCCTGAAACAAATTTAATTTTAAAAACTCAAATTCTTATAATAAAAAGGTTGTTTTTCCATTTGTTTTAAATTTTTAACCAGATCCTGAGCAGCTAGTCACATTTTATTACACTAAACCATGAAGGATAAACCCAGATTTTAAAAACACTATGGTTCAATATATGTATATTAATACTAAATATAATATTTTACAGCCTGGCATTTTCCAGAAATATTGAGACCACAACTTCCATTGTGTTAGCCTTTTGACCATGACCTGATAAATCCATCATTTTCAATTATTTTAAACAGCATTGTCTTAGCCTGTTCTAAATAAGGTTCTATATTTTTGCTTCTTCTTCTTCTTCTTCTTTTTTTTTTTTGGTTACGATTTTATAGTATTTTGACGCCTTGGGGGGTCAAAAAGGTAATTTTGAAATATTTTTTAATCAGTATAACCATATATTGACTTGCGAGATTTGGTGAATGTTAGCACTTTAATAGAGACATTATAGAAATAGATCATAATAGCCTTTATACATTTCTTGGAATTTTTCCTTTATGCCACTTACGAGCAGCAAACCTATTTGTAATTGTAGGTAAGCACATTCTTTTGAATTCACTGTATGGATTTGCCCTAAGGAGCCAATTATGTCAGTTACTTTGAATCTCCATTTTTATCTATTGTGGAATGAAAAAGGTTTAGGTTCTCTTGCATTAAAAAAGAAAAAGAACAAATTGCCCTGTGTAAAATAGTGAAGAAAATTATTGTTCATGAAGCCTTTTAAGGATAAGAAACTACCAACTCTATTATTACCTTATTCCTTTTAACCTTCCTGAAATAAGTACTTTTCAAGTAGTACTTCATATTGTGGAACAATACAAATTTCTGTATCTCTTAATGGACTTTATACCACAACTTTCACAATACTACATTCAGTGACAATAATTTTGTCTTTGCGCCATAATTAATTACATTAGAATTTTGCTTTAGTATGCTTTAGGGAACCAATTAAAGGAAAATAAGAATGGCTAGTGAAGTTATAATTTGTTTTCAATACTAAAGAAAAGCAAAAGTTTTATAACTCAGTGGTAGAAAAGTTTGTATAAAAGAAATGCCGCCCTCAATTTCTGTTATTCCCATGCTAGACTGGGGGGGAAAAACAGAAATGAATTTATTTAATGTTGCCAAGAAAACTTCAGAAACTTGTCCAGATAATCATCAGGAGTCAAACCTGACTCAAAGATACAATCGATTATTCAATCTCATTTAGTGTACATATTGGTCTAACTTAGTGTGATGTTGATTTTCATAGTAAAAATATTTGATATGTAACAAGCATTGTAATGTACCTGCATGCATATATAGTTAATTTATAAACACATGTTTAACATGTTCTTCAAATGTCCATAGTACTTCAACCCTATCCACCATAACAAAATGAGATTGTGCTCATGGTGGGTGTCCAAGGTTTATGTTAAATCTGAGAATTAATGGAGATTTAAACCAGTTATTCTCATCCTGTTCCAACTTTGAAAGGCATTGCCATATATTATATAATTGAATTTTATAAGTGAGTTATTTGATGAAGCAAAATGCCACACGAACTTCTTTTATATTCAGTTCTGATTCTGAATTCCATGTATTCAACACTGTGATACCTACTTATATAGATTTCCCTTGAATCCAGTGAGACTGAGGTTTAAGTGTTGGAAAAGCTTGTGAGCACAAAAGGTCTACACACAAGATTTCAATTATGCATGACTAAAATTGGAGAAGTCAAGGTATTTGGAATGTAATACTAGATCCTTTCATAGATTGACTGCAGGTAAAATCATTAATATGAGAAAGACAAGATTTTTCTTCAGTTGAAACAACATGTTTCTTTTTTAAAAAATGTATCTTCCTTAGACTGGGTTTTTTTCTGAAGCTGTTGACATTTCTAAACTACTTTTCATTGTTATTTGGAATGAATGGGTGGGGTGAGATTGGAAAAAATATATACCGGTAATTCCTATTTTAAACTTTATAATTCCACTACTATCTTCTAGACCCGGGGTGTCAAACTCGATTTCATTGAGGGCCACACTAGGGTTGGGGGGATGGGGTGAGTGTGGCCAATTCGACCTCACTTGTATCTGGGGTGTCTATGGTGGCCCAAGAGCTTGGGAGGGCCATAGGTAGCCCTCCCAAGCTCTATTTTTTCTGGCAGAGGCACCGCAAGCTGGTCCTTTGCGGTTTCCAGGGCGACCCCACGGGCCAGATCTAAGTACCCTGTGGCCGGATCCGGTTGCCCAGCCTTGAGTTTAACACCCCTATTCTAGACAGTACTCTTTATAAAGCCTTTGTTAATCAAGCAAAGGTATTGAATTTCAACAAAAACAATTCCAGCTGCCTCAGAACCTAGAGGGAAACCATACTTTCTTAGATTTTTTGTTTGTTTGTTTGTTTCATTGAACCTTTAAATCAATGTTGACTCCAGACAACAGCTTGGCTAAATCCTTGCAGGTTTTTTAGCAAGATTTTGGAAGTTTTTTGCCATTGCCTCCTTGGGACTCAGAGAGAGCATGCCAAGATCACCCAGCTGGCTTTGTTCCAAGGCAGGACTCATGTTCTCCTGACTAATGTGTTTTAATAACTCCACCAAACAGTCTCACTTATATTTCTGGAGACCCCGAATCAGTGGTGGGTTGCCCCCGGTTCGCACCGGTTCTATAGAACTGGTAGTAAAACTGGTGGGAGGCTCCACCCACCAACCCCGACATCATCAGAACGCTTCTGTGCATGTGCACAGGCCCGCTGTGAACCAGTAGTAAAGGTAAGTAGAACCCACCCCTGCCCTGAATGGCTAGATATTATGAAATGTAATTGTATGTATGCTATTGAAGGAATGACATCATTATTTCAGATCTCTCTTCAATTTAAAGGCATAGTCTTGGGATACAAGAACCAGTATGTGTTTTAATTCCCTTGTACCTTTCAATATTGAAGCAAAAAAGATGTCTTGTCAATTGTATCTTCTATGTCTTTGCCAGTGATTCTATTCTATGCAGCCCTTAAAATTGAAGAAAGGTGTTTTAACAGGCAGCCTCTATAAGCTATGATTCATTCAGAAAATAAGTTACATCACTGGATAAAATCTGTACTGTTTCCTACCTCTGGTTTTGGGTAGCTTTTCTAAATTACTTAGCTCCAAAATGAACTTGAAATTAATACAACTTTTACTGGCATGGTTGTACTTTATTAGGCATAATATAGACCTACAGTACAGACTATAGGAGTTTAAATTCAACTTGTTCCTAGAAAATTGGAAGGGACTTCACAGTTGTTTCCTGGTTAATATAAACTGCACTTATGGATGGATGGCATGCCTAATAGCATATCTTATTCACATTTTTAATAACACTTGCTGAGTGTTTTTCATTTATAATAGTTTTATCACATTAAAAATAGCAATTTAGGGAGACAAGCTTAATTTTCTCCGCAATAGTTTCCTTCACAGGGAAAAAAACTTAATGAAGGAAAAGGTTAGAAATACTCTAAACTATAATTGAATCAACCGTTTAGCAAAGCTCAACAGGCATTTTAAGCACAAAAGAGAATGGTTATATTTTAATGCCAAGGATTTCATTTCTAGCAGAGATTCCTAGTATTTGGGTGGCCATGGTTAAAAATCATACTGGTATTTTAATCATACTGGTATCCCCCATTGTGGACAAAATGCACAGGTTGATTGTACAAAAATAAGATACTGTTCTCCTTAAAACTAAAATAGCTCCACATAAAATATATATTTGTAAAATTCTGATATTTGTTTTAAATTCAAGTCATTTACAGTAATTGAATTTAAAAAACCTCAAGGCTGTAATTTGGAAATTCAAGTACTGATAGTCCTCAATTTATGGCCATTTAACAGTTTAAAATTATGACACCTTGGAAAAAGTGATCTATGATCTATGCTTGCACTGCACCACTTCTGTGGTTACATGATTGCAATTTGGGTGCTTAGCAACCAACTTGCAATACAACAAGCTACAGCAATCCTGCTGTCAGATGATTTGTAATCTATTTTGCCTATTTCTGACAAAAAACAGCACAAACCACTCATTGAGAATAAGCTGGATTGGCTTAATGACAATGGTGATTTGCTTAATGGCCATTATCAATTTTGTAAAGTCAGATCTGACTTAACTTACAATGGTGCAACAATTTATGATGGAAATTCCAATGCCAATTGTGGTTGTAAATAGATGATCACCTGTACAATAGACCAATATGAACATTTAAGATTCTCTAACTATTTCTGAAGTTTGTTTGATACAAAGACAATACTCGGGGATTTGTGTTTGTTTTAAATTATTTTGTCAACTGACAAAAATGATTTACGATAATGTCAAGCATTTTTGCAAATTTGGTCTGTAAGCATTTGAGCTCTGCATAAATACTAATTTGTTTAGTATAACAAATACTAAAATAGATGTGCAAGTAAAATGAAAACCAGTCCCTAACCTGGAGAAAAAGTTGTTAAAGCAAATTGAATTGTCTTCGAGGTGTGTTGTATATGTAGTATTACCCTTCTTAGATTTTCTTTCCTAAAAGAAAATGATGTGTCTAAAACAATTTGAATATAAGTAAATACTCTTGCTTGCAACCTGCTTTTCTACCAATAGAGTTTAAAAATGGCCAACATGCATTTTTCTGCCTTTAAGCCACAATACATAACCCAAATACCACCAGGACTCCATGAGCCTTGAAAAACTTTCAAATTTGCTCCCAATCCTTCTAAAAATTGTTATAAAACTTATTTTAATAATATAGAAATCATGAATACATGGAACATAATCACATTTGTTTTATTAACTTTATTCAGTCTAAATCATAAGTTTATTTTACATAGTTTTTGGCAGGTCACTATATTGCAAATGGGGCTGTTCACCCAAAAAGGTTGTGCAACTGCCTCAAAGTATTAAAAAAATTCCTTCAACAGCATTTATGTATAACTAAACCCAACTGGGTGGGCTCAGGACACAAACAATCCAACACAATACAGATCCCTTGACAACACACACAACCATCCACATGCTATTACTTGCTACTCACAACTACTCCATTCTTCCCCACTGCTGCTGCTGCTCCTCCTCCTCCAATGAATATTGCTAGAAAAATTATCTATTTCTAGCTCCTTCAGGCTCTTTACTGCCACATGCTGCTGCCACCGCCACACCCAGTTGTCTCCTAGCACAACTTTTATAGCTAACATTGTCATGCTGGCTGGAGAAAGGGCTTAAAAAAACAAGATAACTGCACAGGTGCTGGCCATCTTCTAAGCAGACCTGTCTCACAATATTCTGTATGAAGTGCGTAAAAAGAAATAAAGTTTCTTTGGCAGACATTGAAGTTTTTTATAATCCCAATATAGTTTCCTATAATATGCAGATGATGGTATTGGAAATAATATGCATGATATGCAGGTGATGGTATTGGACATCCAGCTTTAAACAGTTTAAAGTTTGACAGTTTCAAGGATCACTTTTGCTGTTTTGAATCTGCTAACTTAGATAGAAGGAAAAGGACAGCTCAGGTATTCTCTATGCTAGGAAGATGGCTTGTCTTATGTATTTCTCTGTAAGGAATACTTTTCCTGGGGAGCTGTGGCTGGCCTTCTCTTCCAATAGTTAGAATAACTTGTAGAGTATATGTAGAAGCTGCTCTAAAATTATTTCCTCTACTAATTTTTCTTTGCTCATTTTTTCTGGCTTTAACCATTTCTTAAGTATTTCAATCTTTCCACAATTCACAAATCCCTCCATGTTTGTCATATATGTAAGTTCCTGAGCTTAAAATCTCTTAAAGCCTTTCACATTAAACATGGGGTTGTAGAATGTTAGCACCCACCCTTCTCCTAGAAAAATGAAATATTCTAGGAAATATTAAAAAGGCAGAATATTTCCCCTAAAAGAGAAATAGAAATCTTAAGGGACACAGAAACTCAGCCCCAGCAGATATTTTGGTGTCAGCTTATCTACATGACAAAAGACTGGGCCAGTTTATCTACCAGACAAAAGACCTTCAGCTCTAAGGTAATTGGATTAGCCCTCACTCAAGATCCAAACCAGGACAAAGCCATTAAGCCAGTGGTGGGTTCCTCCCGGTTCGGTCCGGTTCGGCCGAGCCGGTAGCGGTGACAATATGACGTCACTGAACCGGTTCTCCCCCCCCCACCCTCTCACCCCCCCACGTTATTTTTACCTTTTATTTGGTCCCACCCCCAATCTATTGCTGCCTCCTGAGTCCCAGCTGATGACTAGAGGGTAAAAAACTGTTTAAACTCTTGCCCCGGGGCTTCAAAGGGCCGTCTTACAGCTGATCAATGTTAAAAGCAAACAAATGAGTCAGGTCGTAAGTGCGAGGACTGGTCATAAGTGCGAGGACCTTCCAGAAATGACTCTGACCAGCTAGCCACGCCCACCTAGTCACATGGCCTCCAAGCCACATCCACAAAATAAGCCACGCCCACAGAACTGGTAGTAAAAAAAATTAGAACCCATCCTTGCATTAAGCCATAATAGGAATTGCCTAAAGCCCCTTCATTACATTACCCAGCAAGATTCAACCAAGCCTGGGACTCAAGACAACCTACAAAGTTATCCCTGCATGGCCCCATGGGAGTCTGACAACCAATCCAAATACATTTCTTTCAAAGGAACAGGAAGCAAATTCAAAGCCCAAGAGAGGGTATAAATATCTCTCTCTCTCTCTCTCTCTCTCTCTCTCATCCATGTGCTCAATTGCCCAGTACCGCAAACCATGTGGTCTTGTCCACCATTAAACCATCTTTCCAATCAACCTCCATGTTTCCAGTGTCTTTCTTCCCAGTTGGAACTGAACCAAGATGGACATTTCTTCCAACAGGGTTATTCCAGCTACCCACTCACTTTCATGCCATTTACAAGTGGTAGCAATTCTTTCAAACATAATTCTTGGTCTCTGACAATTTAAGGATTTTTATGTCATTGGAGCCACCTCCCCCCGCTATATACATTCTGAAATTTTAGTGTGTTTCTTCTGGTGACTGGACTCCCTTAAGTGGTCTATCAACCCTTCAAACTGTTCTCTTCTTGCCTCTCTTTCACTCTTTTCCCATTCCAGCCTATCTTTCCTTTCTGGCACCCCCCAAAGCCACTCTTTTTCCTCTTTATTTGAAGCCTTTTGTTCCCCTGTTCCTTTAACATTTTTGTAATGATATTGGCCCCAATATCTGAATCTAACCCCTTTTCTGGCTGGTCTGTTATTTTCTTTGGTTTAACCAGAGGCATAGGGTAGATAGCTGTGTCTACCAAAGTAGTAGTCTCTTTAAAGGGAGAATGTGTCATCTGCCTTTTTCATGTCTGGTTGGTGTAGACTCTCTAAGATCTGATTTTTGCAGCCAGATGTTGGCTATTTCTTGCGAAGTCTGAGCTCTGAGGGCCAAACTCCATTCCCTTTGCAACTAGGGTTTGTTTTCTTTTGTTAGAGAAAAAATATTTCTCTATAGCTGTGCCTATTGATGGCTTTTGGAATGTATAAATAATGTGGGCCAATCAGAGGGCAGATAATATGTTTGAATCTCCTGGGCCCTCCCCTAACTGTCACAGTTAGAAGTTTAAAAGGAGATTCTTAACAGAAACCTCGCTCTTCAGTTTGGTATTCAGTTTGCTCTTTACCTTGCTGTTCAGTTTGATCTTCTGTCTAGTATTATATTGTCTTATAGGATCTTCAGTTAGATAACTGTGAGCAGATTAGAAGTCCTTAGAAGAGCAGTTCTGTGGTATATTGTGGTATTTTTTCTGAGGAAGAATATTCATAGATAGTATAGCTTAGAGAGAATAGATATGTATATAGATAGATAGCTGACAGTATAATTTATAATAGTAACTTAGTGATGTTTATTAATTGTATATATATTATTGTGTTTTTATTGTGTAAATAAAAACATTTGCTGTAGGCTGCTTCAGAGGCTCATTTGTTTAAGTAGAGTTTCATAGAGATAGAGGTTCACAGTTTATTGATTTGTTAACCTCCACAACATCTTTTCTGTTAGGATATGGTATAAGCCTAACAAGTTGTCCAGGCAATATATGTGTGCTATAACTTTAAATGTATTCTGTAACTTTAAGATGTAATGCTGAGTAATTGTACTGATGAGTCATTGTAACTGACTGCTGACTGACTGCTGACTGCAATTATCCTAATTGTACTGTTGAGTCATTGCACTGCTGACTCCACTTATCTTAAGTGGATAATTACTAGTGTAAACTGTATATAAGGAGAGAGCCGAGCTATAGTTACTGTCGTGTGTGAAGAAGTGGATGGATCTGCTACCATCATGATTTGTTACCAGCATTGAATTGCTGTTTATTACCTACTGCTGTTTATATGATAAGAAGATATCTGTAACTTCGGACTGATTTGAATGGCTAAAGACTTGGATTGACTTAAAAGACTATGCAATTGTTTTTCACTACAAAGTAAAAGCTTTGTTAAACCAGTTTGTATGTATTGTATTCATTGCTCTCAGTACCGTTTCTCTGTGCACTTACTCTGCTGGTTGGTAACACAATTTTGTGCCATTTTCTGGGCACCCTGTTCTCTCACAATATTATGCATGACATACATAAAAAGAAATAAATTTCTCTTTGGCAGACATTGAAGTTTTTTATAATTCCAATATAGGTTTCCTGCATAACATACAGGTGGTGGTATTAAACTTTAAGCTTTAAACAACTTAGAGCTTGTCTCTCTCAAGGACCACTTTTGCCATTTTGCATCTGTTAACTTAGATGAGCAGGAAAAGGAGACCTTAGGTCCGTGATGGAGAACCTATGGCATGTGGGCCAGAGGTGGCACGCAGAGCCCTCTCTGTGCACATGCGTGTGCCGGCTAGATGGTCTTTGGGTTTCCGGTGCTCCGGCACATGCATGCTTACATGCATTCCGGTTTGGGCATTCAGTGCCAAAAAAGTTCACCATCACTACCTTAGGTATTCAAGGCTAGGAAGATGGCTTCTCTTATGTACTTCTCTACAAAAATACTTTTCTTGGAAACCTGTGTTTCACCTTCTCTCCATTAAAAGAATAGCAAAAGGGCATCTTTTTCATCAAGCCTTTAGCTGTTACTGACTTTACAGATACTTATTTTAATTCTGTTAATTGTATTGGTCTTTCCAATTGAGTTTTCTTGTGGGCAGCTGGCAAGAAGCTTCATGAATTCCTCTCCCATTCCCTCCCACTCCCCCTCCCCCTCTCCCTCTCTCTCTCCCTCTCCCTCAATTTCAATATGACATAATTATGCTGATGATAATTTAAATATTTTTTTACTGTGTAAATTTCTGACAGCTTCTCCATTGAGTTGTATGAAGCTGTCAATTTAAAAATAGCAATAGCACTGAGAGTTATATACTGCTTCATAGTGCTTTACAGTACTCTTTAAACAATTTACAGAGGCAGCATATTGCCCCCAACAATTTAGATCCTCATTTTACCAAACTCAGAAGGATGGAAGGCTGAATCAACTTTAAACCAGTTAGGATTGAACTCAGCAGCCGGAAGCAGGCAGAACTTCCTCAAATTTCATTCCTTCAGAAGTAATGGATCCTTAATTTTGTACACATTAGGTAATTAATTAATTAATTTAATTAATTAATTAATTAATTATATATAAAATTTATATGCCGCCCTATCTCCGAGGACTCAGGGCGGCTCACAACAATAAAACAACCAATTAAAATTATAAAATACATAATGTACGTATATAATTTATATTAAAACCCCCAAAATCTAAAAACCCTCTCAGTCCAGGCTGGGCGATGTGAACAACCATGTTTTTAATTCGTGGCGGAAGGTGCGAAGGTCAGGAGCCAACCGGAGCCCCAGGGGGAGTTGATTGCAAAGGGTGGGCATGCCCACAGAGAAAGCTCTACCCCTAGGGGTCGCCAGCCGACACTGTCTAGCTGACAGTGACAGCACTAGCTGACAGCACCCGGAGCAGCTGACAGCACCCGGAGCAGGCCCTCCCTGTGAGAACGCACTGGGCGATGGGCAACTGTTACTGGCAGCAGATGGTCTGCCAAATATCCTGGGCCTAAGCCATGTAGACCATTGTAGACTTTAGACCATTGGAGGTATCTTGTTTCAAAAATTGTTACCCTCTGATTCACTGTTTGTCCAGTTAATGATAATGACAGGATTGTCAATATGGTAGTATATAGATGGATGTGATTATGTGTTTGTCCTCCCCATAGCAAAGACTTTAATTACTGGGCTTTTATTATGGAGAAGTCCTAGGTTGTTGGTGGTTGTTTTTTAAAGTCAGTTTTAGGGCTATTTTACATTGCAAGTATTCTACACTTTAAACTGTACTTGTTCACTGACTTTAGGCAAATGTGGTTGGAAGGGTACCAGAGTCAATAAGCTAAGTAATAAAGTTTGCATGTTACCCTCTATAAACTTAATATCCACATTAATTAGACGTGTATTGCAAAATTTTCAGCCAGGAGCCTTAAACCTGGCATATTCTGTATATACCCTATACTATTTTCTTGTAATAGTTGTTCAGTTCAACAGGATAATACAATACAATGTTTGAAGATATTTAGGAAGGAGTATTTAGGAATATATATATTCTCCGAGCTCCAGAACTAAAATAATTAAAATTTTATTCTACTAAATTTTCATCAGCCATCTGCTGACATTGCCAGAGTGTTAAACTACCATTACAGAGATCTCTGCCTTTATAGGCTTCTACACACACACACACACACACACACACACACACACACACAGAGAGAGAGAGAGAGAGAGAGAGAGAGAGAGAGAGAGAGAGAGAGATATTGGGCGTTGGTCTTACCTGATACGCCCTTTCTGTGATAAGTGGACACGGCAGTCATCCTGGGAGTGACACTGCCTTGCTCCAATGAGACAGAGTCTGCTGTAAAGTTCTTAAATCCTGCCTCTTCCTGTGTAGCCCAGTTTTGAGACAAGGTAGATCAGCAGACTGTTGTGTCTGGAAAATTAGAACATACATGAGATTGCCACCCACCCCCATGCCCGGGAACGGACCAACAGGGAGGGGCTGACTGCCATGCCCACCTATCACAGAAAGGGCATATCAGAAAAGACCAATGCCCATTCTCATGATGGTGGGCACGGCAGTCATGCCTGGGACATACCAAAGCCAATGTCCTATAGGGTGGGATCAGGCCAGACCCGGGAAGCAGTCTCCAGATGTAGTCCTTGCAACACTCTCCTTCCAAATACTGTATCAGCCGAGGCATAGGTATCCAACCGGTAATGCCGGATGAACGGAGTAGGAGAGGACCAGGTGGCCACCCTGCAAACTTCCTCTAGGGGAGCCCCGGTGAACCAGGCTGCTGATGTGGCCACGCTCCTTGTGGAGTGTGCCATAATATTCCGGGGAACCGGCAAGGCCTGGACTGAATACGCCGTAGCTATGGTAGCCCTGATCCACCGGCCAATGGCCGAAGAAGACAGCTTGGTGCCCATGGACGAGGGCTGGAAGGTGACAAACAGGGCTTCTGTGCGACGGATAGAAGATGTGCGGGCAATGTAGATCTTAAGGCCTCTGCGAACATCTAGAGTGTGCCATGTCCATTCTAGTCAGTGCTGAGGAGAAGGGCAGAAATTGGGAAGAACAAGTTCCTGCGATCTGTGAAAGACAGAGTTGATCTTGGGAATAAATGCTGGATCCAGATGCAGGACCACCTTGTCCACATGAAAAATATACAGATCTTGTCGGACCAACAGGGACGCTAATTCTGAAATCCGGCGGGCTGAGGTTATGGCCACCAGGAAAGAGACTTTGAAAGACAGAAATTTGAGGTCCACCTCTTGAAGAGGTTCAAAAGGGTGCCTAGTGAGTGCTGGCAATACCTTGGTAAGATCCCAAGTAGGAAACCTGTGTATGACTGGAGGCCTGAGGTTTGTAGCTCCATGTAAAAAACTGCGAATCAAAGGATCTTTAGACAGCGATACAGCTGATGAGTAAGACAGAATAGATGAAATTGCTGATACCTGGCGTCGTATTCGGAGAGAGACCCGAAGAGAAACCGTCTTGTAGGAAACCAAGGATCTGAACTACTGATGCTGACGTGGGAACGATATTGCGCCGCCTACACCATTTGGAGAAAGCAGTCCATGTGGCGTCGTAAATACGAGTTGTAGATCCGCGTCGAGAGGCCTGAATGGTTGTGATGACATCCGGCAGAACTTGAGCTTCCGTCAAGAAGAACCGCTCAATCTCCAGATGGCTAGCTGGAAGGACTGTGGATCTGGATGAACTAGCCGTCCTTGTAGCAGCGACACCCGACTGTCGGGAATCCTCCAGGGAGGGGCCGCTGACAGGGACATTAGGTCCATGAACCAAGGATGGCGAGGCCAATGGGGGGCCACCAGTACCAGTTCTACCCCCTCCCTGATGAGCTTCCGGACCACCTTGGCTACCAGAGGGAGCGGAGGAAAGGCATAGAGAAGGATTCCCTTTGGCCACGGGTTGCATAAGGCGTCAACTGTTTCCGCCCCCTGAGCTTGGAAACGTGAAAAGAAATGGGGTAGTTGATGGTTGACTGCTGAGGCGAACAGATCCACCTGAGGATGGCAGAATCTTCTGGAAAGCTCCTGGAATAGACAAGGGTGTAGGCTCCACTCTGCCGGGTCAATTGGATTGTGGCTGAGGGAGTCCGCTTGAACATTGGACACCCCTGAAATGTGTTCTGCCCTGAGAGAAATTAGGTGGGACTCGGCCCAGAGCCCCAGCCGAAGAGACTCTTGGAGGAGAGCTCGGGAACGGGTCCCTCCCTGCCTGTTTATATGTGCTTTGGCAGTGATGTTGTCCGTGAGGACTAGGACATCTCTGCCCTGGATCTGGGCCAGGAATCCCTGAAGGGCGAGGAAGATCGCCCTGAGTTCTAGGGGATTTATGTAGAGGTCGCATTCCGGAGGGGACCACCTGCCTTGAATCATTTGCGTCTCCAGATGAGCTCCCCAACCTACTAGGCTGGCGTCCGTCTTTATGACTAACCATTCCGGTTCCAGGAATGAGCAGCCCTTGGAAACATTCTCTGGTGTCCACCATTTGAGAGACTCAACGGCGTCCGTGATCAGATATAGGAGGGAGGTTGAGGGACTGTTGAGGTTCCGCTGGTAGGGTAGAAGAAGCCACTGCAACTCCCTGCTGTGAAGACGAGACTAGGGTACAATACCATAACAGGACACCATCTTGCCTAGCAGGCTAGACAAGGCCAGGGAAGCTGATCTGAACTGAACAAACCTACGGGCCATATCACAGAGACTATCTTGTCGATCCTGAGATAGGAAAACCTTAGCTGACACCGTATCGATTACAGACCCTAGGTGCTGAAGACGGGTAGAAGGAATTAAATGGAAAACCCATGAGTCCTTAGGATATCGAGAGATGTGGCCACATCCCGACGAGCCTGAAGCTCAGATCGGGAAAGGATGAGTATATCATCCAAGTAAAAAAGAATCCTGACCGGAATGGAGGAAATGTGAAAAATAAGGGCCGCCATAATTTTTGTAAATGCCCTAGGCACTGAAGATAAACCAAATGGAAGGGCTTTGTACTGGTAATGTTTACCATTGTAACAGAACTTGAGAAATCTACGATGGACAGGGAGAATAGGAATGTGTAAGTAAGCTTCCGTTAAATCAATAGAGGACATAAAATCTCCCTCTCTAATCGCTAAAAGAATAGTGTGGAGAGATTGCATCTTGAACCAGCAGTAAATTATATACCGGTTCAAAGATTTTAAATCTAGAATAGCCCTCCAATCCCCCGAAGGTTTCTGCACTAGGGATAAACGGGAATAGAATCCCTGACCCCGTTGGAGGGAAGGGACGGGTTGGATGGCTTTTATCAGCAAAAGGTGTTCAATGGCGGCCATAACACAAGCATGTTTGGCTCTATCCAAAGACAAAGGACAGCGCAGAAAACAATTGGGGGGGTTGGAGCGGAACTCAAGAGCTAGGCCGAATCTAATAGTATCTTTAACCCAAGAATCTGAAACTGTGTTATCCCATATGTCAGCGAAAAAGGATAACCTGCCCCCAATCCTAGAATCAGGAGGAGAATTAACGGGCTCGGCGAAAAGGCCGGCCTCTGGAGCCTCTGAATGGTCTCCTGGAGGAGAACCTGTACCCTGTCTGACCTGAGAGTCCTGTTGTTGAGATCCTCGTGGATGAAATGACTGAGTGGAACGTTGTTGGTAGAAACTGGAATCGTGGGCCCGAAAGGATCCCAAACGAAAGGAAGTCTGTGGGCGGATCTCCGACCTCCTAGAAATAGATGGTAAGATTTTACGATGGTCTTTAGTCTTAACCAGGAGGGGTTCTAGAGGAGCCCCAAACAACTTGTCACCCTGGAAAGGAGAAGAAGCTAGGCGCCATTTGGCTCTTTGATCTGCCTGCCAATTTTTGAGCCAGAGGAGACGCCTGGATGTAATTGCAGAACCGATAGCTTTAGCAGAAAATCGAGCTGCATTGAAGGTGGCATCTGCAGAGAATTCCACCGCTGCCAAAATTTTGTTTAAGTCCTGGTGAGACCTATGATCAGTGGCTGGAATTCTCTCCGGGAGTTGTTTCAGCCACAGGATGGTAGCGCGGTTGAAGAAAGAGGCCGCAGAAGAAGCTTGTACCAACCAGGAAGAAGCCTGATGTCCTTTAATGAGACTTCGCTCCGCTCTTTTGTCCTCCTGGCGCAAAGCCACTTCAGCTGGGCCTGAAACTGGAGGCGATGAAGACAAAGCTACTACAGGAGAATCCACAGAAGGAACCTGTAATATATTTGAAAAGTCAGTTGCCAAGTTATAGAAACGTTTGTCCAGTGAATTAGGAAGAGGACCTGTACTTGGGAAGTTCCATTGTCTCTGAACTACGTCTGAAAACAGCTTGGGAGCAGGAACAACTTCAGCTTGGACAGTGGGTTCCAGAAAAACAGATGTTGTTGGATCAGAGGACAAAGAAGAGGAACCAGAACTGGAATTGGGAACACCCATACGTGTAGTGGTTTGAGCTTTGAATAACAAGGATCTAAACATCTGAGGTTTGAATAGGCCCACAAATGCCGGTTGGTCTGGTTCTAGGCCTTCATCCTCAGAAAGTTCTTGATCTGGAATAATCTCACCCTCAGATAGTGAATCCTGACTATCAGATTGAGCCTCATGATGAATTACAGTACCTCTGGACTCCTGATGCCTATGAGAATGGCCCTGATGGCTCTGCATCTCTGAAGCCTCAGAAGGAGCCCGCTGATGAAGACCTTTAGCAATACCCTGGTGGATGACCATAGAAATGAGGGAGGCTAGAGCAGGAGAAATTTCTGGAACATCTTGGGCAGGAGAAGAATGATCACCCTACCCCACCCCCCAATTTCAGAACCTGACTGAGCAGGTGCAGTCAGAGTAACATCTTGAGTTTCAGCTTGATTAATGATGGACTCTGCTGTGGACACTGGAAAAACAGTGAAAGCATCTACCAAATTTGTATCACCTTGCAATGATCTATCTGGAGATAGAGAAGGTGTATGAGATGGCTGTGATCTAGCATCTTGAACATCTGTGGGAGGAGCCATTACAGAGAGGGAGGAAGGCTGGGATGGGCCTGGGGCTTTGTTCTTATCAGCTTGAGCCTTTTTAAAAGCCCTTTCCATGGCTCTGTGGCATCTTTCCTCATCTTTAGAGGATTTAGATCCTTTAGAGGCAGATGATCGAGCTATTTTAGCAGAAGGGTGTGTGCGGGAAGAGCAGCCCTCCCCTGGGTCAGGCCCATGCTGTTGTTTTCTTTTGGATGACTTGCAAGAAGCCTTAGAAGGAATAGCGTCGGCCATTTTGGATTTCCAATTTAAGTTTCCAGAGATTTTTAAAGACACACAAGCCTCCCACAGCACAAATTAGAGAAAATAGCCACCAAATAACAGATTACAGGAGCCAAGTTGATAGAAAAATTCCCAAATACTTGCTGTTGTATTTATTTTGAGAATGCTGAGATCGCTAGCTGTCCGGCTTGGCGTGACAAACACAGGCACGGAAAGAACTTCGCGCCAATCAGCTGTAGAGCCGAAGCCCTTAAAACAGCTCACAGCCCTTCAGAAATCCTCCAGACTTGCCAAAAAACAGCTCCACAAGGCTCCAATGATTTTTATGGGCTCAGAAATGCCGCAGAGCAAGCTCGTGGGTGGAAGAAAAATTCCAATGGTTCTGCCAGCCAGCAGACCGAAGCCACTCAAGTGGCTCAGAGCGGAGTCTGGCAAAAGCCTTTCTCGCTCCAGTTAGAGTCAATTAGAAATAACAAAAATAAAATAAAATAAAAAAGCAGAGTAAATACTCTAAATATAGTAGAGAAACTACAGACACGACTGTCCCAGAGAAGACCAAGTCAAAAAACTGAACTACACAGGAAGAGGCGGGACTTAAGAACTTTACAGGAGACTCGGTCTCATTGGACCAATGCAGTGTCACTCCCAGGCATGACTGCCGTGCCCACCGTCATGAGAATAGTAGTATGCAAAGGAATCTCCTTTCTAGTGAACTATTAAAACAGATCTTCACTTATTTTGAGCTTGGCAACTTTGTAGATGTTTGGCCTAAAAACATCTAATGAAACCTTCCAGTAAATGAGATGAATAAGTGGTATAACAAAACCTTTTAAAACTGGCAGAGGTACATGCTAATTACAACAAAAAGCTTTTTAAATATGTATTTTCCTCAATCCTAAGTGCCTTTTCTTTTTTCAGAGCAAACCACAATTGACTATTAATATGCTATAGTCATTATATTCACCTCTTTTTTTCCCCAATCATCTCCTAGAAGCCCAAACAAGATGAATGGCTCTATCAGCCAGCTAAAAGGCTTTTGTGGTTTTAGCCATAAATGCTTCCATCTCTCAACTGTTAACATCCTGAAATCTAATGCTTACAATTGTTGCCTAAATTGCACTTATGCCTTTCTCATTCCAACACTTGGTCATCACCTATTTTAAACTGCCTATGCATGCTTGTTTTTATTTCTGATGATTTTTTTATTTCCAGTTTTTATTATGGAGTGGAATTGGAGAGTTCAAAAATATGAGATAGACCAGCATGACTGTGTGCCATAAGCAAATTCATTTAAATACAAAAAAGCTAAAAGTTAAAGATGTTCCTCATGGAGTTTACTGCATATGAGATTATAGAAAGACATAAACTCAATTTGCTATGGCTGTATATAGTAACATTTATACTTACTTGCAGAGACCCATTTAAAGGTTGTGTAAAGACTTAAGAGTTGCGTGCTATATAAATTCTACTATGTATTTATTGTTAAAATTATGCTAATATTAGAAATAGGCTCTTGTTGCTCTATTAAGGGCTAGTGAGAAAATTAACATAATTGGCTACCAGCCCAAGTCTCTTCTCATTAGGCAGACTTACTTTTTGATATATGTTGCTAACTCAGGGATTAGGCTATTTGATTCTCTAGAAAGGTTTTAAACTACAATTCACAATCTCTTGACATTGGTCTGGCTACCTTGCTGGCTAGGCAAGGCTTCAGGTTCCCTATTCATTGATTATATAACTATTAACTTTGTGTCATGAGTGTGAATGCCTCTTTAATTCTTTTCTTCTGTACTCTTTTTGGAGAGGATGCCCAAGAACAATGTAATTGTTCTTACACTACAATTGTGTTTCAGTGTACTAATCAGCATCACTTGTCAGGATTCAAATAATGCTGAGAGACAATATTTGAAACTTTTTAGCTTTTAAAAATATTTGTATCCCACTCTTATCTTGGTCAATGATCATAATAAATATTTGATTGATTGATTGCTGAGAAAGAAACATTTTCTGCATGCTTTTTCAGGAAAAAGAAGTTTGTATTTGGTACATGTGTTTAATTTCTTACTTGGATAATATTAAAATGAACAGTTCTTCAATGTACCGAAAATCCAAGATTCATAAGTCTTTGTCACTTTATATATCTCTTTTAAGTCTTTCTGTCATGTTTATCATATTTACTTTCTTTATCCCTTTCAAATTGATTGCAGAAAAACAAATCTAAATGTGGCATGATTGTTAATCTGTTTTTCTTTTGCAAATATGTCCTCTAGATAACCTAACGTTCCCAGTCTTTTGATGCTCTGATATCCTTACTAAAACTACAAAGGCATTAAGATTTTGAGTCATTCTGTGCTGTAAGATATAGTGAAATGTAGCATAGATATAATGTAAAAGCATAGAGCATTGTATTTTTGTAAGTACAGCTGTCAACAAGCTGTTTTAATCTATAACTTTTCCATATTTTCTAGTTAGCCAGGGGACATATATATTTATTAGCTTAATGAGTCTGATTATTGTATATTTTGCCTGCTTTGCTTCATATAATATGAAAAATGGACTTTGTTCTTTGTTTAAAAATATCTGAGAATTTTGGTCACAAGATTAATAGTTTACTTATGTTAACAATTCTAGAAATCTGCAGGTCAATACCTATCTATTCAGACATAATCCTCATTGATTTTAATTGAGATGTATCTCAGCCAACTATGTAGTCCACTAGACAAGAAAAATAAATTATAGGAAGGCTAAAACTTTTATTGAGATTGGCTTTAACAACAGAATCATGAAAGTATTGTTCTGTACTTCTTCCTTCTTCTTACACTTCAGTGAATTAGGAAGTGAATGTTGGGCTTACCTTGAACGTTCCATCTAGGTGCACTGCTGGAGTGTCCAAGCCTGGGTTCTTGTCAGTCAGATATGATGTCACTGGGTTGGAATTTCTTTGGCCACGCCCTCCATCTTCCAGCCGAGCCTTCAGTTTTTTCAACGAAACCGGAACCATGGAAGACACCATCTGATCAAAACCGACCACTCCTGGACCCCGGACCAGCACAAGCCAGGGTGGGATTTGGACACTCCAGCAGTGCACCTGGATGGAACGTTCAAGGTAAGCCCAACATTCAATCTCCTGTGCACTGCTTGGAGTGTCCAAGCCTGGGATATACCCAAGCTAAGTCGAAGAAGGGAGGGAAGCAGATCGGTCCAGGATCCCCTCGGCCGGTAGGACTCTCTGTAAGACACACCTCCCAAACGCTGCTTCGGCTGATGCAAACTGGTCCAACTTGTAGTGCCTCACGAACGGTGAAGGAGAGGTCCAAGTTGCGGCTTTGCAGATCTCCAAGATGGAGGCTTGCATAGCCTAAGCAGCTGAAGTGGCCGCACTACGAGTAGAGTGTGTCGTAATGCGACGTGGCACTGGACGAGCTTGATGTTCATAGGCCAATGCGATGCAAGCCTTGAGCCAGCGACCAACTGTAGATGGTGAAACCTTCTTCCCCATTGACCTGGGCTGAAACGAAACAAACAGGGCCTCCGTCCGTCGAAACGAGGCCGTCCTTTTGACGTAGCGTCGCAAAGCTCTGCACACATCAAGGGTATGCCAGCGCTTCTCAGTCTGATTCCTAGGATTAGGGCAAAAATCTGGTAAAATAAGTTTCTGTGCCCTATGGAACCAAGAATTAACTTTCAGAACAAATGTAGGGTCCAGTCTTAAAATGACTCGGTCCAGATGAAAAATGCACAAATCCTGGCGGACCGAAAGCACCGCCAACTCAGAAACTCTGCGTGCAGAAGTAATAGCCACTAAAAAGGCAACTTTAAATGTGAATAACCAAAGAGTTCTTAAAGGTTCAAAAGGAGGCGAGGTGAGCGCCTGCAAAACTAGAGAAAGGTCCCAAGTTGGGTAACGGTGGACCACGGGCGGCAACAAGTTGGCAGCACCTTTCAAGAAACTGCGAACCTTCGGATGGTGTGAAAGGGGAATAGGACCCTCACCTGATAAAACAGTTGCCAAGGCAGCAACCTGACGACGCAGCGTATTAGTGGACAGCTTCTTCTTCAAGGCGTGCTGCAAAAAAGCGAGAACCTGCGGGACCGTCGCAGCTGTTGGTACGAAGGAATTCTTTGCGCACCAGCGACAAAACACCGCCCAGGTGGCCTGGTAGATGCGAAGCGTTGACTGCTTCCGAGAAGCTAAAATAGTAGAACTTACCTCGGAGGGGTAGTGTTCCCTCTGGAGAGCTTCCCGCTCAATCGCCAGGCAGTTAACTGGAGCCATTGAGGGTCTGGATGTTGAAGAGTGCCCTGATTGAGGGAGACCCGGTGCGGTGGCAACCTCCAGGGGCGCTCCGTCGAAAGGGACATGAGGTCTGCGAACCATGGACGTCTCGGCCAGTACGGCGCCACTAGTAACACCTCCACCTGTTCCACCAGAATCTTCCCGATCAACTTTTGGAGCAGGGGAATAGGGGGAAATGTGTACAGCAACCCGGTCGGCCACAGGCAGCGAAGGATATTGACCCCTTCGGCCGCTGGAGTCCAAAATCTGGTGAAAAACCCCGGAAGATGAGCATTCTGAGGGGTAGCAAACAAGTCCAGGATCGGGTCCCCGAAACGAACAGTGATGAGATGAAACAGGTCCGGGTGAAGACGCCATTCGGCCTGGTCTATTGTAGTCCGGCTCAACCAATCCGCCGTGGAGTTGGACGTCCTGGTGATGTGTTTTGCTTTCAAGGACCGAAGATGTCGTTCCGCCCAGAGACACAGCCGCCTCACCTCGCGCATGAGGACCTTCGAACGGGTGCCGCCCTGCTGGTTGACATGCACCTTGGCCGTGACATTGTCTGTGAGAAGTAGAACATGTTGATCTGACAGCTCGGCCCGAAAGTGTCAAAGCGCCAGGTGCGCTGCCCTCAGCTCCAGCCAGTTGATGTCGTTCTGGAGATCTTCCTGAGACCAACGCCCTTGCGTCATGGAGGCTCCCAGATGCGCTCCCCAACTGAAGAGACTGGTGTCCGACGTCAAGACCAGTCTGGGAGTGTCCCGAAACAGACATCCTTTTTCCAAGGCTACCGACAGCCACCAGTCCAAGGAGCGAAGCACCTGTGGAGGAACCCTGACCTTGCCTAGAGAATTGCTGCTCCCTGACTTCTGACTGGGAAGTAGGAACCATTGTAAGGCTCTGGTATGAAACCGAGCCCAGGGAACTATGGCAAGGCAAGATATCATCTTTCCCAATAGTTGAGACAGGAGACGAAGGGGCACAGTGCCAGACTCCTGAATCTGCCCTATCAACTGTCTGATGCTGTCCCTGCGTTCCTGCGACAGAAACACCTGAGATAACTGGGTGTCTATTACCGCCCCCAAATGCACCAGTCTGGTGGATGGAGTCAGATGGCTTTTCTTCCAGTTTACTGAGAAGCCATGATCCTACAGGGTCTGGATGGTAAGATGAATGTCTCGCTGTGCCTGACTGGGAGACGATGACTGGATCAGCACATCGTCCAGGTAACACTGCAGGCGGACTGGATGGGCCCGCAAACGAGCTGCCACCACGCCTAGTAATTTGGTGAAGGTGCGGGGTGCTGATGATAGGCCGAAGGGAAGGGCCTGGTATTGCCAATGTAGGCCCGCAAAGGCAAACCTGAGAAACCTTCTGTGGGATAACCTTATGGGGACATGAAGGCAAGCCTCCTTGAAGTCTATTGATGTTAAGAGATCCCCAGTCTGAGGCCTCCCAGGATCGAATGCAGAGAATGCATCTTGAACCTCTTGTATTGAATGTGAATGTTGAGGTCTTTCAGGTTCAAAATAGCCCTTTGGCCCCCCGAACTCTTTGGCACCAGAAAGAGTACGGAGTAGAATCTGAAACCCCTTTGACCAATCGGTACCGGTTCTATGGCAGCGATATCCAGCAAGTGCTGAATTTTGGTCTCCATCATGGCCCTCTTGGTGGCATCCCTGGGAACTGGACACTGAATGAAACGATGAGGGGGTCTGGAACAAAATTCTAGTGTTAGTCCGAGAGTCACAGATTGTAAAGCCCACGCGTCTGTGGTGGAATCCCTCCACTGGTCGGCAAACACCTTCAACCTGCCGCCAATGGGAATGTGGGTCCAAGAGTCACTTGGAACGATGATAGGGGCGTCTCCCTGAACCCCTGTAGGGGCTGTGATTGCCGAGATCTATCTTGGAATCCTGATCTGTCATGAGGTCTATCTCCTCCCTGGAAATATGGTCGCTGAGATTGGGAGGCGGAGAACCCCACCTCCGCACTCTGAAAGGACTGCCCACGATAGTAAGGAGCCTGTCTCCTATCATATCTCCTATTCAGCTGTGGCAACACCTTCCTCTTGTCTTTCCCTTCTACTAGGATGGGATCTAACACATCATCAAACAGCTGTTGTCCTTTAAAAGGTGCAGCTGCCAGCTAGACCTAACATCTGCTTGCCATTGGCATACCCATAACAAGCGTCTAGATGCCACATTGGAAGCTAAAGCCCTGGATGCGAATTTTGCCACTGCTGCATCAGCTGTGTATTCAGTAGCGGCAATCAACTTACTAAGGTCCTGTTGCAGGCGGGTATCCTTAGGGGAAACCCTGGTCTGAAGCTGCTTGAACCAGAGGAGTGAATTTCTGGCCATGAAGGAAGCCGCAGTAGCAGATCTAATCGCCCAAGCCGTGGCCTGATGAGTTTTGCGCGTGGCCAAATCTGCCTTCCTATCCTCAGATTTTAATCCTTCTGCGTTATCAGAGGGAAGAATAGAGGCCGAAGCCAAATTAGTCAAGGGGAAATCCACAGTAGGAATCTGGAGAAGATCCTCAAGTTCCTTCTCTACAGAAAACAACTTCTTATCCATGCCACTAGGAGGAGAAACAGAAATAGGGTGTTCCCATTGCATCCTGTGGGGATGGGATAACCTCCTGAGTAGTGACCTGTTCTGAAAACAGGCTGGTGCACAAATCCTGAGAATCCCTAGGGCAGAAGTAGATTTATCCACCTGGCCCATATTAGCAGTCATCTTAGCCTTCATTAATAATGTTCTGAAAAGGTGAGGATTGAATAAACCAGAATAAGTAGGCTTATCCTGAGAAAGGCCTTCATCCCCAGACATCTCAAATTCACCTAATTCCTCCTCACCTACCAGGGAGTTGAAAAACCCCTCTGGGTTAATGCCTCATCAATGCCCTGAGTAATGGTTTGCACAAAGGCAAAATGTAAGTCTGAGGACAAAACCTGCTGTGCAGGCTCCTGTGGGCGAAGTCCTGCTGCTATGGGCGTAAAAGTAGCTGAGGGAGCAGGGCCCTGAGCATCTGGGGCCTGGGAAGGCACAGGAGTGGGCTGAACATTAGGCAAGACATGACCTTCCTGAAAAGGAACAGCATGAAACTCCTGTTGTTCCTGAACAATAGTGGGAGACCAGTTAGGTTGCTCCTCTTGAGGCCCTTGATTTATAATAAAAGTGGGAAAAATATGGGGAGCCCCACCTTGATCCCCTGACTCCACAGGGGATTTAGAAGCAGCAGCAGCCTGCAGTTGAGCTTTTGCAAAATGTTTTTTTTTAAAAGCTTTTTTGTCTTCCCAAGGCATCTTTATCAGCAGCTGCAGATGATTTAGATTGTTTAGCCTGGGTGTTAGCAGAAGGCTTGCTGAATCTCAATCTTCTAGAGCCTTCAGGCTGAGGTTGAGGAGCATAAGTTTCCTCAGAATCACTACTATTGGCCATAATGGACACAATATAACAATCAAAATAAGGCAAATGTAAAAGGATTACTCACTGCGCAGTTCAGGGCTTATAATGAATTGCTGAACCAGCAACACGGTTTTTTTACAATAATCAGGCAGCAGCAGCAGCAGCAGCAAGAAAGGGCAGCCCAAGTAAATACAGGCACAGAAGTCCAGTTATACTGTTGCCAAGGCCACAATTGTAGAAAAAAATACTGGAGCACGTTTACTTGCTTGAGCAGAAGCAGATCCGGCTCTCCAAAGCTGCAATCCTCTCAGTTTTCGCCCAGCTGCCTTCCACAATTGTTTGCTGTGCCTTTAAGCCCAAACAAAATGGCCGCCACCAGCGAAATGGTGACTATTGGCCACGCAGTCAGCACGCTCTCTCTCCTGCAACAATCCGCAGCGAAATCTGTAGCCTCGGACTCTCCCGATGCTTTAAAAGGTTTCCCCAAGCCTTTCCTGTGATCCTGGCTGCACTTAGAGAAAAAAGGCCGGCTGGGAGCAATCTATTAGCCTCCTCTGCAGAGCGCTCAGCTGCTGACTCACACTCACTCACTCAGCCACCCAAGCCAAATTCAAAAGGCTCGTGTTTTTTTTTTTTTTTTTAAGAATTAAAGAAATTGGCCAAATTAACTAAGAAAAATACCTTTAAATTTAAATAAATTTAAGAGCCAACTCTAACAAGACTTTCCTCTGACTGAGTTGGAAAAACTGAAGACTCGGCCGGAAGATGGAGGGCGTGGCCAAAGAAATTCCAACCCAGTGACATCATATCTGACTGACAAGAACCCAGGCTTGGACACTCCAAGCAGTGCACAGGAGATGGGACTGACTGAGCTACTCTGAATGTTATCACTCTTCTGGACTTTCAAAAATCCCTCAGCCTCTTTTGCTTAAGCACGGTTCCTGCATATCTCAGCCAAGGTCATCTTGCCTGCAAATTTAGATAAACTTTGAAAAATACAAATATTCAGCAGATTTGGATAAAGTAATAATCCAGCCTATTTTCCAGATTAATTATTGCTTAATCTAATCTGCACTAGTTGCAATCATACATTCCTTTATAACTTGTGGACTTCAACTTCCAGAATTCCTGAGCCAGCATGGCTGGCTATGAATTCTGAGTTGAAGTCCACAGGTCATAAAAGGGCCATAGTTCCTCAACCCTGCAATAAATGGATGAGTTCTGATTAAAGAAAGTGGTCCTAAAGATATTAAATGAGCAATCTTATACAGGTAGTCCTCATTCAGCAATGGTCTGAAGTTATAGTCGTGGTGAAAAAGTAACTTTACAATCAGTTGTCACATTTATAGCTTTTGCAGGTCTGTAAAGCAAAGGAAAGCTGAAATAGGATCAAAAGTACAGTGGAGGTTTTACTTAGTGACTATTTCACTTAAATGACTTGCCAGTCCCAATTGTGACTGATAAAATAAGGAATACCTGTATATGGAGACACATTATTAGTATTGTATTCAGAGGCTTTTGAAAACAGAAATTTCTGTAGTAATTGACTGCCTATCAGCATAATAATCTTCATTATTATCTTCATTTTACTAAAGTTACAAAATGAATCTGTTGATTCTATAATCTTTACCACAAATTATAAGGAAAACATAAATACACAGAGGACAGATAATGTTGGTTTTCCAAAGCTTCCTTCTCTCCTTTACCAGAGACATATTTAATGTAATGCCATGCCAAAATAGGACTTGCAGTTTTTCAAAAGTAGTCTTTCTATGCAAAAGAAGATTCTTTATTTCTAATTTCCAGGATATCTAGAATTTCAAAATTGTCTTCAGACTGTTTTCTGTTCGAGATGGTGCAGTGATTGCTATTCCTATTTATTGTTTCCTGTTATACTGGTACATCTTTCCATCACTGCTTTCTGCTGACATGCTTCTTGTCTAAAGAAATACATGGGAAGAGTTCCCATAGGAGTTGATTGAAATGTGAGATTCCAGGAAGCTGAAGATATTATTGTTCAAAGATAGATATTCATATACAGCACATAACTGCATTGTAACAGCATGAGAACATCACACTTTAACTTGGGAAATCTACTGAAATTCTCTTGTCCTTTAAAAGAAATTAAAAAAAAAAAACAAATTCTCTTTAAGCTAAACATATGTAATTGGTAGTGAAACATGTAGATTTTTTTTTGTAAAAGCCCTGTCACTGATTTTAAGAGCATGCTTAGAATTGCTTAGAACATCTTGAACCTTGATTCAGACTGCATAAAAATGCACTTAAAATAGTGAATGCAGATATAACACTCCAAGAATATTCAAGAACTTCAACCCATTAAGTGCTGTAAGCAGTGAAGTGAGCTTACAATTAAAAAATAAAGTTATATAAGTAGTACTCAACAAATGACAATTGCAATCAGAATTTGGGTTGCTAATCAATACAATCATTAAGCATCAAGTCACCAGACCTGACTTTATGACCATTTTTACCATGATTGTTAAGCGAATCACCACAGTAGTTTTTTGTTTTTTTTTTAAATTTGATTTATATGCCACCCTTCTCCGAAGACTCAGGGCGGCTTACAATGTGCTCAGCAATAGCCTTCATCCTTTTGTATATTTTATACAAAGTCAGCTTATTGCTCCCACAACTGGGTCCTGGTAGTTAAGGAAATCTTGCTTCTCCAGTTGACTACATGTTGGAAGCCGTCTGGGAAGGTCTCAAATCATAATCCCATATCTGCGAGATTGCAACCACTGTATATGTGAGCCAATTGCCAAGCAGGATTGGCAATCACATGACCAAGGGGGTGGTGCAACAGTCATAACTTCAAAAATGGTTCATAAATCTTTTCCTGAAGCAGTCATAACTTCAAACCACCAATAAACAAGCAGTCATAAGGATTACTTGTAATTTAATTATGGCAAAAGAAGTTCATGCTAACAAACTGCAGAGAAGGGGATCAAAGAAACTAAAACTTGAAAATCACATTTCGTCCCTTCTTGATCAGCTACAAAAAAGTAGTAGATATCCAGGGTCAGATATAATATATCCTTACAATAGTTGCATGTAAAACTCACTTAGAATAATTTTAGAATATCCCATCCTTGAACAATGAATTTTGCATTTCTATACACAGTAACATTAAATGATTAGTCACCGTACTAAGCAATGAACCAGGCCGCAATGTCGTTTCAGTTTTCTTTGCAAAGGAAGCACACAAAGCTAAAAAACATTTTTGTAAAACTATGAGGGGGAGAGAAGAGTTCATCCTTGGCTTATTAGTATTCCAGGTTTTATTTTGTTTTTAATTAGACATATTCAGTAAGATTGAAAAAGTAAGGCAGGAGCTGCAGAATGTCAAGAGTAGTATCTATGGGTCCCACATTTACTAAGCCTAATGGTTTTTTTCCAAGAATGAGATGATGGATTTGAAGTCCAACATTAATTAGCATCACCACTGAAATGATGATTTTGATGTAATTTAGATAAAATATACCTCTTTTTAAAAAGACAAAATTTCAGCTTTTATGACAATTTAGATGTAATCATACTGAAATTAATAATTTTATTTTCTAATTATGCACCAAATTTAACTGAGCTTAAAACAGAATTTGATTCGACAGTATCTAAAATGGATTTCAGTATATTATTTTTAGTACAGATTCTGATTTATTTGTAACGTTACGTATTAATGTCTATTATTTTCAAAACAGTTTTATAAGAACCATCAGTATAAATTCACCCACTGATGAATCACAGTCCTCCCAGAATCTGGGTAGCCCACAAACATTTGGGCTTTCATATGATATTAAAGATCTGGATGTTCCCTCAGATATTTGGACCAAAAGATTAAATTAGCCCTTTTGGTGCCCCCCACCCCCCCCGTTTTTGGTCTACGCTGCTTTAAAATGAGTTGATTTTTAGATTCAGAATATATGTTATACTAGCATAACTGTTATTTCTGATTAGTTCTCAGGATGTTTATGTTGCATATGAAATTGCTTTTGTTGTTTTTTTCTGTTTAAACTTCTGTATACCACATAGTCACAACTGTGGCATGGGCAGCTATGTAAATAAATAGATCTAAACTATTTTTCTGTTCTGACAACAATCTCATACTGTTTATTCTTAAGAACAAACAAACACTCATCACTGTTTGAAACATTTTATTAAAAATATTAATCTTTCATAACTGATTAAAAGATGTTATACAATCTATTCATATTAAATGCATTGAAATAAAAATTTTATATAAAGACAAAGAGGAAAAAATGTTGAAGGGCAAATGGCATGAACAAACAATGATATCCAAGTGTGTGTGTGTGTGTGTGTGTGTGTACGCATGAGGGAACAACTAAGATAAGAAAAAGACTACCTATTGTTCAGATATTAAGTCTGAAATTTTCTAGTATTAGGTAAAATGCAACAAATAATGAACAGAAAATAGCAGAAATACAAAGAGGGGTATGAGAAGGAACGTTCAAATATATAACACAAATGGATTTGTAATCACAAACTGCCACTTGATCATAACCCTACTAAAATATCTCCTACAGAAGAGCAGTAGAGCACACACAGTTTGAGAAGATTAGCACCAGATAGTCCAGTGCAGTTGAATAGCTCAGCATCCTGGGATAATCTTCATTCCTAGACCATTTTCAGCCCATTGAAAGAAGTCACACTGTTTATCCTTCCCAAGAGGAC
This sequence comes from Pantherophis guttatus, assembly GCF_059756535.1. Taxonomy (NCBI): domain Eukaryota; kingdom Metazoa; phylum Chordata; class Lepidosauria; order Squamata; family Colubridae; genus Pantherophis; species Pantherophis guttatus. The sequence continues at coordinate 48,476,149 of NC_142070.1, forward strand.
ACACAAAGAAATGCTTTCCATTATTAGGACCAATCTTCAGCACTGTCCTCATAATGCAGCGATTCCCATGATTGCAGAAAGGAAAATGCAGGTCTGCCCACTGCAGAGAGAAATCATTTTCTGTTAACACCAGATGCTGAAGCCAAATTCCTGTTTTAGATGGGAAGCAACAAACTCCCCGTTAATTCTTCAAGGTAGGTGGTGACTAACAGTAATCAAGCTAAGCAACTTTCTCTAAAATTCTGTTTGCTCCACTACCTAAACTCTATTTGTTTGACTTTGTGGGAGGACAGTTGTAAAAAACTTTATCTGACTTTTGGAGGAAACACAGATTTAATTTATCCAAGTAAAACTCTTGATAGCTTATGGCTTCAAAGCAATAGATCTCACTTCCCCAAGCTCTAATGTCTCTCTCCCTTGGAAAATCTGAAGGTCAAAATGACACTGCATTGCATTAGTTACCATATGGTGGAACAGAATCTATTATCAAAGCTGAGCTGAAGAGAACAAATACAAGAAAAACACCAGCACTCATTTTATGTTGTCAAGGTCATTAGAGAAAATATGAACTCAGACTCAGTTGTGCTGTTTTATTACATTAATTTTGCCCTAGAATCTTTGCACACTTGATTAAGCATTCTTACACTAGAATTGTGTCTCCTTTGATGGTTCTTGCTTTATGTTGCCTAACAGTGTTATTCCTTCTAGCTTATAAAAGATTAAAGGAAGTATGAACATATGAGTTTGATTCACTCACACTGAGTTTGAATCATTTTGATTATGGTAAATGTATTCCTAATGTTTAGCTAATACTGCAATTTTCATTGTTCTTTTTCCTACTTGTCTTTGCTTACTGTACTATTGTTAAGTTACTACCTGACAACAGTAATCTAAAAAGCACCTAAAAGAAGGAAGAAAAATAATATGATTTAGATGAAATGTTCAAAATAAACTAGCTAGGCAAGAAAGTTAAGTTTGCTTAGAGGATAGTATGCATCAATAGAATAAAGTCATATAGTCACTTGTTTTTAGAACTGTGAAAATGAAACACAATAATTATTTTCCAAAGTACTCTTTTAATCACTCAAATACAGCTGGGGAAGTACATCAGTAAGAAAGAAATCCAAGATAGAAATGGATTAATTAATAAAACAATATTGTTATAAAGAACACTGTTATTTTAACCTTAGTGTAAACAACTAACTCAAAGCCTAACAGTCCCACTGCTTGATACAGAAAATAATTTTGTAGAGACCAGAGAACCCATTTATTCTTCTCAAAGTGCACTGAGATCCTCTTTAGACGAAGCTATCATCACAGCAATTCATTTCCCACTATGCTAAAATTAAAGAATAAGTGAAATCCATAAGTAATCACAGTTGTTTGAGAAACCAATTTATCTTTTTCAAGGATGTATGGTACTATACAAGCTCACATACTTCAAAATAGTTACACCGGGCTTCTCTTGGCAAAGGACAAGCATAAAATTGCCTGCCCTTGTTTTCTCCGTCCTTCCTCACGATGCGAAGAACACATAAGCGACTGTGTTTACTGCAGCGAGGACTGCCAGCATTTAATGTGCAAGAGCCATCTGTCATATTATCTGGAGGTGCTCTGTAATGACAAGTAACAAGATAAAAACCTGCATAAAGTTAAGGAGATTAGTTACAGCAAAACCAGCATCTTCAGTCTCAATATCACAGCTCCAAAGTCCATATAAACTCTTCTGCTTCAATGATACATCTGATCAAACAGAGCACTTAGCAATTTTATCTGCTTTACTTTCTCTTTAAAATGAAATTGAAGGACTCCATGTCAAAAATCCATTCTATTGAAATGAAATGGAAGCAGCAAATTTTTAAAAAGTTCTCTTGCTGCTTTTTAAAATAAGTAAACTGTACCATTCTGGCATTGCTAGCATAAATTTTGTACTTTCATGTAGTTTAAAAGGCATCCTGAATTGGCAACAGCAAGATGTACTAGAAAACCAATTCCTTCCAATTATATTCTTCCCCTCTGGAAAGTTATTACACGTGTCTTAGACCAGACCATGGGGATATCTATCTACTTGTCTGCTTCAAGACAATTTTCTATGCTCTTTGATCAAAGCTACTTTAATGATCCCCATCATATACCAGAGAGGAGGAAGTCTGACTGGCAGAGCAGAAAAGTGTATTTTATGAAGGTGATAGGAAAGCTTTGCTCTCCTCTGGTGTTAGCATCACCAGAATAGCTGGATAGTGTCTGTTTACAATGCACAAGGGCATCTGCCTTGACTCTTAATGTTTAAACAAGGTTAGATTGCTTCTTGTTTCTTAGGTTTAGCAGCAGCCAGGGTTTTTGGCAAATATGTTACTAGTCAAGCTCAAAAGGCATTAGGTAATTTCACTCTAGGGTACATGAATATGTAAGCAGCATTTCTCCCCAGTATTACTGTGACCTGATGGCTTTTTATGTAGTTTTCTCTCTAGACCAAGCTTGGCAGAAGCTTCTTGAACACAGCCTATATGCCATTAGACAGCCTACAGTATACACTGTTAACAAATGCAATAAAATAAAATCCCTAATCATTATACTATGGCATCTAGCAGCTATCTCTTATAAGACTGCCTCTAATAATTGTAGTAGTGTAAAGTACAATTATTATTTTTTCCAGTATCTCTTTTATCTTTCATTATTCTTAGGAAACTGAAGCTCATATTAAACAGCTGAATTTGGCATTCACCCATCTCTCATCTGCAGTGATACCATTAAGGACTGACTCATCTGTCCATTTCCCAACATGATTTATGCTACCTGGCAACATCGTCCTTCTGCCACTTACATATGGTCAGACAGGTCAATGAGACTTCACAAGGAATGGGTACAAATCACAGATTAAAAATGATAATATTCAGAAATCAAATATTCCAATCCTAACCTAATGTTCTGTATAAGATCTAAAGGTCACCATACCTAACCAAATAATATTTCAGAAGCAATCTCTTCGTACTCCACTACTGAACCAAAATATGAGCAAATTTTATACTGTAAAACTTGGGAGGGAATTTGGAACCTTCTTTAGATATCTTGTGAAAGCTACAACAGTGCAAGCAATGCTGGCCCTCTTCACCCAGATTCTCAACTTTGCATAACGAATGACAAGAATTCTACTGATGTTGCCTGTGTAAAATGTCCCTGCTTTCTCTGACATTCAGGAATCTGAGGGGAAATTGCACAGCTGGAGCCCAGCTGTGAACAGATCCACCAGCTGTCTAGAATATTCCTCTATGGAGCTATGTAGAGGTTCCTCTAGTTTTTCTTTCTGCAAGAGGGACTAAATTATCTTAAATAAGACTGCTGGCCAACAGAATGCAAATACAAAAATTTATTATGCCATATGAGAGTGGTTATTATTGGAAGCCTGAAAATTTCAATTTGTTTAAACAGGTTATAGAAATGCATTTAAAAATACTATTTTATTCCAAGGGTTCTTCTGCAACATTTCCTGTCAGTTTGCCAGAACAATTCTACATTTTAAGAAGGAAGTGAGGCTGTAACTCCTATTCATCCTTCCATTATGCCTACCAACTCAGCTCTCCCTTGCTGCTTCTTTATTAAGTGATTGGTGACTGCAGACTTCAAATATTTTTCAAATGTTTCCATTCTACAAGTACATCCCAGATATATACTGTATATGCTTTAATCTATCTGCACCTGGCAAACAACCCTTTCTAACCATTTCTTTGGATCTAGTAAGCTGCCTCGGCCACAAGCCTACAACACTTTAGGACACAGCTGCAGACAAAGTTGTTTCATGGACCGTTATCTGCCAAAATATAAGTAACATTGCACATTTCAAAGCAAAAATATAATACAAACAGTTTTTCATATGAACAATTTTACCCCTCAATATGTAGTTGAAATTAACAAACCTGTTTACAAATTTCTCAGTAAGGCTTCCAACAGATGAAGTTGAACAATCTATTTTCTGTTTCTTTGATGCTGGCTTTAAAGAATTACATTGATGGGGAAAAGGTATTGATGAATTTACTTCATAGTGGTTGGTACTGTTAAAATCGTTTCTTGAAGGATCATGCAGAGAGCCTCCATCTGGAGTTCGACTTTCACTTCTGTTACGTTCCAGTAGAATGTCTTTACCAGCAAAATCTGTCAATACTAGAGTTGCTGTCCCAAATGCCGTCTTCCTATTTATCTTAATTTCCATTCTTGATTTTCCAAAGTTGTAACATGGATATTTGACTAAGGAGCTATTATCTGTTGTTAAACCTCCATTTCTTTCTTTTTTTTTAAAGTTGAAATAGATAAAAAATATCCTGGTTAGTATTAATGAATCAACTGTTTCCATGTCTCCCTAAATTGTATAATTCCAGCAATAACACGCTACATAGTGCTTCAATTTATGATCCTGATAGTTCAAGTAATCTACTGTAGCAATACAGAAATAGTTATAGTCATAATTCTGCATAGAAATGCTTATTCCCATTTATATAAAGATATGCATTAAAGTAGTACAATGGGTCTCAGAAGAGCACTCCACTATTATGGTCATGAACATCCCCATAGACATTAATTGAACTGAAGACATGAGAAATGATATTAATCTTGGTTGCAGGGGTTTTTTGGCCTTTTCTTGTACAAAGCTGATTTTAATAACTGCTAACCAACTAAAAAGCAAAGGCAAAGCAAGAGAAATATTTGTAAAAATAAAGATAAGATGGTGTTAATTATAAATACTGAGCAAAGTGTTTGATACACAATACCCCCCAAAATACTGAATGCTATTTGGGGGTGGTGGTGAAGAAGGGGATAAAGCCACTTCTGGTTTGCTGCTTGTTCCCGCTGGACGCTCCTCCGGGATCGTCGAACCCACTGCCTGTAAGAGCCGCCTTTTTCAGCGGAATGGCGGCTCGAAAAAACTCCGTTTCCATTAGGAAACGGAGATAGAGCCGGCTGGGGTGGGTAGAGTCCTCTGCCTAATCCCAAAAGTTTTTTATTTACTTTTGGGAGGGAGCGGAAGAGACTCCCCGTATCCCCAGCCGATGCTCCGGGCTCTGGGAAATCTCTGCTACACGCAGAGCTAGGGGGCAAAAGCAAGCCTGTAAATCTGTCAAATAAATTAATTAAAGAAGATATGAGCTGGACCTCTGATCCTGAAGCGCAAGTATTCTTTTTATTCTATTTTGCCTAAGAAGTGAAGTGAAGGGAAAAAAAGTTTTTTTTTTAAATGGCGATTGCTGCTGCGGCTTGAAGAGAGGCTGAAAGGGAAACTCCTTCCGTTTTCAATTACAAAGTAGCGGAATGAATACTTTTGGCTGTAACTGAAGGCAAAATCTCACTCTCACTTCTGTTTTTTTTTTCCTTTTTTTTTTTTTCTTCTCTCTTTGAGGATCTGATATTGATCTTGGTTGGAAAAAAAGTTTTTTTTTCTCTCTTTTCCAGTAAATTTTGTCTGCGTGGAAAAATGGCACTGAGACTTATAAAACTAGACAAACAGGCAGTGGGGGGGGATTCCCCCATTAATAAATTACATCAACAAGTTTTAACTCTCCAGTCTCAGAAACCTGACTTTAATATAATAGAATTTCTTCTTGAGGAGATTGTAAGAAGGGATGAGATTGTGAATCAGCAACTTGAAAAATTTAAGTTGGAAATCAAAGAAATTGGTGAATTGGTGAAATCTAAGTTTGGCTTTTTGGATCGAAAGATTTTAAAAGTAGCTAATGGCTTAGCAGACTTTATGACTCAGTTGGAAGCAAATACTAACTCTAAAATGAAAGAAACTGAGGAGAATTTGGATGACAAGATCCAAAAAATTAAAAAGGATTTGGCAAACATTCAGGATAATAGTTCAGAAGACAAACTTAAAATGGAGGCTGATCAAAAGACTGTTAATGAAGAAAATGTACAACAGAGGATTGAAAGAGAAGTTTTAATGATCCAATACAATTTTACAGAATATGCAATTAGACTGAGAGGTTTGCAGGAAGATGACAGAGATTTAAGGAAGATATCTTCTGAAATTCTGGCTGGGATTTTAAAGGTTCAACCTGATGAAGTGTTTTGCAGGATTGACAGAATTTATAGAATAAACTCCTGGTTGGCAAAACAAAGGCAATTGCCTAGAGATGTGGTGATTTATTTTACAGACAAAGAAATTAGAAATAATATTGTCCAGAATTCTTATGATTCTGCTTTGCAATTTCGTGGAAGGAAGATCTGGATTTTTAAGGAACTCCCGCCCAAGATGTTAATGGAGAGGAAGAAATTTGGTTTTCTAGTGAATGAATTAAAAAAAAGGAATATTCTATTTAGGTGGGACGTCCCAGTTGGTTTAATATTGAGACACCAAGGAGTAAGATACCAACTGAATACTGTCGAAAAAGCGGAAGAATTTTATCAAAAAATTTAAAAAATAAATCTAACATCTTTAGGCATAACACAGGACAAGCAAAAGGAGTTGGAAATAAAGGGAAAACATCAAATTACAGAGGCTGTGGTAGATAAACTGTCTTTGGACTCCTTGGATACCCCAGCTGGACTGTCTATAAATTTGAGAGCAGTGTCATCTGATTCTAATGTGATGAACTATCAACTTACAGACAAGTGTGTAAATCACCCAGTTGATATACAAGTGATGGAAAAGACATATGAGATAATAAAACAAAACCAACAAGATCAATTTACAAAGCAGAATGACAACCGATCAGCTGATACACAACTTGTAGGAAGGAAATCTGGATGGAAATGCAACCCGCAAAAGAAAAAGAAAAGAAACAGATCTCGTAGAAATAGTAGTTTCTAAACCAAGCAACAGTGAAGCCAGGGATTTAAAAAAAAAATAAATGAATATGTGAAAAGATATTGGAGGCGAATTATCGTTTAATACTATCTTGAGGAAAGTGGCAGATCTCTGCAATGCCGTGATTTTGGGATGTGGAAAGAGCCTTACATTGTTGGATTTGAACTATCTATTTTGGATTTCTTTTACCGATAAATATATTATATCTATTTTGAGTTACAAGGCAAGAGAATCATGCTGGGGCATGCAGAAGATCTGGCTGTTATCCACTAAGATGATGGGGATTTATAATCCTGATGAAAACCACAATTACAACTATATGGAATATAATTATAATGTCACTCGGGTGGTTGTTTTTACTTTTATATATACATGAGGATATTCATTATTGATGGGGGCAGAAGATGACTGAAGATTTTGAATAAACTGTTGCACCAGGATGCTATGTTACCCTATTATGGATGACGGATTTAACAATCTAGTGGAAAGACATCAAAGAAGATACTAAATGAATTATAAATTTAAAGTTATTGTCTTTTCTCTTTTTATAAAATGGAATGTATATATAGACATATGTATATTTCAGCAGAGTGGGCAGTGGATTATATTTAGAATTGTAGTGCATGGTAATCTTGCAGGAAACTGGGTTGAAATAGGCTAGTTTAGTGATTGATTAGTTTAAGAAAAAGGATTTTTAAGTCATATATTTTGGGGAGTGGAAGAATTGGATAGAACTGAATAAATTTGGAGAAGGCTGCTTTGAAGTTAAATTAATATATATAAAAGTAAAAGTTATGTTGTTGTAATAATAATAATATTTTATAAGTTTGGGGGAGGAGAAAAAGGGTAGATTGTGAAAAGCGGAGAAAAGCGGAGTTATAAGAATACTATGCTAAGGGTCAGTACTTTGAGGAGTGAGTAAGGGCATGGTAAAATATTATGTAATTAATTATGAATTAGCTTATTGTTGTGAAGAAGAAGTCACAGGGGGGGATGGGTGGTGAGGGCGGGTTGGGGAAGAAGGGAGGAAAAGGGGGAAAAACTTGTATTTGAAAAACTTTTTCAATAAAAAAAAAAAAGAAGGGGATAAAGTTACTTTATTAAAACACTGTAAAGAAGTCTTCAGATGACAACTAAAATCCAATAATTATTGTGATTTTGTTCTAGAGCCCTAAGGTTTACTGCCTTTGTTGCACAGTATTTGTTTCAGCTTCTAGATCACCAGCTGGACACATAAATTCCAGGGGCTAATTTAATTCATGAATTTGATTTTCTGAAGGGACTAAAATCTTAGATTCCTGAGTCTGGCTAAAGAATCAACTAAGAAAAGATAATCAAGAACATACTTTGCAGCTGATACAAATACAGAGTGGAAGAGCCTGTAGTTACAGTGGACTAAAGCAGTGTTATTAACATCTGCTGCTTGCAATTACTGCAAGTTCAAATCTCACCAGGCTCAAGGTTGACTCAGCCTTCCATCCTTTCAAAGGTAGGTGAAATGAGGACCCAGATTGTGGGGGCAATAAGCTGACTTTGTATAAATATACAAAAGTATGAAGGCTATTGCTTAACGCATTGTAAGCTGCCGTGAGTCTCCAGAGAAGGGCGGCATATAAATTAAAGCAAAAAAAAAAACAAAACCAGTCCTTCACGCTCTTAGGCCCAACACTGCATTTTTTCTCATGCCAGTCATTGGATTTTATAAATTTAGTTGTGAATGCCTTCTGTAATATCTTTAAATATTACATATGTAAACCAGGAGCATTTTTACTACATTTTTGAACAACTGATTCTATGAAATAATTTCAATGTAATTGAATGTCAAAAGAAGTATTGACAAGTTCATCAAGTGTGCCCACAGCACTTCCAAAGATCTTTTCCATTTCATTGGTGTACATTACCTATATCATCCAACATGACCTGTTTTTGATTAGCCACTATTATATTCAAAAAATGCCAATAGAGTTGTTCTTTAAGATAAACATGATAGACTGCTTGTGCTTCACAGCATGCCAACTTCCTATTTATAATTTTAAACTAATTTTTAAAATTAACTTAGGGGTTTCTTGGCAGGTATTTCTGATGAGATATTTATAATGGACTGATGACCACAACCACAAAGTTGCTTATTCCTTATCAAATACTTTTCCAACAGCATCCATCATTAGAGGCATTCTTCTCGAAGCCCACAGACTATTTCAGCACTACTAAGGCAGAAAGAAAGTCACTTACAGTAGTAAGAAAAGGCTGGAAAGAATTTAATTGAAAATACACAAATAAAAAGGGCAACATGTTTTAAACAAAAGATCTTAAAGAAAATGACTTGGCATTTAAAACTTTGGAAAGAGAAGAACTAACTAAAAAAAAAAGCAAATGGAGAAAACTATTAGAATAAAGTAGACGAAGCAAAATCAGAGTAAAAAAGGAGTGTGCTTTGAAGATTAGAAGCTTAAGACTACTGCTGAATACTGCCCCAGGTAGTGGAAGGCAATATTGGACACAGCTATTGCGAAGAGAGTGGGATATACTACAAATGGCAAAGACAGTCTAAACTTATCTCCACTCAGAATGCTTCAGCATCTCAGTGCTCCAGAATCTTAAGCATTTTATGGATTGAAATTTAAAATCTCAAATATTTTATTGCTAGGATTAAAGACTTCTCAGTGCGCAGACTCCAGTATTCCAGAAATATCAATAAAGTGAAATACAGTTCTGGCCCCTTCTAGCTATAAAAGGAAAGATTTTCTCCCTTCCTGCAAATGTATTCCTTTTCAAATGTATGAAACATTTGGTTTGGCAATTCAGAAAGTGCTGAGGTATACAAAAAGTACAGAAGGTTCAAGTGAATAATTCATTCAGCAGAGGATCATAGAACAGCTGTGAAAGTATAGATTTGAGTTACAAAAAGAACATTCCATTTTAACGCAAACAATTGTTCTCTAAAGTGACTAGTGTCTGGGTTTATAATTCAGATTTTAAGCACAAGTCTCTGCTCAAGATACCTTATTTTTCTTCATCATGGTTTGTTTCAAATAGAATTTCTTCTAAATTTTCTTCCTTAAGAAACAAAATTATACCCCTATGCTGCTCTTTTACAAGATCCATAAGCAGACACTTGCCATTTTATTGTTAATTAAAATTAACAATAAGAACTTCATGTTGCTAATGGCATGTAGAATAGCAGTAATATTGGGCCAAAGTTTGTTGTAATAAAAATACAAAATGCAGTACATACGTATTAGAAAGCGTTTGCAGCAAAAAGAAAAACCATATATCAACAATAAATTATATGAAGCTGCACACACAGCAAATTAATGATATATGTGTCAATTGAAGTAAGATTTCAGACTGAACTATCAGATAAAACAACACAATCACAATGCAGAACTGAAATCCTAATGTGTTATTTCATATTACACACGTTACATGTGAAAATAAAAATAATCTTGTCATGTTACATTAGAGGTGCAAACAGGCCGTCATAAAGCACGAAATACCTTCGGACCGTGTTGTCAGGCACGCATCACATATTTTCACAGAAGGCTTGTTTAATAGAGTACAGAGTTTGCAGGCCCACTCCTCTTCTGACTTCTGAGCAACCTCTCTAGAACAAAATTCCCTGCTGAATGGCCAGCCACTTAAACTATTTCTTCTTGGCTGCCTATTGTGGGATGAAGGAAGGAGAAATTTACTGCAGATAAATATGCAGATAGATTCAGTTGGTTGAACAACCATATTCAGTGAATGGTCCTTAATGGTTCAATGCTACATGGAAAGAAATATGCAGTGTACTTGAGGTTCTGTCCTGGGCGTGGTGATTGTCAACATTTTTATAATTACTTATATGAATGACTATAAAGAATGTCTAACACCTCAGGGAAAGGTTCAAGGTTTGGAAGGATTTGATAGCCTTGAACAAGAGGCCTTTCCCAACAAGTACGGTTAGATTTTGCCCTATGTGTGATTTGGCCATTTGTAAGAAAAATGGTCTGCTGCTAAGTTCACCAGCTTGGATATTCAGTGAAAGGAACTGGACTAGTGTTATTCCTCAGAGCTCACTTGATTTTTTTTAAACAAAATCCAAAACTTGCATTAACAAAATTATCGTTGAATATTTATGGTTCTATCTTGGCAAATGAAGAATTGTCTACTGCTCTACAAATTATGCACTGGAAACAAATTCATTTTGTGTCTAATCACACTTGGCCAATATAGAATTTTATTCTATTCTGTTCTGTTCCGTTCCATTCCTTTTCCATCCAGTTGTAATGGTTCAATATAAGCTGCTGGGATTTCACTGGTTGAGCAGACAACTCAAGTAATATGGGAAGAAGAAAAAAAAATCCCCCTCAAAATTCAAACATTAAATTGTACTGAGATAAATTGTGAAATGCTTTTAAAGGTAATAAGGTAGCCCTTGACGTACAATCACAGTGAAGCTCCGAATTTCTGTAGCTAAGCAAGACAGTTAAGTTTTGCCCCATTTTACAAACTTTCATGCCACAGTTGTTAAGTGAATCACTATAGTTGTTAAGTTAGTAACACAGTTAAGTGAATCTGGTTTCCCCATTGACTACTTGCAAAAGATGATCACATGACCCAGGAACACTTAGAGTCAGTTGCCAAGGGTTTGAATTTTGATCACGTGAACATGGGGATGCTGCAACAGTCATAAGTGTGAAAAACGGTCATAAGTCATTTTTTTCAGTGCCATTATAACTTTGAACGGTCACTAAGTGAACTACCTGTAAAGACTTACCACAAATCCCCAGGCTGAGGTTTGTCATTTTGGCACTGTGAGCAGAAATAGGTCATTCTGTTGTTCTCTCCTAATCGACATACTGTGATCTTTCCACTGCATTGGTGGCAACTGGGGCGATTATACACTCTATAGTGTTTACTTATTGCCAATCCCATCTTGCAACACTGGAACAGACAATTATTATTTATGTGTCTTCAAAAGCCAAAGATGCAATTCACCTCAAATCATATTTGTCTTGTAATAACTGGAAAGAACTTACAAATAAATTGAAAAACTTTGTTTTATTTTTGGGTGTATTGGACAAAATAAATTATTTTCTTTTCTTTTCTTTTCCTCTTTCAGGGGAAGAGGTTCTCTAGTGATATCTCCCAGCTGCATTAAAATCCTCTAAACATTGTCCAAGAGATGATGGTTAAGTAGCATTTCTCCAATCAACCAAATTTAATAGAACATGTGCAGCCTGCAAAGGTTTTTAAAAATTACGTATCTCTGCTCTAATAAAAGTTCAAACATAAAACATCATATTTCAGACTAGGTTAGAATCCTTTATCTGGAAGTGCAAACTTTTCTTCAGAAAGATAATTTTGATTATTTGGAATATTATATCATAGGATTCTTCTCTCTGGTATCCAAAGACATAGTTCCAAAAAGGCTATTTTCACTATTATTTAATGTATAAATTCACACATTTTTAAAACAGGATTGTATTTAACAATGTACAAGAGACAAAAAAAATCCTTTCATCAGTTAATGGAATAATGCAAAAAAATAAATAAAGTAACAGTTACTTTAAGGCTGTATATTCAGCTTGTATTTTTTTTCTTTTTGCCAAACTCTTAGAAAAGAATTTTTTTCCTACCTTATAAAAGAGAAGTGAGAAATCTCGAGTCATTTTCACCAAATGGCATATTTGCTCATCTGTTAATTGACAAACCTGTAATTTGGAACATTGGTTTTAAAAAGTACAGTGAAGCTTGGGTTTTTTGCTATATAAAGTGTCTTTCATTAAGGAGATTTTGATGACCAGATGATACACGAACCTAACTTAATAATACAGGAAACACTGACAATAACAAGCCTACTTGGATTTTAATACAGCAATCCTATACATGAAACTAACCTTTGAACCACTACGTATAGAATTGCTCTATAAATATGATTAAGGCTTCATTTATGGAAGTTTTTTTTGCAGCTATGCAGTAAGTACTAGACATCCACAATGGACTCATGATTATGGAAAATATAATTGACTTTCTCGTATGATACTCACATTTGTTTGTATTTTAACATTTTCTTATGAAATTGGTAATCACTGGTCAAAGACCATATGATTTTGATTCTGAATATAAATGATCTATTGGGATTATCTATGGAAGGTAATGTTTCAATGAATTCCTTATGGAATTGTAAACCTTTTATTTACAATGTAATAGAACAGTCATTGTGTACTTTACAATTTTCTTTTAAGAGCTCAAGACCTAAATCATAATAAGTAAAATGTAAAATACAACTGAAAGCAGCTAGAAATATTTTACATACTTTAACAATTGGGTGTAGACCACTGTCATAAAGTGCTTCATTCTTTATGATATTTCCCACTCCAGGTAGGATTGCCTGATCAAGCAATACATCACATAACATACGGCCCTTTTGCTTCTTAATCTCACTTTCTGCTCTTTGGAAGCTAAATTTTGTACTGCAGACATCTAGATCTCCAAGCATTCTAATTTTTTCTTCACATTCAACTGTGTTTCTGTAAGATTAAAAATAAAAATGATTGTCAGACCATAACTGCCGAGAAGGCAAACTCTGCCTAAAATATAATATCTTATGAAGACTAACCACCACTTTCCCCAATGGCCTCCAAGAACAGCCAAATTTTCACTGACTTTCTTAATGTTATCAGATAATACCTGCACGGGTCTTTGGATGGATGCCATTCCAGAGGTCAGGATTGCAACAGCGAAGGCAGGCTTTCTGAGTGCTAATAAGTGATTCTGTTTTAAAGGATCTGAACCATACTTACTCTGCCCGACTTCACTGGCCAGGCATAAACGGTAGTTGCTTAATTGCACCACACCGGCATAACACTATATATCCATCACTGCCTGCAGCACTGCATTCTGGACTAGTTGTAGCTTCCAAAAGGTCTTCATGGGCAAGCTATGCAAAGCACATTGCAAGAGCCCATTGTGAGGTGACTAGAGAATAAGTGTCTGTCTGAAGAATCTTAACAGGTAGACTACATAAGTTTCTGTGGTGCTTTAGCCACAACATCAAGCTGGAGCTATGAATCCAAAATGACTCCATGGGGTTCATACCAGACCCAAGTGGAGAAGTATAAACCAATTCAAGATTAAAGAAAGTCCCTGGAAACAGTGGTACAAATTGCTACAGCCACTCTGCATTGGCAGAACACAAACTGACAGATAACATCCCTTTGTGGTTTTATGAAAACATTAAAGAATTAAGTAGATATGGAAATTGTAAAAATGATTCAAACTATCAAAACCAAGCTGAATTGAGAAGAAAGCAGCAAGAGCCTTGAACTAAAATAGAAGGCGGGTGGAGGGGAATGGTTACTTTTTGTTTGTTTTAGCTTTTACCTTCTGGACCGGAAAATGAAAAATGGGTCAAGAGGACAAGATTTAGCAAAGACTTAGGTGTTCTCAGAACAGCCGATCTCTCAATCATAGAATAGCTAAATTCAAAGATAATTCAACAAACAATGGTTTATCAGTAATAATACGATTATCTGGGCCTTGGATTTTCATAGCTTTCCTATTTTTCCTCCTTTGTTGGAACACAGAGAAATCAGTTTTAGTTCTTGTTTTCAATTAACCATAATGCCTAAAGCAGAAATCATGTCATATGTAAATATATAAGCTGTGGTAAATTAAAAATAATTAACCCCATAAAACATAACAGGATATAAGTGAATGGGACTTACTCCCAAGTATGCTTGCAAAGAACTCAGTAGGAATGATTTCTTAACAAGCATGATCAAGAGCAAGCTGTTAATCAACGTATAGGGGATTTAGAGAGACACAGAAGTAAGGCATGCATCTATAAAGAATATTTGCCACCTGCTCATTTTTATAATACTCATGCTAAATATTAATAGCTTAAACAAAATCTCTGCTGGCTGATTTTTAGGTGCATTTTTAATCAAACATGTTTTAAAAATCAATTACTCCAACTTTTTTATGAATACAACACTAGAGCTTAATACATACAAACATTTATGAGTAAAAGGGGATTGTAACTTATGATAGAGATTGCCAAGTATGAATCAAGGGAGTGGCTTTTTGTCATTAAAAATACAATTTAAACATGCAGTGGGATTTTAAAAACCTCTTTTCTCCATCCAGTCACTATCAATCTATATAAAGCAAATGAAGTGAACTACTAGAATTAAGCATATTTTCAGTAGATTTAAGCAAGCTCCCCACTGTTGACTTAGAATGGTAATATTTTCCTTCCTGCATGAAAGATATTCCAGTAAAACATATGTTGCTTTACCTAAGCTCTACAGTTGCATCGTAGAAACAAATCAAATCAGTAGTAAATTGTATTTCTAAGGCTGTTAGTGCTACACTTCTGTTTTGGCTTGCATCTGGATTTATACGCATAGAACCATTCATGCCAAAGTGGATCCTAGAAGAGAAATGTATTTTAAAATATATCTTATTCAGAACTACTTCTACTTTTATGACTACTCAAATACAATGATAATCATAAATTATCCTGGTTGTGATTAATAGTATGCTATAATTGTTGCTCTAATTCCATGTGGCCTTCAGCCTAATACCACCACCGCCACTACTCTTTCTTTCTTTCTTTCTTTCTTTCTTTCTTTCTTTCTTTCTTTCTTTCTTTCCTTCCTTCCTTCCTTCCTTCCTTCCTTCCTCTCTCTCGTTCCCTCCCTCTTAACTAGTTTTAAAAAGAGATGATTTTTTCTTTTTAAGTGGAGTGATAGTAGGGAACAGAATGTGACCATTAGATCCCAAACAGTAAAGTACCCTCAATATTGGCATGTGATTCAACAAATCATGCCTGCAAGAATGTGTCTGAAAAGTCACTTTGTGTGAGATGTGTGACCCTATAAATTTGAGACATAAATAATAAAAGGAAGATAACTATTAATGTCAATCTTATCTTAGCTCTAGAAATTATTTGGTTGGTTTAAGCTAATTCATATAAATATCTAAGTGTGGGACAGCTAAACTAAAAATTTATTTACTGGAAGATTTAAGCATTCACATATGATTTTAGTGGGGTCTAAAATACAATGGGTTTGTTTGGCTCATGACCCACAAAATGGCGGAGGAGGCATCTATTTGCTTACTGTAGAACTACAATTTTATGCTAAGTCATGTTCATAGTTATGAAGTTCATAGTCTTTAGTATAGCTAGTATGATCAAATGTTTACTTTGTATCTGGGCAAGAAGAAAATAATATTCTGAGAAAGATAAATAAGTCACAATAATTCCTTTGAATTATACAAGGTAAGAATATATCTTTCTCACCTTAAGGCTTTTTCTCCAAAGAATATGAAAAGTTCTTTCCCCAAAGTTTCCACGCCACAGTACACACATCCATTAACTACCTTTAAGAAATGTTGGCACAAATTCTTATTTCCGGTAATCTAAACAGTTTGAAAATATTAACAAAATAAATGTTAGGAAAGAAGTTTAAACTTTGGTTTCACATTTATCCATTTATGAGACATAATTCATTACAGGTAGTTATCAATATACAATTGAGCCCATAACTTTTGTTGCTAAGCAAGGTAGTTGTTAATTGAGTTGTGCCTTATTCCATGACCTCTTTTCTCACAATTATTAAGTAAATCACTGCAGTTAAGTGAATCATATGGTCACTAAGTGAAGCTGGCTTCCCCCTTTGATTTTTCTTGTCAGACGCTGACTGGAAGGTTAGAAATAGCGATCCTATGAACTCAGGACAATGCAATTGTCATATACCATATTTTTCAGACTATAAGATGCTCCAGACTATAAGACACACCTAAGTTTTTGGGGAGGAAAACAAGAAAAAAATATCTGCCTCTGCCTCCCAGCAATTTGCCTCCTTGCAGCAAACAGTAAATAACCTGGTCAGTTCAGCACAGCCTGATTTAGCACGAGCAGCTGATTGGTGGTTAGATTGGTCTCCCAGAATACCGCCTATTGGCTGTTCTAGGCTGTGGGGATTGCCGCTGCCACCTATCACCGCCTCCATGCACTCCATTTTAGGCCTCTGCATGCCCCATTTTTGGCCTGTTTGAAGCAGCAGGGAAGCCGCCTATCCCCGCCGCCTGGAAGGGGCCAAAAATGGGGCATGTAGAAGCCAAAAACGGGATGCAGGGAGGCTGAAAATGGGGCGCGCAGAGGTGGCAGTGATCCCTGCAGCCTGAAACAGCTGATAGGCAGTATTCCGGGAGGCCAAGGCCGAAGGGTGGGGGCTGGCAGGTGGGCGTGGCTTCAGCAACATTCACTTTATAAGATGCACAGACATTTCCACCCACTTTGGGGAGGGGGATGCTGCAACAGTCATGTGAAAAAATTGTCATAAATCACTTTTTTCAGTGTGTTGTAACTTTGAACAGTTACTGAATGGTTGCCTAAGTCTGAGTCAGTACAAAACAATGCTGACAAAATAGTTGATGTTTTCTTTGTCAATTCCTATTCTACCCTGGCCGCATCTATTCTAAATCATTGCCAAAATGATTGGTTTGCTTCTCTGGTTTTGCTGCCATTACTTTTCAATATATCACAGCTATCATCGAAAACACCATCCAGTGCTTTACAGCAGGAATCCAAAAGGTCTCACTGAAACTCTGCTTAAACTCCGCTTGGCTGGCATGTATCCCTTCTTCCATATCCCATTTGGGTATCACCCAAGTTAAAATAATTAACATTATAATAATTAAGAATCACAAAACATATGGAAAGACTTCAGGGCAGAATAGGCCCAATGGAGCTAAAAACAGACCTCATTATGGCTGTATAATTATTTCTATCCAAGAAAGCAGGAATAACTGAAGCTGGCTAGCTTTTGAGGAACAGGATTTCATGCTTGGCAAGAAAGGCAGTGACTGAATATAGAGACTTGGCAAACAAGTGCAAATTTGTCTCCTCTTTTTCCTTCAAAAGAAAGAGTTGGGGGTCTGCTGACCTGTCATCTACCTAGTTGGAAGCCTGGAGACATGTTGATGTCAATATTATGTCTGCTATTAAAAAAATCTCATTGATGGCTGCAAATGATAATGGCATATCATAGGAATTGCTGAGGTCAAAGCATGATTGTGTCGTAGCTAAGTGCAAGTAATGAAAGAGCCACAGTATTCATAATATCATTCAATATAGATTCTATAATATCGATTTGTCTGTCTTTTATTTTCATCAGGTGAGGCCCTCCTATGCCAGTACCGTCCGGAATGTTATTTTTGTGTAATCTAAGAACAAGACCTTTTCCATTGTGAGGCCCACTGTGGAAAATTTTCATGTGGGAACCCAAATTCAAATTATGCAGAATCTGAAAACTAATGTCCTACTTATAAACACTGGCTATTGTTTTATATGTGACTACTGTGTAGAAGATACTGTATATATTTAATATTGTATCCTATAGAGATATATGGCTTGAAAGGTGATTCATTAATACTTTAATAAATAACAAGTTTTGATAAAAGTGCTAACATAAATGCTATTCATAGCTATGCTCATAGTTTAGAAGCTGGATATCAATGAATCAAGCAGTTCTGGAATTGTTAAAGAAACCATATTTAAATACTATTCTCAAGAGTTGTAGTTCTATATCTGAGACAAGGAAAAAAATCTTTTTCCCAAGCAATTCAGACAGAAAACTTCAGGAAAAAATATGGAATTTGAGGATATTTTCAGATACAATACAGATTCTACCTTATTATTTCATAATCTATTTTTATAGTTGAATACCTATATAAATATGTAAACATAGCTTGGTAATGAACTATATTAATATTTATTTGCTAATTGCCTATGAAACTCATAAACATAGGAGAAAGGAAAGGAAATTTATCCATTCGCTCCGAGCAATTGCCACTATTGACAGAAAGTCTAAAAATTCAAATAACTAAATAATACTGCTTATTTAAGTTTTAGGTTGATTTTAAGGGACTATAGGAAAGTTTGTTTTCTAATATCAAAATTGCAATTGTGAGGTAAGAGTGTTAGGCAAAGATTCCATATATACAAAATGCAGATATATTTTTCTTAATCCTTCAGAAATTATTTAGAGGAAAAAACCATTTGAAAATGTATTTTAAAAGCAGAACCCAAATTTCATGACATTTAGCAACTCATTTAGCAATATTTTAGCAGTATTTGCCATTCTACTATAATATGCTGACATTCTTTATGAAGTATCTTCCCAGCTACATACACAATAGTAAATAATTAAAGGCCTCAAGATTGCTGTTTTTGCAGTTGCTAATTTCCTTTTGAATTTTTAAATGCCTTTGTGAAATAAACATGTTGTAAACTGAAGGTCATGGTGTAAGTTGATTATTTCAGACACGATTAGACATTGGCATTGGGTTCATGAAAGCAGAAAGTGAATAGGGATAATTTTAAGCTTTCTTGAATATAATTTTTCAGTTCCAGAATCAGCTGTGAATAGCTAGATGTAAATCAATGGAATATCACAGGAATAGTTTCTTAGTATTTTCCTCTTAAGTGGTATGATAGATCATTGCTTTCTTTTTTCTTTTTTTTGTTGCATCCACTTCTGCAGCTTCTTTGATCCCTATAAGAGCTTCCCTTCCCAGCAAGTGGTGATCAGGTAGGAACACATCTCACAACTGACTTAACCATGAATATTCAGGCACTCAATAAAGCAGACTAGAAAAATATGACAGGGCTTTCTTGCTGTGAATGTTACGTATGAGTGAAGCTCACTTTTAAACAAACAGTAGATTGATGATATAAAAATGTTCCTGAATTATATATTTCTACAGAGTGAAAATGGTAGAATTTCATGCTTTCTTGCTGCTACAATAAGGAAAAACCACCCAATCCACAAAAAATGAAAGTTTATAATCCACCCTTTGTTGAACCATCCTCTTAACCATGACCAGAATACCATAGGTACTCATACTGAATATTAAGGAAGAATTTTAAGTGGACCAGGAAGAATTTTGCTGGACAAGCTGCTATATGTGCAGACTGATCTCTGATTAAATCTAGCTAAATATCCAGTGTTCTAGGATTTTGTTATCTAGCAGTGGACCTAGTCATAGGACTATCTGTGAGGCAAGATAGCAATACCAGGACACATTTAATGTAAACGTACTTGTAAATTATCTACAAAATAGTAGCACTGAGATATTTAAAATGGATGCCAAACATGACCTTCAGCTACAATCAACAAACCAAAATATAGAATCTACCAAATATTTTCCCCTAGTTAAAAATCCATGAACACTTTGTGGATCATGTTCCCACTAATGACACTTCTTTGCCTGCATTCAAACAAAGACAGAGGCAGCAATTCTCTTGGTATATTCATCCCACCAACCAGAATTCAGGCTTAGCTTCACAGCTCATTAATCCAAGCTGCTCATTTATATTCCAACATCTTTCCCCCTATAAAGTTCCACAAGCCCCAACAGGGTAATTTTATGCTGGCAACACTAGTGATCAAAACTTGCAGAGAAGTGGCATGCTGTGTACATGGGAAGCAAAGAAAAAAAAATCCCCTTGTCCTAAGCCTTTATACCAGTAGCATTCCTCATTAGCACATTTTTAAACAAATAAACAAGTCCACCCACCCAGTTTATATACATAATATAGATATATATGCCAATTTCTGAATGTGATCTTTCCGCATGCTAACGACAGATAACTATAGTGGATGTTGTGCAACTGACTCCTTTATAATAAACAAATATAATAAAATTGCCATCTTTCTAATTAGACTGAGTGACTGGAGGACACTTTCCTCATTATTTCTTACATGTGTTCAATGTTTGCCGGAGTTCTTCCAACTCTTCATATTAATCAGACTTGTTATGGTTGATTTATTATGTTAATGGCAGGAATATATTACAGATGTTGGTTATTTCTTTTTAAGTGTTTTGTGCAAGGAGAGAAAAAAGCCACACAAAAAAATCCTGCCAGAAAAACTCCGATAGTCAAAACGTATGATTACTGAGAATGAGATGACTATGCTGCTTATGTTAACCTCATATCAATCAGTTACGTCTTTTGCAATTCTAATATGCAAAGAACTCTTGTGATAAAGGATTATTTACTAACTGGGCAGCTTGCATATGCTTAATCTTTAAGAACAAGATACTGGCATAGAGGCTGTCAAACTCCATAGTAGCCTGCAAAACATCGCCAATCAGATGTAGATGAAATTCAGGCCAGGCTCGCCATGCAATTATTAATGAAAGAACCAATCGGAATGCCTAAAATTAGAGTTACTTGAGCCATGCATGTACTCCTTTTCCACTTTATAAGTTGTAAATAGCTTGGATTCAATAATTAATAGATTTAATCCAACCGTAAAACAAATACTAAGGATTAGACTAGCTAATCTTAAATGGGTTACCTATTGTCTATTGAATGGCACTGGTGTCTTCGCAGAAATGATTTAGACAGGAACCCTAGCAGTTAACAGTCTATTTCTGCTACTCTGGATTTTAGTCATTAACAGTATTTGTGAACAAGTACCTGTCTCTGAACGGTATGGGAACCAACCTGCTACTTATGAATACTTTTTACTCTCCACAGACTTCATCCCAGGGCCTGAACCCAAATTCTGGAAAGTCCAATACCAGAGCATGATTGCCATAACCAGTTTTCCTCATGTAAATAATGAGTTAGGGCAATTAAACAACATGGATTCTTGGTCCTAGCTAATGTTATTAATTTCATATTTACAATTCCGCACAAAAAAGAACATGCTTTGAAAGATTCCATCATTCAACAGGCACTCGGTGTGGTTTGCTGCCCTTGTCTCAGGGAAGAGCGCAGAATGGGAAGTTGCCCCATCCAGCTCTGGCCTACCTAATTGCAACCCAACAGCTCGTGGGGTGGAATGTCAAGTTCTTGCACGACCCTCCGTGGAAGAAGTTCGGACGCTACTAACCCTATCGGAGACGCCGTCAGCGGCTCTTCTCTTTAAGGTTCCAATTTGCGGCGCAGATGGGACCACTGCAGTTCCCCGCACACACCTCACGGTTTGACCCGGGGCAATTCGACCTCTGATTTTCTCCCCGTTCAGCTTGCAACCGGGACCTTCCACCATACTGGAAAAAAAAGGAAAAACGTCTGACGAAGCTTTGTTCAAATTTCGCGCCGCCGCTCCTGCATGGCTGTTTCGCACAAGCCAAGGCCGCCCCTCTTTCGTAATTGCTTTTGGTGAGCTCACAAACACAAGCAGGGCGAGCGCGTGGGAGTCTGGCCTGAAAAGAGCTTTTGAACTGCAGGTTCCGGATGTGAGTCTTATTTTCCTTTCTGAAGCATAATATGTGCTCCTTCTCATTCGAAGTTCATGGGCAATGTAAAACAGTCGAACCTCTTTTCTGCCAGTAAGAAAACGAAAATAACTTCTCCCTGCATCCAAGTTTTGGATTGCCTCAGGTTAAAGGTTTCTTTTGGATTGTAAAATATATTGAGATTTTTCCCCCCCAGTAAAGGTCATCTCAATCTATTGTACTTTAACAAGATTGTTGTAAAAAGGAATGTGACTTGTGGTCGGAAGAAAGGTGGAAATTAAAAAAAGGAAAAAAGGAATCTTTTAAAAAGGAGCAATTGAAGCTGGCTATTTTAATTGGGACAATCAGATTGTAGAAAAACAAGTCCAAGCTTTACATTTTGTAAAACGTCCAGGTTCATTGCTCCTTTGCATTTGTTAGATCAGTCTCCCCATCAGTCTCTCCTTTTAAAATGACTCTGAATCGGGCTTTCTGGTCATACTAACTGATGCTCCTATCTCAAGGCCCTAGGAGGGGACAAGAAATGGGAGAAACTGTCAACACAGCATATTTCATATTTTATTTTTTAGATTACAGATAGTCCTCAATTTACAACCATTCATTTAGTTACCATTTGAAGTTACAATGGTTCTGAAAAAAGTTATTTATGACCTAATTGTAAGTTTTTCAGACTTACAATTGTTGCAGATCCCCATGATCAAAATTCAGACGCTTATCTCATATTTCTGATGATTTCAGTGTCCCCAGTCATGTGATCACCTTTTGCGATTTTTTTTTTTGACAAGCAAAGTGAATGGAGAAACCAGATTCAATTAACCATGTTACTAAATATCTGCAGTGATTCACTTAACTTGGCAAGTAAATTCATAAAATGGGACATAAAACTGTCTTGCTTAGCAACAGAAATTTTGGGCTCAATTGTGGTCATAAATGGAGGAGTACCTGTATTTTGGTAGTTTTAATTTGTGTCATATAATGCAATTCATTATATATGTGAGTATAGTTATATTGTACTGTTTTGATCACATTTCTTATTGTTTCTGAAATAAGATCATAAAATCACTTTCCTAGATATTATACATATATGGTGGAAAATCAGAGTATTCTGTTTCTTACAGAAGATTTATTATATTGGGATGTTTGAAGCAAAGAGATCTCAAGTTGCCCCCAAAGATTATTAGAAACCTGGCTGTCACCAGCAATATTCCAATATGCCTTGGGCCATAAATGTGAGAAGTAGTGTTTGTAGAAATAGTACTGTAATCTCATCCCATCAAATGTGGCTCTACTTTGGTCAAATGTGCACTAAATCTAGTCTTAGAATAATTGAAGAGCTGTCCTTCTCTGCATGCCTGTTATGTTGCTCTTAAAGAAAATTTAGACTATATGCTTGTACCTTCTTCCCACAGATTCCTCACAACAAATAGTTGCTACATGGACAAAGAAAAAGTGCCTCTGCTTTTACAGAATGTACAAAAAACTTAAGGATGCTTCTGAATTGATAGCTAGTAATGCTGTCAGTTAAAATGTGCTTTACAACTCACATGCGTGTGAAATGGAAAAAGTAGGATAACGTGGAAAGCTTAACAGACAGAAAATAATGTTGCCTGCATCTCTTTCACATTCCATGAATGATGTGAGGCATTTTGCACAATAAAATGAAACAATATTTAGGATGTCAGTTAGGGGCCATATCATGTGTCGGGGGTGCGCACACGCTGTTTACGAGCAATTGCGCACTCCGGCCCCCAATGCACGACTCGTATCCTGGGTTGCGCAGAATCTCAGGCCCAGGGTCTGCGGCTGATGTTCTATAATGCCAGGTCGGTTGTTAATAAAGCCCCCCTCATTTGTGATCTTATTATGGAGGGGGGTGCAGACCTGGCAGGTATTACGGAGACCTGGTTGGGCCAAGGGGGGGGTCCCCCTCATTGAAATATGCCCACCAGGTTTCCGTGCATTTCATCAGCCAAGGCCCCAGGGGAGGGGGGGGGGAGTGGCAGCGATTATTAGGGAAAGTCTTTGTCCAAGGGAGACCACTATTCCTCAGATAGCCGGATGTCAGTCCCTTTTTGTGAAGTGGGGCTGTGGGGTGCAGATTGGTCTGCTGACTACGTACCTGGCTCCCTGCCACGTGGCGGCGACCCTGCCCGAGCTGCTCGACGTTATTGCCAGGGTGGCGGTTGATACCCCCAGACTTATTGTCATGGGGGATTTCAACCTACCATCTGCAGGTGAGGCGTCAGAGGCTGCTCGGGAGTTCATGGCGGCCATGGACCTGACCCAGTTAGTTCAAGGCCCCACTCACATAGGGGGACACATTCTGGACTTGATTTTTGTCTCTGGTCAGTAGTTGAATGATCTTGGTAGAGGGGACCTAGATATCAAACCCTTGTCATAGACAGATCATTCGCTCCTTCACTTGGACTTTCCAGCCGCTTCCCCCCGCCGCAGGGAGATGGAACCGATCAGATGGTTCCGTCCCAGGTGCCTGATGGATCCCGAAAGGTTCCTGATGGAGCTTGGGCCGTTTCCTGAGACCCTGGCACACGACTCGACTGAAGAGCTGGTGACTGCCTGGGAGAGTGCGGCTGCCGGAGCTTTGGATCGCATTGTGCCTTTGCGGCCTCTGACCCGATGCCAATCTCAATTGGCTCCTTGGTTCTCCGAGGAGCTGAGAGAGATGAAGCGTCGGAAAAGACGCCTAGAGAGCATTTGGAGGAGTAGTCAATCCGATTCCGACCAGACACTGGTGAGGTCTTATATCAAGACCTACCTAGTGGCGATAAAAGCGGCGAAATCTAACCGTTTTTCCGCTCTTATCGCATCTGCAGAGAACCGCCCAGCTGCTCTGTTTAGGGTGACCCACTCCCTTCTTTGGGGGGGAGTGCAGGAAGACCCCTTACAGGGTCGAGCTGAGGATTTTGTGCAATTCCTGCATGATAAAGTCGCTCAGATTCGGGAAAGCTTGGACTCCGATTGGATGAGTCCAGGGGAGGAGATGAGGGTAGGTCCTGAGAATATTATCTGGGAAGAGTTTGATCCTGTGGCTCCCGAGGATGTGGACAGGGTTCTGGGTAAGATTAGTGCTGCCACGTGTTTATTGGCCCCGTCTCCCTCCTGGTTGGTACTGGCCTCCCGGGAGGTTACACAAGGCTGGCTCCAGGGGATTATAAGTGCTTCTCTGAGTGAGGGTGCCTTTCCCGCTGCCTTGAAAGAGGCAGTGGTGAGGCCCCTCCTCAAGAAGCCTTCCCTGGACCCGGCTGAATTGGCTAACTACCATCTGGTCTCCAACCTTCATTTTGTGGCGAAGGTTGTTGAGAGTGTGGTGGCACGACAGCTTCCCCGGCACCTGGATGAAGCTATCTATCTTGGCCCGTACCAGTTGGGCTTCAGGTAGGGGTACAGCATGGAAACGGCATTGGTGGCGTTGGTGGATGATCTCTGGAGGGCTCGGGACAGGGGTTGCTCCTCTGTCCTGGTCCTATTATATCTCTCAGCGGCTTTTGATACCATCGACCATGGTATCATGCTGCAGCGGTTGAGGGGGTTAGGAATAGGGGGCACCGTTTTGCGGTGGTTCTCCTCCTTCCTCTCCGACCACTCGTAGTTTGTGTTGGCAGGGGGGCAGAAGTCGACCTCGAGGCGCCTCGCATGGGGAGTGCCGCAGGGGTCAGTCCTCTCAAACCTTCTGTTCAACATTTATGTGAAGCCGCTGAGTGAGATCATCCGTGGTTTTGGGGTGAGAGTCCATCAGTACACTGATGACACTCAGCTGTACATCCCCACCCCAGACCACCCCAACGATGCCCTTGATGTGATGTCTTGCTGCCTGGAGACCGTGCGGGTCTGGATGGGGAGAAATAGGCTCAGACTCAACCCTTCCAAGACCGAGTGGCTGTGGCTTCCGGCATCCCGATATAGTCAGCTGGTGCCATCGCTGACTATTGGGGGTGAATCGCTGCCCCCCACAGAGAGGGCTCGCAATCTGGGTGTCCTCCTGGACGCATGGCTGTCTTTTGAAGAGCATATGACGGCCATGGCCAGGGGGCTTTTTATCAGGTTCGCCTGATTCGCCAGTTGCAGCCCTTTCTGGACCGGGACGCCTTGCGCACGGTCACTCATGCCCTTGTCACCTCCCGGCTGGACTATTGTAATGCTCTCTACATGGGGCTCCCCTTGAAGAGCACTCGGAGGCTCCAACTGGCCCAGAATGCGGCCGCGTGGGTGGTTATGGGCGCAACCCGTTGTGCCCACGTGACACCCCTCCTGCGTGAGCTGCACTGGCTCCCAGTGGTCTTCCGGGTGTGATTCAAGGTGTCGGTTACCACCTTTAAAGCACTCCATGGCATAGGACCCAGGGACCTTCGAGACCGTCTTCTGCCACCAGTAGCCTCCCACCGGCTAGTTCGCTCCCACAGAGAGGGTCTCTGTCAGCATTCTGATGCTGCCATAAAAAGGAGGAGACAAGGCTTGACTTTTCACCTACTTATTTTCTCTGTAGATTATATCCCCTAGGAGATGGGATGGGAGGGGGGACATTCCTGTGGGTTGAGGTCAGAAGCTGGAGAGACTGACTTGGAAGATGGCCAATGAGAAGATGAGAATTGGGGAACGGAAAGGGAAGGGTTTGGGGGTCAGAGGGTTAGTATCGGCTACGACGAAGTCGGAGCCAGTTCTGTCGTACTCAAATAAATGGAATATTTCAGCAAGGATTAATTGTTTGGGAGTGCAATTTATTTGAGATGACATCGAAACCCGACAGTCTCCTCAGGGTGCCATCGGCCAAGTTATGTTGGCTGGCGACACCCAGGGGGAGGGCCTTCTCTGTGGGAGCCCCATCCCTGTGGAATGAACTGCCCCCGGAAATGCATAAGATCTCCGACCTCAGGGTATTTTGCTGTGCCCTTAAGACCCTGCTGTTCCTCCAGGCCGGGCTATCAATGTAATGATTTTAAATTGGATGTTTTAAATTTTGGAGGGTTTTAATATTGAGCTGAAATTATTTAATAATTTTAAATAATTTTAATTGTTGTTTGTCTTTGTGCTTTTAATAGGCTGTTCACCGCCCTGAGTCCTTCGGGAGAAGGGCGGTATAGAAATAAAATAATAATAATAATAATAATAATAATAATAATAATAATAATTATTATTATTATTATTATTATTATTATTATTATTATTATCCATTGTTTTGCTGCAGGAGATAAACAAAACTGTCCTCTAAAAATTGCTGCAATAAATATTTTTGTATTAATAAATATCCCAGAAGGACAAAGTCACTTTATAGCAGTATTATTATCTTTTACTGATATCACTTATATACATATATGTATGTATGTATGTATGTATGTATGTATGTATGTATGTATATATATATGTTTTCTGAGGTTTTCGCGGGTGTTTGTATGTAGGTCTTTGGTTATTTGGGTTTTCTCCCGCTTAAAATTGGAGGTTTCTTGGCAACGTTTCGACGAAGTCTCATTTGTCATCTTCAGGCTGGTGTCTTTGGCTTCGTGCTCCTAGAAGCACGAAGCCGAAGACACCAGCCTGAAGATGACGAATGAGACTTCGTCGAAACGTTGCCAAGAAACCTCCAATTTTACGCGGGAGAAAACCCAAATAACCAAAGACCTACACACACACACACACACACACACACACACACACACACACACACACATATATATATTTTTCTTTTTTCATAGGCTTTTATGTGCATATTCTTTCTAGCCAGGTTCCACCTATGTAAGCTAAGTTGTTCTTCAGCCCCAGTTCTGTGAAATCTCATTCACAAGTTTCTGGGCTTTTTGTATCCTGCTGAAAAGCAACAACTCTGTGCTGCAATTTGGGAGACTCAAATAGCTATTTCTGCCTTATTTCTTTCACAGAACTATGGCTGAAGAACAACTTAGCTTACATAGGTGGAACCTGGCTAGAAAGAATATGCACATAAAAGCCTATGAAAAAAGAAAAAGACACATTGTACCTTTACAGGGAGGATACTTGAGAAGAGGGTGTGGCTCACTGATGACGCCTTATAAGGCAGAAATAGCTATTTGAGTCTCCCAAATTGCAGCACAGAGTTGTTGCTTTTCAGCAGGATACAAAAAGCCCAGAAACTTGTGAATGAGATTTCACAGAACTAGGACTGAAGAACAACTTAGCTTACATAGGTGGAACCTGGCTAGAAAGAATATGCACATAAAAGCCTATGAAAAAAGAAAAAGACACATTGTACCTTTACAGGGAGGATACTTGAGAAGAGAGTGTGGCTCACTGATGACGCCTTATAAGGCAGAAATAGCTATTTGAGTCTCCCAAATTGCAGCACAGAGTTGTTGCTTTTCAGCAGGATACAAAAAGCCCAGAAACTTGTGAATGAGATTTCACAGAAAGAATATGCATATCTATCTATCTATCTATCTATCTATCTATCTATCTATCTATCTATCTATCTATCTCACATCACTTTGGTGCCTGTTCTTACTTCAGTTTACAAATATGCATACTTCTGCACAAATATGTAGAAACTGTCATTGTATAATAAGTTGAGCTGATTTTTCTCAACTGAATTTACTTTTGCTAACAGCAAAATAATTGCAATCTCATATTCCTAATTTACAATGGTCCCCATGGTATTTATATATAGCTGGAATTGTGAATGTGTCCACTGGGTGATCTTTTGGTCACTAAAAAGTCAATGAAGCATGCCCTATTTCATATTTGATGCAACAGAGATAATTTCACAGCAAAAAATTGTACCTCCAGTCCTCACCCAGAAGTGTATGCCATTCAGAATCAGCCCTCTCTTGGTACACATGAGGTTGTGAATCCCAAAGGTATCTACAACAATTACATATAAATACAGATAACCATCTGCCACTCTTTTGTGACATCCCAAATAATG
Organism: Pantherophis guttatus; assembly: GCF_059756535.1. NCBI lineage: Eukaryota > Metazoa > Chordata > Lepidosauria > Squamata > Colubridae > Pantherophis > Pantherophis guttatus. The sequence goes on from NC_142070.1 coordinate 48,505,110, forward strand.
ACCTTTTCTAGACTTTGACTGGCTTTCTCTAGTCAAACCTAGAACTGTGGTTCTGATGTAAGTCAGTTAAACTGAATACTGAAAGACACATGGTACGCTCCAGAGATATTCTACTATATTACAACTTTTTAAAAGACATTGATTATAAAAATGTGTCTGTAATTGAAATTAGAGTAAACATGTTAACTTCAGATGATTCCTCGGGGAAATTAAAAATTCCCTATACACTATCTGTAGATGTGTTTAAAGGTAACAGTAAAGGTTCTTCTTGCACATATGTGCTAGTCGTTCCCGACTCTAAGGGGCGGTGCTCATCTCCATTTCAAAGCTGAAGAACCAGCGCTGTTCGAAGACGTCTCTGTGGTCATGTGGCTGGCATGACTAAATGCCAAAGCGCACAGAATGCTGTTACCTTGCCACCAAAGGTGGTCCCTATTTTTCTACTTGCATTTTTTACGTGCTTTCGAACTGCTAGGTTGGCAGAAGCTGGGACAAGTAACGGGAGCTCATCCTGTTACGTGGCACTAGGGATTCAAACTGCTGAACTGCCAACCTTTCAATCGACAAGTTCAGCATTTGAGCCACTGAGCCACCATGTCCCTCATAGATGTGTTTAGGACATACCTTATACATCAACCATATGCAGTTATAACGCCAATGCAAAAATAACTGCAATCAATATTCACAGGTCTGTAAAGCAAAGAAAAGCTGAAATATGATCAGAAGCACAGTTGTGGTTTCACTTAGTAACCACTTCACTTAATGACCACTGGTCCCAATTGTGGCTGCTAAATGAGGACTACCTGTAGTAGGATATATATATTCTTATGAAAATCAGACACAAACCATTACCAGAAAAGCAATCATTGAGCGTAGTTAAGAATTCCCAGTCTGTAAGTAGTGATAGAAACCTTCCATTCATGACTGGCTTATTGCCTGTTCTCTTTACATTGTTGCTCAGCAATATATTTTCTCTCTCTTTTTGTTTTCTGATGCCATCCAAATGCCTAGATTCCAGGTGCCTGGTTGCAATACTTTATCAGCTGCTTGCATATGTGCAACACTTCATTTTAATTAGCCTCAAGATCTAAGTCTCAGATGGAATAGCAGGGGTCCCTAATTATCATCACAAATTAGTGATCTGCCCAGAAAATGAGGAATGCATAAGGCATTAAGCTGTCAGAGGCCAGTAGTACAATTAAGAAGAATAGCTGAGAAAGTGAGAAATAAGGAAATCATTTTTTTAAAAAAACTTCCCCCAGATCACAAATTAGTTTTAGTGGTTTGTGTTTATAAAACATTTTGACTGATTTTACACACTGTAAGTCTATTCTGTCTTTCAAAGATATATCTGATATCATACATGTAACATATCTATTAGAATTATAAGGATATTTATGAAACAAGTTTATTAATCATATTTTTGAGACGTCAGTAATTTTTAAAAGTGTTGCCTAGGTATGTAATGGGCTCAAAAGATGGAGATATCCTCTATTTTTACAAGCTGGACTGCAGAGGCAGGAGAATAGCCTACAACCCTGCTGCCTCAGTAATCTACCAACATAGCTGACAATCTGTCATGATGTCTACAGTACTCAGTTATGACCATGTAGCCAATGACATATCAGCAACCTCCCCATCATCGTTGCAATGTGAAGATATCTTCACTGTCCACTTCTGGTTGGCGTAGCTCTTCTAATATGTGGTCTGTTATTCTATAACAGAGGAATGTCTCTTTGAAAGAACATAAGTATGGAATGTGCACATTTTGGCATCAGACGCTATAAATAAGCTTTCTTGAGTCCTTGGGGTCACTAGGATTTATTCCAGGTGAGTGTACCTGAAAGTCTATATCTTAAACTACATATGCCAGCCTGGTTACAAACATAGTATCTATTTTTCACAGAAGTTAAAAGTACTTAAAATGACATAAAATGAAAGAGCAGTCCATTTTTCTACTTTTACTGGCAGGGTAAGGAAATGAATTTATCCATTCTTTTAGCAAGTGTGCCAGTGAGAGAGAATTGTAGCTAAATTAAACAGTAAAAAATTAATTATTTTTCAAAGCTTTGAGAAATTGAGTATTAAAGCCTCTGACCATGTGATAGTGGTTCATTATAAGTAGATCACATTTTCAAATAAAGGACATGCCATAATTTTAATTATAGATGCAAAGACTGGACTTGACACAGGGTCTTGAAAGATCTTGGAAGCAAATAAGAATTGAAGTGATGTAATTGATAATGAATCTCTAAACCGTTAGCCATTGTTAGTACTTTGAAGAAAAATCCTCTGTAGGTCTAAAAACTTACAAGTGTGAATAGTAATGAAAATGTGAACTCCAATCTTCCCTTATTCCTATACATTGTTTGTGGAAAAGATCTGATTTTAATCCCATCTAACTTATTTCAGGGATATCTGATTATGCAAAGCAGTGTATCCATATTTGGTCAAATGTGGTTGTCCTGTCACTTTAATCCATTTCTATTATGATGGGAAAATCAGATGTAATCATGACTTAATTCTCATTGCACTTAAAATATTTTTAAAGCTATCTAGACCCAGATTTTCATAAGAAAAATGTCAGAGATCTGGAAAAATTTTATTATTTCTGACACTATATGTAGTTGTTGTAAAAGAAACTATTGAAGCACAATAGGTAATTTTTCTGTAGGTAATTTTAATTTATCTTCATTTTTATTAGCAATCTAAAATGTAAAGCCGCATGAATGACCTTAGTATTATCTAGTAACCGTATTGCCAACAGGTGCACCATAGTGAAAGTATTTACTGGGCCATAAATACATAAAATTGAACAGGTTATAAACATACATTGTGCAAATGGAGGAAACAAGGTTTGCTAATGCTCTAATCTGTACTGGTGATATCATATATAGTCTTCTATTTAATTGATCGCAGCCCATATATCCTCATTATGCAGAAAAACTTCAAGATGAACTCAGCTTTTGAATATTTGACTTTGGGATTGTGTTTACATCTAAATCCTCATTGCACTGAGATAGATGGAATGTGACTGACTATTCAATAAGACTTTCATACAAACTGCCTGATTGACAACACTATAGTCCATAGCCATCGGATTGCTAGATTAGTAATTCAGGAGTATCTGGAGAGTTCTAGGATTCTTGGCCATGCATTATTGACTGACTGTAGACAAATGACAAAACCAATATTCTTTCCTTTGACCTCTGCTTCCTTCCATTCTATTTTCATTAGTGCACTTTTCTCAGAATTTTGCCTTTTCAACTTTCCTATTTTTTTATATTTTGTTTGGTCGCTTTTATCCTACTTTGCAAAAGTTTATCTGACTGGTGCTTCTATCTTTTCTTCCAGAACATAGTCTCAGCCTTCTCTTATATTTTATTTGCTTTGATACTAAAATATCACTACATTCATGTATCCTGTCTTACTATGCTAAATGAATACTTTCTCTACTATATGAATTTATTAGGAAAAGAAGCTGATACTCAGCTCTGTACATAGGGATCATACATTGACTGCCAGAAACATGCCAATATCTATAATAGATTGCCTGTTAGAAAGCATGTGTTGAATATCAATATTTAATAGGAGTAAGTTTTCAAGAATCCCTCCATTAAGATATGTAGCCCTCTAACAATAAAAATAATGAGTAGCCTGGTTTGTATTCAAGTCATGCATTCTGATTAGTCCAGCTGAAGCTTATCTGAAACTGTAATTCAAGTCTTTTGTCCATGTGCTGCCATAAAAGACAATGGTATCAAATGCACAGAATTAATTAAGAAGATCTCTTTCATTCTCTTTCTTTCTTTATTCTTTCTTTCTTTTTCTTTCTTTCTTCCTTTTTCTTTCTTTCTTTCTTTCTTTCTTTCTTTCTTTCTTTCTTTCTTTCTTTCTTTTTCTTTCTTCTTTCTTTTGTTCTTCTCATTTATGTATTGTTTATCATTGTATGAGATTCCTTGATACAGTATACAGTTAGTACTAGAGTTTCAACCACAATTAAACCAAAATTTTTATGTTGCGAAGTGAAACATACATTGAGTTTAGCCTCACTTTACGACCTTTCTTGCTACAATTGTTAAGTGAACCACTGCAGATGTTAAGTTAGTAACATGGTTGTTAGGTGAATCTGGCTTCCCCATTTACTTTGCTTGTCAGGTCGCAAACATTGATCACATGACCCTGGGACACAGCAATCGTCATAAACATAAATCAGTTGCCATTCATCTGAATTTTGATAATGTGATTGTAGAGATGCTGCAATGGTCATAAATGTGAAAAACGGTCATAAGTCACTTTTTTCAGTGCTGTTGTAACTTTAAACTTTGAACATTTAAATGAATTGTTCCTGTATTTTAAAATCATCACCTCTTCTTTTTTAATGGAGCAAAATAAAATTTTAAGACTACTTCATCCATTTTGTTCAGCAACTTTCAGTTTTTAGATGAAGTGAGATGCTAAACAAAGCATGATGGGAAATTGCAAGGACTGCCAAGGACAGAGAGAAGCCACATGACTATTACTCTTGTTGCCTAATATAAGATAATTCAAAGTTGTTAGAATTAAAGTACCCCTGAGGGCAGGACAAGAAACAATGGGTGGAAACTAATCAAGGAAAGAAGCAACTTAGAACTAAGGAGAAATTTCCTGACAGTGAGAACAATTAATCAGTGGAACAACTTGCCTCCAGAAGTTGTGAATGCTCCAACACTGGAAGTTTTAAAGAAGATCTTGGATAATCATTTGTCTGAAGTGGTGTAGGGTTTCCTGCCTAAGCAGGGGGTTGGACTAGAAGACCACCAAGGTCCCTTCCAACTCTATTATTCTATTATTCTATAAAGTATTCAGTTGTTCTTTTTCCTCCAGTAATGCCTGACATTCTATCTCACACTGCTCAGAACAGTGTGAACAGAACAGAACAGAAACTCTATAGTTTTCATCCACATGGCACCTACAGTTGTGTGGACTTTAACTCCTAGATTTGTCAGCAATGGTCACACTAAAAATTCTGGCAGTTGAAGGATAACAAATCCGTCCAGTAGTGTTCTAGAAATGCTTTAGGAGGGTCATTAATTAATTAGCAAAGGTGTGGAATAGGACAAAATCACTGAATCATAGACTTGGAAAGGTTCATTGAGATAATCAAACCCAACCTCTGCTCAGTGTGGGATCTCCCTTCTATAAATATGTTTATATAATTGTAGCAGGACCCAAGGTTACATGTGTGACTGTTAAATCTGAAAAAAATTATGATATGTGGGAATGACCTTGGAAGACAGGAAGAAGATCTGCAGATTGGACAACAGTCAGATAAGAGGCAGCTGAGTCTGCAGAAAGAATGGAAGGTGCAAAGTCTCATATGGTACCCCCATTAGTTTCTTGGACTATAAAGTGGGGATCTTTCATACTTGCAAGATTCTTTTAAGGTAGAGCTAGTTCTTCTGGGTGCACTTCTTGTCTGGACTACTTTTTAAGGTTGACAAAAGGATTAACAATAACCAGTTTTGTTTTATTAAATTTCATGTAAACATGTCTAGCTCAGGGTTCTCTAACTTTGGCAAGTTTAAAACTTGTGAACTTCAACACCCAGAATTCCTCAGCCAGCAAAGCAAAGCTGGCTGAGGAATTCTGGGAGTTGAAGTCCACAAGTCTTAAAGTTGCCAAGGTTGGAGAACCCTGGTCTACCTTTTAGAAAATGCTTCTATTTTTGGTTCACAGAAAAGTTTTATGTTACAAAACTTTGTTTATGTTCTTTTTTTAGACATTGAAGGGGTGCTTATTTATCTGCTAACTAACAAAAAAGCTAAATTGAACCTTTTAAATAAATAGGAGATAAAACATATCTCTCTCCTAAAATAGGAGATAAAGATCTATAATTCATTGTTATCAATCCAAGTAGTCTGAATTGTAGCCCTCAAGAAATAAAAATTTGGGGAAATTTTTAAATAATTGGTATGATATGGCACCTTCCGCTAAGCAGGTGAGTTGGCTGGCTTGCTTGTATCAACTGTATCAAACAATAATTTTCTAACAGTGAGTGGTGATTAAAATTAGTCTTTTCTAGACAAAAAGATGTCTAGTAAAGTTCAAGAGGTGTCATTATTAATGATAGTCTTGTTTAACAGATTCATTAACAGTCTAAAAGAGAGATTAGGTCTCGTAAGATCTGTTAAATTGGTATAATCTTAGAGAAGTAAGGTCCAAATTCCAGAGGAACAGGATGAGTCCAAAATACATTTTTGTAATATTAAATATTGTTCTCTTAAACATCATGTACGTCCAAATATTGCTAATATCCAGCAATTCAAATATATTTGCCATTCAGAAAAGTATATGATCTAGTGTACCAACCCTATACAGGCAGTCATGTAGTTCATTTAATAACTGTTCAAAGCTACAAAGGCACTGAAAAAATGATTTATGACCATTTTTCATACTTATGACCATTGCAGCATCTCCAGGATCATGTGATTTACATTTGGATGCTTGACAGCTGACTCACATTTATGATGGTTGCAGTCATATGATCCCCTTTTACAATCTTTTGACAAAGTTAATGTGGAAACTAGATTCACTTAACAACTGTGTTACTAATGTAAGAGCTGCAGTGATTCACTTAACAAATGTGGTGAGAAAAGTTGTAAAATCGGGCAAAATTCACTTAACAAATTTCTCACTTAGCAACAAATTTGGGCTCAGTTGTGGTTGTAAAATGAGGACTACCTGCGTTATCTTTTGTGTAAATTTGGCGCTCCAAAGTCTTTGATTTCCCCGCTTTTATTGCACAACAGAAACAGATATAGTTCCCCTTGTAAAATAATTGGAGATAAACCTGTGGACAAAAAGGTTTTTTTGTGCACAGAATCAAGCAAAGTGCTAAACATCAGAGGATGTGAGATTCTATGAATTGCTATATCTTCCCCTGCCACTCCAAAAAACGTTTATCGAAACAATAAAGGCATGCACAATTTATGTTATATCATTAAATCCTTTCTGGCATCTGTCTATAGCTAGCTAACTAGCTAGCTAGCTATCCAGCTAGCTGAATCTAACTATCTAATTATAAATGCCCTTTATTTAAAGGGAAAATGCCCTATTCATTCAGTTCAAGTTATTATTCCTAGGTCGTGCAATTATGGCCTTAATTATTTAATGTCAAAAAAGCAGAATGTCAAAAAGCATTAAATATGAACTCTATTGGGAAGCTTGTAAGAAACAAATGCAGAGTGGGGATTTTTATTTTTTTCACTCCTTTGCCTCAACTAGAGTTGTAAATTTTTGGCAGCTGTGAAATTCAGACTCATGCATTCTTTAAGATACAATTGAAAGTTTCCTGACTGCTTCATATTCACGATTATATGAAATATGGAAGTCTCAGGTTCACAATGACTGATAATGTGACAGTGAAGATTTTGTCTATCTGTATGTATGAGTGTCTTTAACATTCATTATATAATAGTCATATTTTTAAAGTAGATTCTGAGCAAGGGAAAAATCATGCCACCAAACTGTGGTATATTGCTGTTATACAGTAACTTGCAATGTCTATCTTTTGTTCAGATAACAAATATCTACATTCTCCAGAGTGAACTAACATTCAAGCATGAATGTGTGGTAAACTTGGAAGCAAACAGTGGCTTTTATTTTTATTTTTTTTAAACACAAGTGCAAAATAATGCAGCAGCACCATCAAGAGGAGATTAATATTATAGCATGGCCTATGGAAAAAACTATGGAAACCATGGGGAAGTGAAAATACTATGATATTTAGTAACCAAGATATCCATCAAAAAGGGGAAAACTAAAAAAACCAAAGTGTCAGTGATCTTGCCAAGAGAAATGGCATAAGGTAAACTGAGTTAATGATGCCAGCAAGTATTGATTGTTAAATCAGAGTGACACCAAATGAATTATATACAGAATGGGTGTAGTTTGCATAGTTTAAAACTTTGGGAGAAGCTCATAAACTAGATAATGGTAGTGGTACTGCAGTTCTGTTAGTTTTACCTTTCTCAAACACTAATTTCTTACTTTTTATTTAAATGCCAGATATTTATCAAATTATAAATATTATATAAATGTCTATCCAAATTATGCAGATACTTGCAGAAAACTGGACCCATACGATTATATACATTCCTTTCATACAATGTACCAGCACTAAAGTTCTACATATTCAATATAATAATGGAATCATAGAACTGGAACAGGTTATTATGCAGTGAATCAAATTACTTACTCCATGAAGGATATCAGATTAAATTATCCTTGGGTATAGATTAAATTATCCTTGGGTAATGTCTGTCCAGCCTCTGCTTTGAACACATCTAGCAAAAGAATGGTCCCTTCTGCTCTAAATAATTGGTTCTGCTTTCAAACTGTTCTGGATAGTCCACCAGAATATTCTTTTCTGAAATTTAAGATCATGATTCTTTATTTTAGGATAAATTCATATCTGTTATCTTGAATCAGGCAGTAAATCTAACTGTAGCTTTCTAAACTGAGTCATGTTTAATCATACAATCTTAAATTTCCAGTTCGTAAATACTTGCATTAATACTGATGGATTTCATAATAGTAAAGAATGATCAGTATGATTTTCCAATAGCTGTTCCTAATTGTAGCTGCCAGCTATAATACTAATTAAACAGTACGTTTCATCCAATTAAAAATACTTCTCCACAGTCTACTGACCACAAGGGGAAATGGGTATAGGTAATGAATTAAGAATTTTCTTCTCTGGTTCCTCTTTAAATCTTAGGCTGCTTGTTCTTTTTCTGTGAGACTTCTTGCTTTATCTGTTGGTTGTATCATTGGCTTCACTATGCTCAAGCTAGAAACTTACTGATCTGGAACATACTTGGAACACTTTCCAGTATTAATGTCATTAAGTAAGATATTAACAAGGAAATATCAGATCTGAAAATCAGCCTGATGGATGCCCGACAAGAGAGTGCTTTAGTATTTTATGAAATATTTAAAAAATTGCTTGTCTGCTTGTTTTATTTATTTATGATATATCATTCTTATCTTTCAGAACTTCAAATATACATTCCTTCGTCCAGTGTTGAGTCCACAAAGAAACCCAACCTCACCAGAAGGTTTTTTCTTGTTTACAAAGTGTTCCTGCACTTTGGAGACTAGCAATCATTTAAAAATGGAAAATTGTCATATACATATCTATAAAGGGAAGAGTAATCATGATATTTCAAATGTTAAACTCCAACCCACATCTGATCCTGTCAGGTCTCAGATAGCTATTAGCATCCTATCAAAATTTGGTCTTCCTCATGCCTTTTTGGAACACCACACATTTTCCAAATTTGCACTTATGCTAGAGGAAAAACTCTTCAAAGAGAAGCTATGTCTTTTAAATAAAGAAAAGGTGGACTGACTTTAGATGACACACAGGTTCCCTTCACTTTATGCAAATTTGCTTTATGCAAATTAAATATGGCAATTGATTATTTCATCCAATAATTCTGTGTGGGTGTGCGGCACACACATGCAAAACAGTCTTCCACAGAAAATCACTTGAATATGTTGAATATTTTTCTTACAAAATCGCTTTTCTGCCCTCACTATCCTTATTTACTGTGGTTGTGCCAATTGTATATCCTCTTTTCCATATCTGAACCTGTAATAGCCATGGTATCAAAATGGGCATCAACATTTTGTGTAACCCTCATACTTAAAAAGAAAAGGATCTCTCTAATCATGACTTTGGTGAAGGAACCTCACCCTAAAATGAGCTTCTATTGAAAGCTGAGCAAAAAAAATCATAGTGTTGCGATGCATTCTACTGTAACTACCTATCTGCCATGATAACCATGCATATTAGATATGAAGAAAAGATGGAGAAAATAATTTCACTCATAGAACCTACAACATGAAAGAAATATATTTGAAGAACATAAGTCTTTGGAATTTACAAGCACATTTGTCAGTGTATTCTCCAAAATCGCCTCTTTTTCTACCAATTCAGTGTCTTGCTTTATGCAAATTCACTTTATGCAAGATATGGGAAAACATAGCTCTATTGTAAAGCAAGGAAAGTTTGATAATTTCCTAATTTAAAAAAATAAGATACATATATTAGATTAATAATGAGCTTTTCATGACATATCACTGCATGTTATAATTAAACCAAATGAAATAACAGTCACTGACCAAATGTAACTATGTTGTCCACAGTTAACCATGGGCACTTCCCTAATTCATGTATTATAGAAGAATCATTTCTAAGTTCACATCCTAAATATGTGAAGTATTTGTGCAATTTTAAAAAGTGTTAAGCCATTCATAATATTTTCCCTAGTTTTATATTTTGAATACAGAAGAATTTGAGAGATCTGAACTATGAGTCCAAGTAGGAATGAGCAACATACACTTTCATTTCCCATCCAACTTATTCATCATTCTTGGTTCCAAAACAAAAATAAAGCCTCAGTGCTGTTATTTGTAATTCAATCCATACTATTGCTCAACTGAGAAATTGTTAGCTTAGGTACTGCAGGAAATCTTTATGGCATGCAGAAGTTGAGATGAGATTTGTTGGTCCTTTATTAATATTGAATGGAACTTTCCAATATGGAGAATATCAGTGAAAGAACACCTTATATATAATAATCTCTCATCCAATACTCTCCACTGGATTTGAATCTTTGCTAAAAGTGCAAAATTAGAAAGTCTATATTAGAACATATCAATTAATACTATCAATCTTCACATAGAGGTACTCATCTATCAAGAGTATCTCATATTAAAGTATGCAAAACTGTAATAAATACCATTCCACTTCTTGTCTAATAAAACAAGTGTGAAAGTCATTTGTCATAAATCATTGCAGCTGTTACATAGAAAATTATTTACAATGGCTTGTGGCCACTTCAACAAAATTGGCTTTCTCAGTGACAGAAAAATGTGATAGTATCTCTGAAGCAATTACAGAGATATCATCATCCACTTAATTACAGTTTAGTGTCTGAATACAAGAATTCTGCAATGTAGTTTCACTGAAAGATCTACAATATGGGCAAATTTAAACTATAAAGAAAAATTCAGAACTGTTGCATTCTTTTTAATGTAACAGTCATAGAATCAAATTTAATCAGAAATTCTCAAGATCAGTATAATTAGACTAGACAAAGTATATATTTGCTTGCAGAAACATCTGTTGAAGAATCTCCTGAGTACCATCAGTTAGGTGCCAAGTATTTATCACTCCATATTTTCTTTCTAGATGAAAGTATGTGACATTCTACATTATTTCACTTTGATTCTCAATTTCTAAAAAGTGTACCAGACTAGTTGTATACTAATTATGCTATAATCTGTTCAGTATCCTTTATGATGATGGACAGTTCAAATGCTTTATTGTTGAATGATAATATACTGTATGCCTAATGGATTTCTACCAATTCTAGAGTGTCTTCTTGTTATCTTAAATGTCTATTGGAGACCAATAATTTCTGAATGAAAGAAATGCTTACACTGCTTAATATACATGCCAATCTGGATTCCAAAATTGATAGTTTCAGTAGATGTAACTTTGGTGTTTATTTTACCTTTTTTATTTTACCTGTTTTTCATAGTCAGAAAGCGGTATGCCTTCTTGGTATAATGAGACCTGCTATATCTTTTATATTTGCTCTTTCTGGCTTCTAAATGTAAACACAAAAGGAGTGGCAGAATGCATAAGAACAATGATAAATGCATCTTTACCGAACATCAGCATACTGTTAATCAATGTCAAGACTTCATTATTGGGAAGTAATAATAAGGGAACATCTTAGCTCCAGGAATTTTTAAATGATGTGGATATTTTAATATCTGTTTCAGTCTAGCTTCAAATCTGGCTTTGGTTATCTTGAAGGTTGATTTTGTTTGGAATGTGGCAGGAGGGAGATCTTGACTTCTTCATAGTTAATGCAAATATGGTATTCCTGCAAACACCATAATGCTAGGCACCTTCTTGGGGGTGGGGTATCTAAGAAGGATAAATGATTCCAGCTGCTTCAATGTGCAGTTTTAGAAGAAATTGAAAATAGACTGCATCTTCTTCCTGATCATTTGGAAGTGTAGGCGGAAATGGCATTAATTAATTAATGTAATTAATAAAATAAATTACACCATTCCAAATTCAGCTCCCCCCCCAATAAATTGTCAGCTCCTGGATAATACTTTTAAACACATGGATGTTGATTAGGAATACCAGGAGATGAGAACCCTGGGAAGGAAAGCCACTGGGAGTTAACACAGAAAGCAATATAAAATAGTATTTTTTATTAAAAAAACACTATCTTTGTCAATATTTCTTTGTAGTTCCACCTTAATTACTATCTTATATTTAGCAGGCATATCCAATCAACTTACGTTGCTATATTCAACCATTACTTAATCCAATTCATATTTTAGTTACCTTAAGTCTATAAAGAAGTTGTAACCTTTTAAGGTTTGCTTCAGCTGCTTCCCCCACCATAACAAACAATTTTTGCTACATTGAAAAAGTGTCTCTCATTCCCATTATTATTAAAATTCCATGATCAAGTTTCTCCAACAGAAGACAGACCGTGGGCTTCATTTTTACCAATTTAAAGTAATTTTCTGTCTCTAGAAGGTAGAAGATACTATAATATCTAGTGGTTAAGACACCAGGCTAGAAACTAGGACACTGAGTTCAAGTCCTGCCTTAGCCACGAAAGCCAGCTGGATGACTTTGGGCCAGTGAGTCTCTCTCAGCCCAACCCACTTACAGGGTTGTTGTAGGGAAAATAGGAGGAGAAAGATGTGTTGGATATGTTTGCTGCCTTGAGTTATTTCTAAAAATAATAAAGACAGGATATAAACAAACATTCAGCTTTCAGTTTGGGAATGGTTGCACCAATGTGCCTTTCGCTTTAGTTAACATGATATTTCAAGTAACCATCAATGAGAATATGTTTTTAAGAAAAAGGATTATGGGAAATAGAGAATTTTTCTTCAGGACTGGCTCTTGGGGCCCATCCATACTGGAACTTTGTGGTACCTCATAATCAGTTCTGGAGTTGTATGGTTTGGCATCAGAGTGAATTTACTTCAGACTCAGCTGAATAATATCTGAAATTATGTTTCCATTTTAAATGCTGCAGAACTGGTGGGCTTGTGCAACATTTCTAGCAATTTTAGAAACAAGAATTTAAAGAGTGGAGTTGCCTCCAAAATATGAATATATTAAGGAAAAATAATCTTAACATGGGCATACTAGTCTCTAAGTCATCATTTTCTACAAAGCAAATGAAATGACAGATCCTGCATATAACTCTTTTAAATTTTTATTTGCATTAAGGATCACTTTTGGCCCACGGTTTCCTATACCCGATTCCAACCTACACTTGCTGGTTCATTTCCTTTATTAAGTTAATTGTTTGGGTCATTAATCTGTGTCAAGGAAGCTTTCCGAGTACTTGATGAGATTTTCAGACATCAAGCTGTGAGGCATTAAAAATGATAAATTTACATCTAGGTAAAACGATGCCCTTCAGCTTCAATAATGAATCACCATTTTGTTTACAAATGAGTATTCTGCTCAAGACATGGCAGACAGATATAATTTTAAAGGGGAAATGGCATTACTTTTGGAGATGATCTATAGAACTGAAGGAATAACATGACCGAGAGATAAAAGATTCGGTGCAATTAATTTTTTATGTATGAATTTATAGATGCACATTTGAACTGATTCTGTCTAATCCATGTTTTATAAAGGGGAAGCTTTCTTATGAAATGTCTTGAGTGGAAAATTTATATTGGTTGCTTTATAAATGTTCATTATTACTTAGGACCTAATTAAAATAAGCTTTACAACCTACTATTAATATATACAGTATGCTGATATTTATGCTGTCTTCAGTGGCTAAAAACTTCTGAAACCATAATCACATCTTGATCCATATCTGAATTGCAAGGCTAAAACTTTTCAAACTCATTTATTAGAATTTTATCCATAGTGTTATACCATCTCTTATATTAATTTTTCAAGTGAACAATTTTATATCATTAATAGCAGTACACAACTATTGTTCAAGTAGGGCCTTTTTATTTGTATTAAGCTTAAACTTCTATATAGGTGAACCCAACAAAACCGTATTAGTTGGATGAGGCTGCACATGGAATTGTATATGTGATCCAAAGTTTGAAAAAAATCCATTAATACTAGTCTTTTTATAACTAGTGTTAGTTGAGTGTGTATTATAAGCAGAGGTGGGTTTCCGCAGGTTCTGACCAGTTCTGGAGAACTAGTAGCGGAAATTTTGAGTAGTTCGGAGAACCAGTAGTAAAAATTCTGACTGGCCCCGACCCCATCTATTGTCTGCCTCCCAAGTCCCAGCTGATCGGGAAGAAATGGGGATTTTGCCGTAACCTTCCCCTGGATTAGGGATGGAATGGAGATTTTATAGTATCCTTTCCCTGGAGTGGGGTGGGAATGGAGATTTTACAGTGACCTTCCCCTGCCATGCCCACCAAGCCTTGCCATGCCCACCAAGCCACACCCACAGAACCGGTAGTAAACATTTTTGAAACCCACCACTGATTATAAGAGACCTGAAAGAGCAGCTGACATATGGGCAGGTGTTATTCAGAGAGATAATGGGATCCTTTCATTTGATGCATTCAAGTGAAGGCTACAGAGCCATCTGTCTGAGATACTTTAATCCTAGATTTGTTCATTTGAGTGGAGAATTAGCCTAACTGGTCTTTCCAACATTATGATTCTGTGGTATTCCTTCAGGGCAGCTAGGAATTTTACATCAGTGGCCTTGTATTCCTAAACAATGATAAAACTGTTCTTTTTCATTTCAAATCATACATCTGGGTATCTGCTGAAACTGTTCAGTGCATATATTTGTGAGGCAGTTATGAGCAAAATAGACCTGGTTAATAAACACATTTAAATTGGAATGGAATTATCAAGAAACACAACTGCCTTGTTAATCAGTGCAATTGCTCAATAAATTTTATGTCAGCTCACTCTTTAGAAAACTTGGCAGCCCCCCAAAATATTGGAATTCTATGAATTACAATAAAACCCAGCAGAAAACTAAATCACTGTAGGATACAAAGGCTATGATCCAAGTTGCTTAAGCCTCACTGAAATCAATAAGAGCTGATGTGTGCAATATTTGTCGTGTCTTAAGTTCTTATTTTAATGATTTTAACTGAATAAAGACAATGTGTTGAAATGTTTTTTTATTTAATAATTATATGAAATTGAAAATACAGTCATTTTTTGAAAGGGGCCATTCAGGCTGCTGAGTCCAAGCAACTAAAAACAGGATTCCAAAATACTAGAAGTATAAATTCCAAACCATTATTAATGTAAGGAAAAAAAAACATAGAATATTCAGTTTTGTTTGTTTGTTGCAGTCACCAGTCAATGTAACAGCAATAAATATGTCAATAAAACGTTGTTTTTCACCCTAAGACACAGAACAGGAAAATATGCATTAGATATGACATGAATGAGATATTTGTCATTATACTGAAAAATACTGCACTCTTAGGTATATTTTGGAATATACTTATTTTTCCTAATAACACCCTTCTCTGACCAACTGTTATAATTATCTGTATCTTAAACTCACATACGAAGTATTTTTATCTGAACAATTGTGGACATTTGCCATTTTAGCTGATTGAAATTTTAACTTTACATTTAATTCATGAAAATACATTTAACTTATTTTCTATATCAGCCACATTTATGTATGATCAAAATATCATAATTATAGATTAGCAGAATTCATTGAAGTTTTATTTTTTCATATATTTCTATAAACAAATATCCTATAAATGATTTATAAACTCCTCTACTAGAGCGAACTCAGTAAAGTCAGTAATTTAATGAACGTAACAGAATCCAAGGGATTGTGAATTTAGCCTGAGACAGTTGGTGATTTACACATTTTCTGAAGAAAGAAATGTGTGAAGCAAACTATCTGGTTTATTAATTTAATTGGCATGTGATTTAATATAAGCTGCAGGCTTAATTTTTGTCTGCCTATTACAAACGTGAACTTTTGCCTAGTCATATTTTCATATGCTACAATGGATTAAAATGAAAACTGGATAAAGCTAGAAGTTTGGAGTAATTATCATTTTTAAACAATGATTTGGTGTGATAACTGGCAAAGACCATATAATCCCTGTGTTGCTAGAGATACTTACTATATAAAATCACATAGGACAACTGTAGCATCCTTTGAATTCATATTTATTTAAACTTTCAATACTATAATCTGATCCACAAAGTAATAAATGACTTAATATACAGTAATATTGATTTAATGACGGAAACTGCAGATAAGCATTTACAATTACATTATCAGGGAATCTTTAATGTGGCAAACTACACACCTGTAGTCTGAAAATATGCTAATATATATAGGCACAAAATATTATGAAAACAGTGGAAAAACAGATTTGACATACTCTATATAAAGTCTTCATTATGTAGAAATGAAATGGAAATTGATAGATGAAAGCAAATATGAGTTAGTCAATTATGGTAATTTATTTAGTTTTGCTCATTTGCTTACAGCTGTTGCTCACTACAGACCCCCATATGAGAAAGTCACAGTGTCCAATTTACCTGTCCCAAAGGTGCTTTTCCAAAAAGCAACTGGACTTTCTTGGTTTCTTTTCTTTGAAAATATTTTGCTACTCATCCAATATACTTCTTCAGCTCTACTTGACTGGTCGGGAATGAAAGGGTTTATATTCCTTAGCAGTAATCTGGTCCTTATCACTCTAAAGGTCGGTCATCAGTTCTCTGAGAATCTTTGAGACCACTTGGAGGTTTAGATTCAGAGTCACCTAAATCAGAGTGCAAATCGGTATGGAACCTTCTTGGGACTGCTGAAAGGATGTGTTATAAACAGGAGATTGATGGTGTCATATCCCTCCCAATTTTAACATAGATGGCCTATTTGACCCCTCTTTCTGTACAGAATGTGAGCTTTGTTGTCTTCATAAGAGTGGTCTTTGTCTTTCAGATGCAGATGGACTGCTGAATCCTGTCCTGATGAGTTTGCTGTGGTAAGTCTTCTGTGTTGTGCCATGTATTTATGAAGCAGTTGTTTCGTTTTCTCAATGTACAGATCTGTACATGTCTAACTGCATTGGACTTCATATCTCACAGTGAAATGTTTTCAAAGAAAAAAACTCAAGAAAATCCAGTTGCTTTTTGGAAAAGCACCTTTGGGACAAAATGACCTGGATGATTGAGAATATCTTTCTTGATCTTAATAAGAATATAAATGCTACTACCATTTCTAGACCCCATGTGGTAATAAGCTCTACTCCTCCAAAACTTATGAGATTGTGTGAAATCCCTATCCTGATACTGCCATTTCTGTGGGGAGGGGGGCCTGGATCATTTATTCACATTACCCTCTTCCTGTTTCCTACATATCCTGTAATCCCTTAGTTTATAACTCTAGCTCTGACACCTATCTGCCCTATGCTTTACCTTTGGGGAATGTGTAAGGGGGCCATCTGTTTTGTCTCAGTTCTGAAGCCTCCTGAAAGAAGCGCCTGGAAACAGTCCCTTATTTCCTTCCCAGGATGACCGTCTTCACAACATCTTCACACCTGTGGATTGGCTCATTAACATCCAACTGAGGGGAGGGATTTCTAACTCCTTTATCCTAACAGAATTGCCTAAGGGGACCTTAGAGTCTGCTTTGCTTTTGTCTTGCAATCATTCCCTTTCAGTAAAAGGTTCCTTTTGAAATGCTACTGTTTCAAGAGTCCGTACTTTCTTGATTTGGGGAGTAGAGGCAAGACCTTACAGACTCTCTTTCTAATTCCAATGTAATGTAAAGAGAAGGGTCACCTACTGGGCATTTTTTTAGTTTGCAGAGATTATTGGTATTTGTGATGTAATAAAATTGTGAAGTTGTATTAAGATCATGTCTAAAGTCAGAGTTTATTTTCAGAAAATAACTGAAGTTATTTCATGAAGTCATGAAGTTAGCAGATACAATAAAGTCCTTTTTATATGGTCTAGTAATTCAGACAATTGGGACACCAAGGAATACTGCTCTTAAATTTTAGAAAGGCAGATTCTCCGTGTTAGAACAGGTTGACAGTAGAATCAGTTCCTGTTCTCTGGAGAGGCTGGACTGCCATCTATAGGGAATTATTTTGTTTTGATTCATGTACTGAACAGGGGATAAATTCAATGCCCTAAATAAGCCATCCCAACTCTGTAAGTTTAAGAATCTTCATTGTAAATCATTTCCATGGCACCAGCTCTTGTGAATAGTCTTTATAATTGGTTTTTGAAATATTTTCAACTTACTCAAGAGTGTTGACATTGCAGTCCTTGCCCTATGGTATGTGTATATGGTTAGGCATTTATATACGACAAAACCCCCTCTAAATGCCTGACCTAGATGTTTGTGTGAGGTGAGCATGCGAAGGGGTATTTACAGGTGAACAGCCAGCCTTGAGGTTAAGTAAGCATGTTGTTTGTTCTGCAGTGGCTTGGTTAGTATGTCAGCCGTTTGTTCCTCCGTTTCACAATGTATGGTTTCTATGAATCAGATACTGGAGAGCTGCCTGACATGTTTGTGCTTGATATCGATATGTCTCGATCTCTGACCTACTGCATCTACCTTTGATATCTCGATGGCTGCTCTGTTGTCCTCATGGATAATGATGGGATATGCGGGTTCAGACCAAACTTTGGAGAGTAGGTCATCAAACCAAATTAAGTTGTTGGCAGCCTTGGACAAACATATAAACTCAGCTTTGGTGGTTGAGGTGGCTACCAAGTTTTGCTTACCCATATACCAATGCACGGGGCTGTTATTTAGGAAGAATATGTACCCTGATGTAGTCTTCCTGCTTCTTACGTCCCCAGCCCAGTCTGCGTCCGCGTAACACGATAATGTTGGTTTATTGGAGGCTTCTGGCTCCAGACATAAGTAAGCATCTGAACTGTGTTTCAGGTACCTGAGTATTCTCTTGATAGCATCCCAATGGTATGTGGTAGGCTTACCAACGTGTCTGGATAGTAGATTGACGGGTAAGGCAATGTCGGGTCTTGTCCAGTTTGCTATGTACAATAATGAGCCTATGGTAGACCTGTAAAGAATGTAGTCATTGAATGGTTCTGCTTCGTTATACATGTTTTTCAAGAAATCTGGCTGCATTGGGGTTTCACAGGGTTTGGCGTCAAACATATGACATTTATGTAGGAGCGCTAATATTTTTTCTTTTTGAGATAGCCAGAAGCCTTTGTTGGTTTTGGTGATTTGTACCCCTAGGTACTTGTCCACCTTTCCTAATATCTTCAGGGAGAAGTGTTTTCCTAGTTCATTGGCAAAATTATCACATTTGTGCGTCTGGTCACCGATATATAATATGTCATCCACGTAGACGAGGACATATTCGATGGAATCACCTGCTTTTTTGGTGAAGAAGCAATGTCTGCAGACATGGCGGAGAAGCCCATCGATCTTAGAATTTTGGCTAGACTTCGTACCACCTTTTTCCTGATTGCTTTAGTCCATATAGGCTTTTGTTGAGGAGCCACGTTTCCCCTTTTTGTGTATCTTTGCTGGGGGGGGGGGCGTAATGTAAATTTCCTTGTCTAGCTCCGCATGTAAGTAAGCTGTCTGCACATCGAATTGATGTACCTCAAGACCTAGGATGGATGCTATCACTAATGCACACTTGACTCTCTCAGCCCTGACTGTGGGGGAATACGTGTCAGTGTAATCTTCTGGGTACTTTGGTGCGAAACCCTGTGCTACTAATCTGGCTTTGTATAGCACTTTATTGCCCTCTAGTGTCTTGACCTTGTAAATCCACCTGGTACCAATTGGTGTCTTGTCATTTGGAACTTTGGTTGGGGTGTAAACATTCAACTCCCGGAGACTACTCATTTCTCTCTCCATGGCTTGCTCCCACTTGACCCTTTCTTCCTCGGGTAGGTTTAGTACCTCTTCGTAGTTGTTAGGAGTTAGGTGGTTAGTATGCATGGATAGGACATAGTCCTCTAGTTTCTTTGGAGTCTTGTTCCTGCTTGCTCTAATGGGCCTATCTGGAGGTGTTTCTGTGTCGTGTAGGAACCTGGCCTCCCTCTCTTGTTAGTGAATCTAGCTTTATACTTGGGTGGTTTTCCTTCCATTCCCTGACTTCTATTCCCTGGCTCTTTGGTACGGATTTCCCTTTTCCCTTGTTTTCTTTTTTGGTTTGTTCTACCTTGTCTTGATTGCTATTGGGTAGTTCCCTTTTGGGGAATACCTCATTCAGGTGTATCTTGGACCAATTGGCATGTTCATGGAATACTGCTGTTCGGGACACTATAAATTTATTGTGATTATCTATGAACCTAAATCTCTTGGTCCCCGGCTCATACCCCATAAACCTCAACCTTCTCGACACTTTGTCTCTCTTGCGCCATCGCTGTTTGGGGATGTGTATGTCTGCTGTGACCCCGAATATGTGTAGGTGTGCTATTTGTGGTTTCCTCCTATACATTAAATCATATGGGGTTCTGTCTATCGTGATCTATCGCTAGACCACAACCTATTTAAGGTGTAGTTTGAGTAGATAATTGCTTCTGACCAAAAATGTTGTCCTAAGCCAGCATTCTCTAAGACACACCTCATCATGGTTTGTAAGGTACCGTTTCTACATTCCGCGACCCCGTTCTGAAAAGCAGAGAAAGGTGAGGATGTGAAGTGTAGTACCCCTTGTTCTTTTAACCAATGTGAAAAATCCCTTGACAGAAACTCAGACCCCCGGTCAGTCATTATTTGCTTGATTTTAGTGTTGTGCTGTACCTCTACCCTCTTGTAGAATTCCTTGAACTTTTGGTATACCTCGTTCTTATGTTTAAGAGTGTATACGAACCCGTAACGACTAAAGTCGTCTACAATGGTCAGAAAGAACCTCTTTTTGTATTTAACAGATGGCCTTAGGGGCCCTACAAAATCAATATGTACTAGTTGGAAAATGGAGTCAGTAGTTCGGATTGACTTTTTTGGTCTGGGTTTAGTCTTGAGCTTGGAACATTTACACACTGAACACTCAAGGTAGTTTTCACAATTTTTTACTTTTATGCCTTCAGAGCAGTTAACCATTTTTTGTATAACGGGGAAGCTACTGTGTCCCAACTTTCTATGCAAGAGATGCGTGCAGTCATCATGGATGGGCTTGTCTATTGAGGGCGCTTCCCCTTATCAGATGCTTCACGAACGTTCAAGTCACCAGAGATGTATTTGCAACTAACCCCCTCTATTTCTTCACTTTCACCCTCTTCGTCTTTGTCGGGTACTGAACCCATATTAACGTTTAGATTGGCGTTTACTCTTGGGTGATCATCACTATTCGGGTGAAAGTATGGTAGGCCTCCACTGACTATGGTCTTTCCTACATTTTTGCCTTGCTTAGTTTCAATGTGGCGAGGATATTGTAGGGTATTTCTGGTACAAGTAATACCCCCTCTATCTCTCCTATTCCCGGTATGTGCATGTTCCCCTTCCCCGTTACCAAAACATTGTTTTGATTGGCCACTTTGATTATGAAGTTCTCTTTCGTGAGAGATGTGAGTAACTTTGGGTTGTATGTTGTGTGGTTAGTGGCCCCTGAATCTAAGAGCCACGTACTCCCTTTTTTGGTTTGATTAATGGCATGTCCCTGGTCCCCAAATCCATATAATGAGCCTGTTTGACTTTCTCTAGAGCTGTCCCTGTGTCCCCTTCCGTCTCTTGGGTTGGGTGAGTCCCTGCGCCTGTGTCGGCTTTCTGGTGAGTGTCTGTCTGGGAACCTAGGCCTGTGGTCTGGTCTGTCCCTGCGAAAAGAGTGGTCCCTGTCTCTCTTGTTTCTGGGGCAATCCTTCTTATAGTGGTTCCTGGAACCACACAGAAAACATTCGGTTGCATTGTGATTCCTGCTTTGAAATTCTACTCTTTTGACTGGTTTGTGATCTCTTCGACATATTGAGCGGTCCCTCCTTAGATTGTCCTCAGTTATCAACTTGTTGGTCAGTACTTCTAAAGTAAGTTGTTCCAAGCTAAGGCTATCTAGCTGTGTAATAAAATTGTCCCAACTGGGGTCTAGAGAATTAATAATAATGCTTATTATGCTCCCCTCGGTTATAATCTCCCCCCTCTGTATTAGTTCTGCCCTAGTGGCGTTCAATGTTAGTAGGTGTTCGCTCATGGTGGTCCCTGCCTGGTGTCTGGCTGAGTGAAACTCCCTGGAAATTCTGGTAGTGGTGCCTACACTCTTACTGTAAAACAGGCTAAACATTTTATGTAACAGTTCTGAAACAGTCAGGTGATGACTGATGCTAGGATATATACTGGGTGAAATACTAGCTATCAATATGTAGTACGCCTTATGATGCATGCAGTCTAGTTCAAATGTCCATGGTTTTTCAGGAGGGTCAGTGATCAGAAAAAGTAAGTTCTCCTTTAAAAGGATGACCTGGAGTTGCTGGTTCCACTTCAGGAAATTTGTCCCATCTAATTTTAACTTAGGAAAGTCAGTTGGCAATGTCCCTGTGCTGTGTGTGAGATTACTTACTGGCTGTCGCTGTCCATGATATTGTGCGGAAGGGAACTCGCAATAAGGCAACGGGATGCTTGGTGTCAGTCTGTATTGACTTGCTTCTATGGTCTTTTCTTTTCTCTCTGCAGGCGGATTCTGCGCATGCTCCGGATTCATTCTTGTCCAGCGCTCACCGGGGAAGGAGCTTGCTTCCGTAGCTCCTGGATGAAGGCCCCATTCGCCCGGATGGATCCTCGGTTCGGCTTTGAGTGGCCTCAGGTAGCCGAGGGTCACTCGGAATGCCGTTCTGGTTGCCGGGATGCTCCTTGGGTCGCCTTGGAGGGTCAGAGGGCCCGCGGCAGTCGGGTGAAGATCCGGAAGGCCTGGTCTGGCACGGTAGCTGCATGCTGAAGTCCATGCCCGCCGATAGTTCTGGGTGCTTCGGATGGGATCGTCGGACTGGTGAGTGGTCGGTTCGTCCATCAGGCTTCGCTGTGGGTCTCGATGGGGGCATGGGGAGGTTCTCAGTGGGAAGCGTTTGGCGTGGTACCCATGCCTTGGTGTTAGTGCTCCCCAGGTAGTCCTTGCGGTGGCCCCCTGCGTATAGGCTGTCTCATCAGGCTCCCCCAGAATGTCGGGGTGTGAGCCCGGCAGTTTTAATTTAGTCCTGAAGACCGCAGTCAGTACCTGTATCGCCTTATTGATTTCGAGCTCGGTAGGCGAACTTATTGGGCTTGATTCTGGTTCATCCCCGCTGTTGGGGCTATTCTTTTCAGTTGCTCTCGAGTAGGCCTCGATTCCCGCCATGTAGTTTGAATCTCGGGAGCCCATTGGTTGTTGGTTGGCCATCTTTGGTGACGTCACCGTCCAAGATGACCGCTCGGAAAAAGGCGCGAATTCGTCTTCGTCCTTTTCAAAGGGTGTATGGTAAGGGAATACATCTCCTACCATGTCGCTGGTTGTAGAATTTGGTCCGATTTTGTCTTCTCTGGTCAGTACTCCGCAGTCTCCGATCAGTCTTTGGAGTTCCGCGACGAGGTCCAAGTTGGTTGGGGTCGAGTCTATTAATTCCAGCAGTTTTTTTCTGAGACCACTTTCCTTGCTTGCGGTGATTTCGGATCCATTTTCCTTTTCGGCTTGTCTCCCATTGGTTCTGGTCGGGGTGCTTGGGCTGGGGATCTGCTTGTGCTCATCTGGCGTTTCTCTTGGCATAGCTCCCGCCGGCGATAATTGTGCTGCCATCTTTTTGGTGAATGCCCGGGTGTTCGGCCTTCCTTTCTTTTCGGTCAGCTTAGGGGTTCCTGGCATTTCCTGGAGTAATTGGGTTGTCAACCATCCTCTGCTACCATTATGTTAGGATTGTTCGAGGATCAGAGCCAATAACTCCATCACACGTTGTAAAGTTAAATAATCAATTGTTTATTCACATCATGTTTATCAATTACAGGTGGTCAGCTGGAACTGGCTCCAGGACCGCATGGATGGGCTTTAAATACCTATGGGGCGGAGCTAAGGTAAGGAGGGGTCAATAGGTGAACGGGTCTCTGGGAGTTAACCCTTGCAGTCCTTGCCCTATGGTATGTGTATATGGTTTGGCATTTATATACGACAAAAACACTATTGGAACCTGCTGAGTTCAAAAGCAAAGAAGTCCAAGTCATAAGAACTATGGACATATTGCAGTCAAAAGTAGAATGCATGGAAGAAAATATGTCAGTGGAAGCTTCCATGTTGCTTCCAAGGAGCTGAGTTTAATTGGAAGGAGGTTTTTTTATTGTACAGTAAAAAATAATAAGGAACAGTTGACTTGATAAGCAATCTTTATGTTATTCCATTTCTAAGGAGTTTTCTTTTGAAAGTGTTTTTTATAATATACTTAATATATCTAATACAACTAATGAAAAAATTATATTTCTTCTTGAAGTAACCAAACCAATGTTTACTATGATCATAGATCAGAAAATTAAAGTTTAAAATATAAATAGTAGAGCAAAAGTAAAACTAGTTGAAGCAGTCAGCTGATAATGTCATCTCTACTACCACCCAATAAGTAGAATCTTCTTATATGTTGTTTGTATCTGCTAATAATAGTTTAGTATAAATCACATCATTTTTACCTGGGAATTACTGGAGGATTAATGCTATATTACTTTTGGAAATCTCTATAGCAAATGCATTAAAGGAAAACATGTTTGACTATTTGTATTTCTCTGGAATCACATATATAGACTTTCATTTATATGTGTTATATTATATTGTCCATTAAGAAGAGGAGAAGGTGCTTCCAGGTGCTTAGTGTAATTGTTATGGCCAAGGCTCAGACCTTAGATTCTGAGTCTGAATCTGATGCTGAAAAAGAAGATCCAACTGAACCTATGGAACGTCAGCCTCAGGAGAAATCATATAATGATGATTAAACACAGGCAACACCTGAGCAGCTGTACAAGTCAGAAGAACATGATGTAAGACCTCCAACCCACCTGAGTAGAAAGGAAATCAGAACAGGAAAGCTCTATTAGGCTTCTCGCCAAGCAAAGGAGTAAACCTTCTGGTTAGTGACAGCTGGTTGCACCTTATATAAGAATCTGCTCTGTGTCTGTTCTTTTTGCTGGAAATATTTGACATGCAGGACCTTCAAATGTAGATTCTTCCTTTGGATTGACTGACAACCTTGACTCACTCTAAAACCTTGGATTGACTTTGGACAATTTTTTGGCATGCTACGATTCTCCAAGCAAACCTTATAGGCAAGCATTTATATCTTAATTTATAACCTGTGCTTACTTTACATTCCTTTATTTCACTATAGATTCTTATACCCTTGTAGTATAAGAATTGGTAATCACCCAAGAAACAGTCTGTAATTCTACATCTTTCAATATTTGGTATATTTTTATGTTAGTTTGATTGTATCCAGTAGAGATTATGGTTTTTTTAGATAGTGGTGGTGAATTTTCTACTGCAAGGCCCATGGACAAGCACAGTCATCTATTAACTATTAATTAATTAAGGTCAGTGGTGCTTGGCCTACTGGAAAAAAAGTTTCACCTAGTAAGTCAAAACTAGTCCAAATCTACTCCCTACACCCCTACTTTCAAGTGTTAGAGTTGAATTGGAAATGCTTTTGGCTACAATAAGCATTGGTTTCAGCAATTTAGTTTGTATGACCACTGTGGAGAGCCCATTTTGTGTAGTAATTAAGGAATTGGGCTATGAAGTGGGAGACTACAAGTTCAAGCCCTACCTTAGGCACAAGGTCAATTTGGACCAGCCACTCTATTGTAGCCCTAGGAAGGAGGCAATGGCAAGCCACTTCCTGAAAAACCTGCAGGGAGTAGCCCAGATGGTAACCAGGAGTCAACACTGACTTCAATGTACAAAAAAAGAAAAGATCTCTGTGGAACTATTAACTAATAGGCCAACTGTGATTCATATAACAACTGGCCCAATGTTTTGGACTTAAATTTGATAGTGGTTAATATTTAGTTTGTGAAGGTCTCAGAAGTATGTAATAGCACTCAATGTTCTTAATCCAATTTGAGAACAGGAATGGGGTGAAGGTGATAGGGAGGTAGAAATTGAAAAAGTTAATAGAATAAATATGTAATTTGCAAAGTTAAGAAATATACTAAAGTGGGCTGTTGGGATTAAATCCCTGCTCTCAATGCCTACGTGACATTGTTGAACCAGAGGACTGATGGGATTAAGCCCTCGCTCATAGTATACGTGACATCTCACCATTACTGAGCTACCCCGGTAGGACCAAGGAAGTGGGCATGTCATACCCATAAATGGTAACCATGTATACATCCGGAAATGAATATACTGACTGAAAATAATATATAAACCTGTATGTAACAACCCCTCGGGATTCAGAGAGCTGGTGTGGTCTCTTTTCTGTAACATTTCCTGGTGAGTCAGCCAGGAGTCACCAGGCGATTTTTCGCTCCGGACGACCAGGACTCCGCGGCGGTGGAGGGATCCCTTGCCCAGGTACCTCAAGGCGCCACGAAGTCATTTACTTCAGAGGGACGGGGTGGGGAGCAATCCACCGACAAGGGTACATCCAATCAATCCAAGGACTCTTTGTGAGTAAAGGAAAGGAAGTCTGAACGAATCCCTGATCAGGATGTGAGAGGAAGACCTGCCGGCAAGCGAGTATAGTGTTTGTTACCTACTCTGTTTGAGAGTAGAAAAGGGTGCCTGATCACCGCCCTGGACTCGGGACGTCAATCCTAAAGAAGTCCGCGTAAGGTTTTGGTGTAGGTGGTTAAACCAGTGCAGTTCCTGAAGGTGACCATTGAATTCCAGCACTCCAGGTCACTGGTAATGTGTTAGGAATGGGTGGAAAGAGTAGTGTCCCAAGGACACCACTCCAATGTATATTAAATAATTTCCAGCAGGCTTTTAGCGGAGATTATGGGGATCCGAAAGCGGATAAGTTTACTTTGCAGAAGTTTTGCAAAGATGAGTGGCCCATCTTCGGTGTAGGGTGGCCTTTGTCGGGGATCTTAGATCTCCGAATAATAGGTTTAGTACATTAGGCAATTACTGATCCTGACACTGGTCATCCCGATCAATATCAATATATAGACCAGTGGCAAATAGCAGTAGAAAATAACCAAGAGTGGTTAAGAAAATGCAGGGCTGAGTGGATGCGAATGTGTGTGAGTCGTACATGTCAAAGAAAGAAATCTCTGTGTCAGAAAAGATCAAAAACTGTCTTAAGCGGGGGAATGGAGGAAGAAACTAGGCCCCCTCCATATGTGCCCCGATATCTGCCCTTGCCTTTACAGGCACAAGAGGGAGCTGTGGTAGTTCACTCCGGAGGTCAATCAGTAAGACCGAAGGAGAAGAAAAAAATAAGGAAGGAGAAAAAGCAGCTTTCCTCCTCTGAGTCAGAATCAAAGGAGGACTCCCCAGTGGCCCAACGAACCCGTAGTAAGGGCAATCCACCCAATCTAGTTGCCCCATTAAAATAAGTGGGCCAGCAATTTATAGATGCTCAAGGTCAGCCCCATATAGCCCCTATATTTCAATACACTCCTTTCACTATTACGGATATATTAAATTGGAAACAACATTATGGCCCATTTAATCAAAAACCTAGAGAAGTTGTGGATCTGATTTAAACTATAATGCAGACTCATATGCCCACATGGAATGACATACACCAACTCCTGGGAGCCCTTCTCACACCTGAGGACCGAGAAAAATGGAGGGTGGCCAGGGATAAAATCCTGAAGAAAAGATTCCCTAATGATAATGATCAAGCTCATCAAGCCGAAAGAAGACATAGGGCTGCTGAAATCAATCCACATTGGGATCCTAATGATGCAACTCATAGGACTTGCCTGATGGATTTCCGTGCCCTCACCATAGAAGCGCTGATCAAGGCAGGAAAATTTCCTGTCAATTTTTCAAAACCTGCCACTGTGTTGCAAAAGCCTGATGAAAGCCCGGAAAGTTTCTTAGAGCAGCTAATTGAGGCGTACGAGCAGTATGCCTAAATTGACATAAGACAACCACAAAATTTGGCTATGTTGAATGAACAATTCGTTGCCCAAAGTGCTAAAGATACTAGGCGGAAACTACAAAAACAGGAAGGAGCATTGGGAATGAATACCAGTCAGTTAGTGGAAATAGCAAGGAAAGTGTTTGTAAATAGAGACAAGGTAGAGAAGAAGGAGAGAGAGGGACGAATGCAAAGGAAGGCAGAATTACTTGCTGCCGCATTAGGAGGAGTGACTCTTGGACCCAACCAGTGTGCCCTGTATAAAGAAGAGGGACACTGGCAGCGGGAATGCCCATGGTGATTGGGATCCCGGGGTAAAGGAAGAGGAAGAGGAAGAGGTAGGGTGTTGCCTCCTCCCGCATGAGAGGAAACAAGATGGGAGGAAGAGGAGGTTATGGGATAAGAGGACAAGGGAGGCGCCCCCCAGAGAGGGGGGAGCTGATTGGATTAGCGGAAATGGACTGGACTGAATGACCGGGACCAGGCTTAGAGGACCCACTCCCAGAGCCATTGGTTTCAGTAAAGGTGGGAAAGAAGGATATGACTTTCTTGTTGGATACTGGGGCAAGTCGGTCAGTAATTAATAAACCGATAGCCCCCCCCTTCGGGGTCTCAAGTAAAAATTCAGGGAGTGTCAGGAACAGTGCTTGGAAGGCCTATACTGTAACCTATTTTATGTCAATTAGGTAATACGGCTCTCAGCCATCAATTTTTATATATGCCAGAATGTCCATTCCCACTTTTAGGGAGAAACTTACTTACTAAATTAAGGGTGACGGTCACATTTACACCCGATGGTAGTGAATGAACCTTGAACCATCACACAGATCACACCTGGCGCCTAGTGGTTATTAAAGAGACTCCAAAATCTGGGAAATGGTAAGAATTTGATGCCCCTGGGGTATGGGCGGAAGACAATCTTCTAGGACAGTGGTTCTCAACCTTCCTAATGCCGCAACCCTTTAATACAGTT
Organism: Pantherophis guttatus; assembly: GCF_059756535.1. Lineage (NCBI taxonomy): Eukaryota > Metazoa > Chordata > Lepidosauria > Squamata > Colubridae > Pantherophis > Pantherophis guttatus. Next base: position 48,534,146 of record NC_142070.1, read on the forward strand.
CCTCATGTTGTGGTGACCCCAACCAGGGGTGGGTTCTAAATATTTTTACTACCGGTTCTGTGGGCATGGCTTATTTTGTGGACGTGGCTTGGAGGTCATGTGACTGGGTGGGCGTGGCTAGCTGGTCATGTGACCGGGTGGCCATGGCTGTGTGTATAGGACTACTCAGAGGGTTGAAAAAAGTCATTTCTGACAGGTCCTCGCACTTTTGACTGGTCCTCATACCTATGACCATACTCACATTTATGCTCGTGCAGCATTCTTAACAACCATGTCACTCATTTCACAACTGCTTCTTTTCACCATGGTGATAAGATAGGGCAAAAAACGTAAAATGTGAGGATAATCGTAAATTCGAGATCTGGTCAAAAGTGCGAGGACCAGTCAAAAATAACTTTTTCAGCCCTCTGAGTAGTCCATGTGCACAAAAGGACTACCCAGAGGGCTGAAAAAAGTGATTTCTGACAGGTCTTCGCACTTTTGACCGGTCTTCGCACTTATGACTGGTCATCATTTATGCCCATTGTAGCATTCTTAACAACCATGTCACTCATTTCACAACTGCTTCTCTTCACCATGGTGACAAGATAGGGCAAAAACGTAAAATGTGAGGACAGTCGTAAATTCGAGGACTGGTCAAAAGTGTGAGGACCAGTCAGAAATAACTTTTTCAGCCCTCTGAGTAGTCCATATGCATAAAAGGATACAGCAATAGAGAGGGATGAAGGAAGGGAAGGGAAATTAGAGTAGGAGTGAGGGTAAGAGAGGGAGGAAGAGAGGAGGAGGAGGAGAAAGGAAGAGGAAGTAGGGAGGAGAAGAAGAGGGGGAGGAAGAGAAAGTAAGAAGGAAAGAAAAGAGAGAGGTGGTAGGTTTGAGGAGAAAGATTGCTGTACAGTAAAAAAGATGAAAGGGAAGAAAGCCAACCCCAAACAAATATAAAGATATTAAGATAAAGAATGAATTGTTAAACTTTAAAGAATAAAAGAGAACAAATATGAATAAATAACAATGATTAGAAACACACATACAAACATACAATGTATTTTCTTTGAACAGAGTATTTGGCCGGTTCACAAATTTAAACAGTGTTTAGTCATTTCAATTAAATTTACAATTTTTATATTTCCTTTTTGCCATATTTATTCCTCATCTATTTTTGTAAAAAACCAATATTACCCTTCATCCTCATCTCTAATCTTAATCAAATTCAATTTTTCCCTTCTATTCTATATTATACCCCTTCCCATTGTCATCTATTTTTATATCCATCCTCACATTGGTTAATTATGTAATATTACAGTTGTTTAATATAAATTCAACATTTTAATATAAATCAATTAGTTATATAAGTACCTTTTTTGTATATTAATCAATATGAACATGAATATTCCAATTATTTCCATGCAATCCAATTTCTTACAAATCAATTAATTATATTTAATAATTATAAATATATATTTAATAATAATAAACCAAATAATTTCCCCCATATATTCCTCCAAACCACAACTTAACCATTTCTGCTTTCAACACAATATACAATTAATAATATCTCAATTATTACAATTCCTTAGTTAAATAGAGCTTTTTTTCTTTTGTGTTTTAAAATCTTGAACTTTACAAGATAAATTAAAAGAGCTGGATTATGAAAATATCTGCATTGTCGGAGATTTTAATGCAATTGTCAACACACGAGAAGACTACTATAGTAACAGGAAGAACAAAATCAAAAGGAAGACACTGCCACAAACATTCAAGAACTTGGTACAAGAAATGAGTCTACATGACACTTGGCGAGAGTTAAATACTACAACCAAACAGTACACATACTTTTCTGGCCCACATCAATCGTGGTCAAGATTGGATATGGCCTGGATGACACCCCAACTAAGTAAAGAAACACACGACGTAGAAATTATGCCTAACATGTGGGCTGACCACAACCCCATCAAAATAATTTGGAAAGGCTCCCGAAAACAAAAAAGATGGAAAATGGACACAAGCATTATAAAGGAAAAAGAATATCTACAAATGATGGAAAAAGAGATTAAGATATTTTTCCAAATTAACACAAAGGACCAAACGTCGTTACAAAATCTATGGGACACGACGAAAGCATATATTAGGGGCCTAACCATTGCATACGTGGCAAAGAGGAAAAAAGAGAAACAAAGAATCAGGAATGACTTATTGGAAGAAATCAAGATAGAAGAAACTAAATTACAACAGCACCCTAATAATAAGATAGCACAGCAAAAACTTAATTTGGCTAAACACAAATTGAATTTGACTACAAAAGCTGATTTGGCACAAAAAATAAAAATGGCAAAACAGACCAACTTTGAACACGCAAATAAAACTGGACGCTGGTTAGCCCATAAATTAAAAAAGCAAACAGACAAAAGAATTATACACCAACTCCAGGACGAATCAGGAACTTTATTCCATACACACGTAGATAAGAAAAATATAGCCAAAACATTCTTTCAGAATCTCTATCGGCAGGAAGATGTCCCGGAAGACCAAATTCGAAAATATCTTAGTAAAGTGAATATTACACAATTTGAAGAAGAACATAGAGAGACCCTGAACCGTCCCATAACAATGACTGAATTGACTGAAGCTCGTAAAAAACAAAAGAACAATAAAACTCCAGGACCAGATGGAATTCCTACTGAATTTTATAAACACTCCCAACAAGAAATAGACGAAATATTGCTACAAGTCTTCAACGCAGCATTATTGACAGCTGAAATCCCAAAATCATGGACAGAAACCATTATTACGTTAATACACAAAGAAGATTTAGACAGGACCCAAGTTAGGAATTACAGACCCATTTCATTACTCAATGTAGATTACAAACTATTCATGTCAATATTAGCGCAGAGACTTAAAACAATAATTCATAAATACATACATACAGACCAAAATGGCTTCATACCCAGGAGGCAGATTAAAAATAATTTGAGAACGATCATAGATATACTGGAATACTACGATAAGAAAATAGATAAGGAAATAGCTTTAATATCTCTCGACGCCCAGAAGGCCTTTGATAATTTAAATTGGTCCTTTCTTACATCACAACTTGAATTAATGAATTGCGGAGAGAAATTCCTTAAATTGATAAGAAAGATTTACTCCTGTCAAACAGCCAAAATTGCAATAAATGGTGACATGACACAAACTTTTGACATTCAGAAAGGCGTACGACAAGGTTGCCCCATGTCACCTCTATTATTTATAATCGCACTGGAAGTTTTACTAACGGAAATCAGGAAGGAAGAAGACGTAGAAGGCCTTAAGATTCGGGGAGAGGAGTATAAATTACTTGCCTTTGCAGACGATGTGATCTTCATATTGGAAAACCCAATACGATCTGGAACCAGGTTGATGACAATGATAGAGGAATACGGGGAAGTTGCGGGCCTCAAAATAAATAAGCAGAAGACGAAAGTATTGACGAAGAATATGACCCAAACACAACAGTTGAAATTAGAACAAGAATTAGGACTTCAAATAGTAAAGAAAATAAAATACCTAGGTATTTGGCTGACAGCAAAAGCAACTACAATTAAAGAAGATAATTATACCAAATTGTTAAAACAAATCAAAAAAGACTTAGAAATTTGGAGTAGATTACAACTCTCATTGATGGGCAGAATTGCCTCAATAAAAATGAATATATTACCAAGAGTACTATATTTATATCAAGTGATACCAATACACCCCGGAAGAGATTTCTTTAAGAACCTCAACAAAACAACAATGAACTACATATGGCAGGGAAAGAAGGCCAGAATTAAAATCAAAGCCCTACAGGATTCACGGGACAAAGGAGGTCTAGCAACACCAGATTGGGAACTCTACTATAAGGCATCAGGATTGACCTGGATTAAAGAATGGATGGAACTCGACAACAAAAGAACTTTATATTTAGAAGGCTTTGACTTAATAAGAGGATGGCACGCTTTCTTATGGGACGGATCGGATAAAAGACACATGTATTTCCAATGTCATATAATTCGAGCTTCATTATTCAAGATCTGGCAGGATATTAAGAGAACTCACTATACTAAAATACCAAAATGGTGGTCCCCGATGGAAGCATTGATATACCCGAACACTCTCGAAATAGGAAAAATGATGAGGTACCAAGACTTACTGAATCATGAAGGCGAACTCATTTCAAGACAGCAACTCCAAAACTCCGGCATAAATATCGATTGGTGGCCCTATACTCAAATACATTCAAGACACATAGCAGACAAAAAGCAATATGGAATCTCGAATAATTTGAATGAATTGGATAAGATTTTACAAGGCCCAGAACAAAAAATGATAACCAAATTATATAACTACTTACTTAGATATAAATTACTGGAAGAAACAGTAAAAGAAAATATGATAAGATGGGCCAGGGACATAGGGCACAACATTCAACTGGCAAACTGGGAGAAATTGTGGAAACAGAACATCAAAATGACAAGAGCCATACCCTACAAAGAAAACCTCATAAAAATGTTTTACAGATGGCACCTAACACCAGCCAGACTAGCCAAAATATATCCAAACACCTCCCCACGCTGTTGGAAGTGCAAAACAAAAAAGGGGACATACTACCATGCCTGGTGGAAATGTACAAAGGCCCAACAATACTGGAAGGACACAAAGGAAATTATTGAAGAAATAATAAACCAACAAGTAGAAAACACTCCAGAATTTTTTTTATTTGGAATGATAACAACACAACACAACAAAGAGACAAAATACCTCATCATACACATCTTGACAGCAGCACGGTTACTGTTTGCGCAAAATTGGAAATCAGATCAACTCCCAACCAAAGACAAACTAATCTCGAAGATAACAGAATGTGCCGAAATGGATAGACTGACACTAGAACTCCAAGATAAAGAAGAAAGTGAATTCTATCTTGTATGGCACCAGTGGTATCAATGGCTAGAAAAGAAAATCAGTACAAATATAGATGAAAGAAAATAGGGTAGAAAAAATAAAACTGGAAATAAATAAATTAAGAGGAGATGCAAGATTATTTCCAATCTAAAACATCCAAATCGACAAAGTATTACTTATATATTAATTTATAAAGCAATATATATTCTGATGATGATCAAAACATATATGTAAAGTTTGGTGTGGGTAGGTTGGTGGTGGGAACTTGTTTGTCTTTGTAATGTCTTTGTATTTTTTGTATTGTCTTTATATCTCTGTTTAAAACTCAATAAACAAAAAAACAAAAAAATAAAAATAAAATCTTGAACTCTCCTCTTTTGCCCTAAATTTCCCATTGTTTGCACCTACCTTTTTTGGTGAGGAAAAAGAAAAGAAATCTGCCTGCCTAATTTTCCAACGTTGCAGCAACAGCAAAGCCAACAGCCTGCTTTACTTTCAGTTTCGTTTTTCAGCATAGCTAGGGAAAAAAAAATCTGCTCCAGCAAGCAGCAGAGCCCTGAGCAAAACAGCTGAGAGCAAATCAGCTGAGAGTCGGGAGCCGATCTAATCAAGGGCTAATTAGCCTATGCTGAAGCTCCGCGGGCCAATAAAATTACAAAAAGACACCGAACCGTTTGTTAAATTGCTGGCTCGGCCGCCCCTCACCCACCACTATTTATTGGTAATAAATAGTGGTGCGGAGGGGCGGGGCGGAAGCGGCAGAATCCCACCACTGGCTATAGGGCGGCCCTTTGAAGCCCCACGGCAAGAATTTAAACAGTTTTCTTTTCCTCTAGCCATCAGCTGGGACTCAGGAGGCAGCAATAGATTGGAAGTGGGCGGGGTAAGCGAACGGCCGGCGATCCAACAGAGCAGAGAGTGAGGGTGAGTGAAGGCGTGGGGGGGCGAGAGAGGGCTTTGGCGACCCCTGTGAAATGGCCGTTCGACCCCCAAAGGGGTCACGACCCCCAGGTTGAGAACCGCTGCTCTAGGATATACAAGATTCCACCACTCCTGTGGTGGTAGATGTAAAGCCAAGAGTCTGCCCTGTATGAGTTAAACAGAGATACTATACCCCAGAAGCCACTGAGTCCATTCAGAAACTTATCACTAAGTATTTAAAGGCTCGTATCCTACACCCCATACAGTCATCATGGAAGACCCCCCCACGATTTTACGAAGAGACATGATGGGCTGGCTAAACTTGTCCTATGAGGGGGGAATAGGGAATAGAAAATTAATTAATTAAACAATAGCAAGGATTGAATACATGAATAGAGGCTATAAGGACATATGTAGGAGAACAAACACCACCTTTATTAAGTACAGAATGCCATCCCTTTAAATCAGGGGATAGAGTGTAGGTAAAGCACTGGAAAAATAAACCTCTTAAATCACAATGGAAAGAGCCATATACCGTAGTATGTGTTCTCCCCTTGCAGTAAAAACTGTGGAATCCAAATCGTGGATCCATTGGACCAGACTGAAAGGCGCTGCTAAAAGTGACCCGGTCCAGTGGGAGGCACAACCCACTGAGATACTATTGGTCCTTAAGTTCAAACTTAAATGAATTGGAACTATATAAACTTTTAATTGCAGTAGTGACATTGGTAGTGGTTTTATTTGTCTGTATCCTGAAAAGGACACTCTGTTGAACCTTACCGGCAATAAGTTCCCTGCACACAGTGTTGAAGAGCTTTGCTGGGTCACACTGGAAGCTGACCCTCTATGCACAGCATAAGAATGGAACTGGGACTAGTACTCCTAATGGTATTAGGGTATTGTGCACGAGGGGAAAGTACTTAGTGTGTATTGAAAATTTAGGCAAGGGGGGCCAAAGGCAAAGCATTATTTTTAGTGAGCCGATAGGAAGGACAGAGTGTAAGACCGACAACATAATTTGGCTAGACCCAGCATACTGGGAGGATAAGTAGCCCCAACCATGTGATGACCCGACAACTTTTGATATACATTTCTCAATAATGTGCCTAGAGAAAGGGCCAGGAAATTCGGAAGTTTGTATGAATCTGGGTAGGCTGTTCCGAATTGGTATATGTGAACATGCCTTAATAGACACTGGCCTGCCCGTTAAGTCTGGATTACAGTTTCCCACCTTTCTTTGTTGTAAGACGTGCAATCAGCCCATGGCAATTAAGGAAAGGATGGGCAGGCTTATGCTCAGTCCGGAAACACCCGTCCCTAGTGGCCATTGCTATACATCAGAATACTCGTAGGACCTGTAGGTGTCGGGAAGCTGTAAAACCCAACATATTTGATAATTGTCAATAATGTGTTACACAGGTGAAGCAAGGTTTGGCCACTGTGACTGCATTAATCTATCACACTCAAATCCCGAAAGATTGTAAGCCCACAGGAAGGACATGTCAGAGAAATGGAACCATGTATATGTTGTGTATTCTAGGAAGTAAGGCGATCTGTTACAAACCTGAAACTCCAGAAAAGTTGAATGTCACCTTGTATACAGGGTTGGACAACTTTATGATGAGAAAATAAAGGGCTGTATGCATATGTGAATCATACCACTGTCCTTATACAGGGAAGTGAGAAAATAATATTGGAATTTGATGCATGTACGGCTATAGATAAACCAGGCCGACCAGGTAAAGTGGGATATGGATCTGACTCTTGGAAAGATACATACAAACATGACCATAAATATCTGTGTAGCACCAATACCACCTGGATTATGGCCAGACATGAGAAGTGGCTACCCTGCGCAGGTTCAGTGAAATGTGCAGGGTGGGAATGTGTGTGTGACTATTTAGGAGGTAGATACCAGGGGTGTGCGGGACTGGGCGAATTCACAAGAGTCAGAAACAATAGCTGGGTTAGGTTAGAAGTACTCAGAACCCATTCCCCTTTAAAAGCCTATGGGTTTGGAATTGATGGAACAGGCCAGGACCCTTTGATTTACCTAACCATAATAATGGACAAGATTCATGAGGGGCAAATTAGAACTTTAGGCTGGTCTGTATATGATAATCTAAAGAAATTGGATAATGATCCACTCTCTATGAGTACCAAGGTTAACGATATGTTTGTAGAAATGGCAGAAGAAGTGGCTAAAACACTGACAGTAAGGAACTGTTTTGTGTGCGGTGGTACGAATATGGGCGAACAGTGACCTTGGGAAGCCTTGGAAGCAAGCCCTGAAGTTTTCAATAATATGTCTCAGGCAGGGAATATTTCAGCCAGAACTCGCCTTTCTGGTATTGTATGGACATTATCAACTAACCTAGTGGGGCAAATTGTTTTGTGAGGAATCAAACTGAGCCCGTGGGAGACCTCATCTGGCTAGGATACTGGGATCAGGAGTATAAAAGCTGGATCTCTCCTGGTAATTTATTTATTTATTTATTTATTTTATTGAATTTCTATACCGCCCTACTCCCGAAGGACTCAGGGCGGTGCACAGGCATGAAATAAAACACATAGATATACAAAATTTAAAATCGAATAAAATGAATTAAATAAATTTGGCTGAATTAATACCCATAATTTAAAATTCCCATATTTTAAAATACAGTAAAAATTTAAAATTTACACTTAAAAGGGAGAAGATTTAGGCGAGGCCAGCTTGATGAAATAACAGCATCTTCAGCTCGCGGCGGAAGGTGCGCAGGTCCGGAATCCTCCGTATCTCTGGGGGGAGCTCATTCCAGATCGTCGGTGCACCCACAGAGAAGGCTCTCCCCCTAGGGGCTGACAGCCGACATTGTTTGGCCGACAGCACCTGGAGGAGCCCCTCTCTGTGGGAGCGTACTGGTCGGTGGGAGGCTATTGATGGTAGTAGGCGGTCCCGTAAGTAACCAGGTCCGAAGCCATGGAGCGCTTTAAAGGTGGTAACCAAAACCTTGAAGCGCACCCGGAAGACCACCGGGAGCCAGTGCAGCTCGCGCAGGAGGTGTTACATGGGAGCTCCACGTTGCTCCCATAACCACCCGCGCGGCCGCACTCTGCGCCAGTTGGAGCCTCCGGGTGCACCTCAAGGGGAGCCCCATGTAGAGAGCGTTACAATAGTCCAGACGAGAGGTGACGAGGGCATGAGTGACTGTGCGTAACGAGTCCCAATCTAGAAAGGGACGTAACTGGCGAATCAGGCGAACCTGATGAAAAATCCTCCCGGTCACGGCCGTCAAGTGCTCTTCTAAAGACAGCCGTGAATCCAGGAGGACGCCCAAGTTACGAGCCCTTTCCGTGGGGGCCAATGATTCGCCCCCAATAGCCAGCGATGGCGCCAGCTGACTATATCGGGACGTCGGAAACCACAGCCATTCAGTCTTGGATGGGTTGAGCCTGAGCCCGTTTCTCCCCATCCAGATCCGTACGGCCTCCAGGCACTGGGACATCACTTCAAGGGCATCGTTGGGGTGGTCCGGGGTGGAGATGTACAGCTGAGTGTCGTCAGCGTACAGATGGTACTTCACCCCGAAACCACGGATGATCTCGCCCAGCGGCTTTACATAAATGTTGAACAAAAGGGGCGAGAGAACCGATCCCTGTGGCACCCCGCATATAAGGGGCCTCGGGGTTGATCTCTGCCCCCCTGTCAACACAGACTGCGACCGGTTAGAGAGAAAGGAGGAGAACCACCGTAAAACGGTGCCTCCCACCCCCAACCCCTCCAGCTGGTGCAGCATGATACCATGGTTGATGGTATCAAAAGCCGCTGAGAGGTCTAACAGGACCAGGATAGAGGAACAACCTCTGTCCCGAGCCCTCCAGAGATCATCAACCAACGCGACCAATGCCGTTTCCGTGCTGTACCCAGGCCTGAAGCCCGACTGGAACGGATCTAGATACGACGCTAGATAAGACAGAGCCCAGTAAATTTAATATTATCTTACTTTACTATCTTAATAGTATGGGGGTAACCCATTCCTTGGAGGAATGGGTTACCCCAGACAACATGTACTGGATATGTGGCAACTTGGCATATGAAAAACTACCTTGGAACTGGTCAGGGTCTTGTGTATTAGGATGGATTAAGCCATCCTTCTTCCTTTTACCTATTCACTCGAGACAAGTGTTGGGTGTTCCTGTGTATGACATAGTGGACCTACAGAGACGTGTGAATACAGCCTTCTCTAATTTTTCATGTAAAGACTTGGCAGAATATGAAAAAACCAACACTTGGAACTCTGAGCGAATAGTATGCACATATGGACAAGCCACTTGGGTGGAGGATGGCTCATATGGATACAGAACCCCTATTTATATGCTGAACAGGATTATCAGGTTACAGGCAGTCCTAGACCTGGCCAGTCAAAGGATAGACAAGGCCTTGAACATATTGTCTTAAACCACAGATAAACTAAGGACAGCTGTATATCAAAATAGGTTGGCTCTGGATTACAACTTGGCTAAGGAAGGAGGGGTGTGTGGAAAATTTAACCTCTCTAATTGTTGCTTACAAATTGATGAAACAGGGAAAGTTATTAAGCAATTAACCACTGAAATAAGACAGCTCACCCACAATGCTGACCAGGAATGGAATAGAATCAATTTCAAAGAAATCTTTAGTGGCTGGTTCCCTAAGCTTCCAGGATTACAAGCGATCGTGGCATTAATAGGTTTAATTGCGGCCGGGTGTATCATCTTACCATGTGTTCTGCCTGTTTTTGTTAAAAATATGTCAAATAGTTATCTTTATTGGCAAAAATAATGTGCTATTGCTTAGCACATTGTAAGCCGCCCTGAGTCTCCGGAGAAGGGCGGCATATAAATCAAATTAAAAAAAAGGGGGGGGGGAATTAGTCACTCAGGTCATGGCTATGTGGGAATATCAGAGAATTGTTGACACTGACAATTATGAAACTCCTCTTGAGAAGTCAGAAGAGTTTCAGAGGGGGGAATAAAGTGGACTGTTGGGATTAAGTCCCTGCTCTCAATGCCTGTGTGCCTACGTGACATTGTTGAACGAGAGGATTGATGGGATTAAGCCCCTGCTCATAGTATACGTGACATCTCACCATTGCTGAGCTACCCCGGTAGGACCAAGGAAGTGGGCATGTCATAACCATAAATGGTAATCATGTATACATCCGGAAATGAATATACTGACTGAAAAGAATATATAAACCTGTATGTAACAACCCCTCGGGTTCAGACTTTGCTTGAGCTATTGCTGCTGAACCTTGAGCAATAAACCTTTCCTTTCGATAAAGAGCTGGTGTGGTCTCCTTTATGTAACAATACCAAAAAATATTCCTTGTGCACTTTGTCAGAAAGAAAACTAGAGATCAAGATTTGCAGCAGCATTACAAGACTGAAGATTAATAAGCAATTCTTCAAGATGCTATTTGACATGTTAAGTAGAGCTATATAGAACAGGGATGTGCCTGCGGGCTAGATGCGACATGCACTGGCCATGCCCACCCCCAGTTTAGTGGAGGGGGGTAAAGTTGTGATATGTCACATGATGACATCGTGACATTGCATGTTTGACACCCGTGATATAGAAGATAACTTTGAACTATCAACAAATGTGACCTAGTTTGGTGTAGTGGCCTAGAAACCAGGAAACTGAGTAAATGTCAGTTGGGTAACTTTAGTTCAGTCACTCTCTCTCAGCCCAACTCACTTCACTGGATTGTGTTTCAAGATGCTTGTGTGTTGGATTCTTAAAGTCCTATAAGAACTTAGTCCTAAAATCTTTTTTCAAAATCTTCTCAACTTGATGCCAGTGGTTCTTGCAACATTTAAATTCAAACATATTAATTGTTGCATGTCCTTCAATTACTTGATATTCATTCTTTTTATATAAATCAAAATAGTGATATGATCCCTTAGAAACTTAACTTTGCCAGAACTTTCTGAACTCTCATCAACTTCAAGCAATTAGGGATACCAGCAGCTGTCATTCAAAAATATTCTGAATTGTCTCTTTCCATCTATGTCTACTTCCCACCAAGTTCAATGGAGCTGTTCTGTGTAGTATCTTTACCATGCTTGTCTTTAAATCATTTAGTTGGATGCAAGACATTTATATTAACATTTTAAAGAATATTAACCTATATCTTCATGTTTTCCTAGAATTATTTGAAAAGGCAGCAGAATAAAGACAGAGGGAGCTCTTGCTTCAGATTTGAAAATTTCCTTTTTTTGCAAAGCAATTGTCTCAATAAGCATCTCTGATTTCAAACAACCATCCTAAAATAGCATACACAATTGCATAAAACTAATCTTGGCAAACTCTTAAGTATTCCTTCTTTCCTTCCTTCCTTCCTCCCTCCCTCCCTCCCTCCCTCCCTTCCTCAATTCCCGAAATATATTGTTATAATACTGCAAAAAGCCTAATTTATGCTTGGAATAAATCTATTTGTTTTGCATATTCTTTTATCAGCTATGCATAAATATATAACAGCTGTGTATTAGATCTCATGAAGATCTCTGTTTTACCAGCATTTGTTTTCTTCAGCTCTCAATAAAAAATAGAGCATATAGTCATCCTGGCAAAGTACTATATAAATTTCTTACAGGATTCAAATCTGCAAAATATTATTCCAGACTTGCTTGAAAATGGATGGAATGCTCACTCTATTGGTTGGAATATAGCCTCTATTCCAATATCAATAGACCTTCATATAGGCTATATTTCAGAAAAAGTATCACATATTGGGCATTTTTAGCATGAATTAATTGTAATTGAAAACAATGTACAGCTGGCTTTCTGAAGAACTGATCATTTGGGGGATGTTCTCAAAATGCTAAGCAGTTTTTTTGAATTCTAGTCTGTACTATTAACATAAACAGGAGTAAATTGATACAAAATGAATAATAGATGTTGGGGGAAGCACATGTATACTGCATGATAATCACTTAGGCATTAATTGTGCCACATGTCAATAGAAAGTAGAAACACTGCCACATAATCATGACAGCTTGTTCTTTTAGGATCTGAGACAGATGGAGAAGACTTTTGCATTTGGGGGATTTTGTGGACATCCAATTGGCCACTGTGGATTCAAGAAGAATGGGAAACCAGGCAAAACTGTGGCAAAACTGTGCATTTTTGTTCTTTTTTTTTTTTTTTTTTGGAGCGGAGCAGGAACTACTCCAGATATTGCAGGGTGTCTGGCAGTGACATTCATTTTCAGCCCTAGATTTTTATAAACTGGATATGGGTTGTTAGGGGCTTTTGAAAGAAGAAAATGTGTTGAACCTCCTTTTGAAAAGTATTTTAAATTTCACAACACTGATTTTTTACATTTTGCTATTGAATTTCAAGAGTGTAATCTCAGGAGTGGGTAATCTAGAGCCATTAATGGCCCATTGGCTGTGTATTGCCAACCGATGACATAGGCTTTAGCCTGATCCAGCCGAGATGCTTTTACATTTTTCTATTTAATGAACCATTTTCATCCATGCTGCTCTATTGGATTACAGGTCCCAAAATTTTCTGCTTGGGGGAAAAAAGTTCCCTTTAAGATTTAAAGAGAAAACCATGCTGTTTATTGCTATATGCTTTTTATAGATGTGTTTTATCAGCTCTTAAATTCTGTATTGCTACATCGTTTATTGATTAATTTTAGATGCTTAATACATTTGCATTTAATCATAACTTCAGAAAGATGGAATCATTTTCTCATCGATAGGTTGTTCTTTGAAAAGAGAATCCACCATTATCTCAATGCCACAAAACTAATTTATTCCAAAGTGAACAATGACTGGCATATACCCAAACTCAAACATGTTCCTGGTAGAGGCATGTTGTCAGGAGAAAACTTTGCAAAAATACCACATCCCTAAGGGAGTGGTGACCCTTTCCCAGAGCTAATGGCTCTTTCTCTTCTAAAGGAGGGAAAAGATTTCCTTTGAGCTGCCTGGAGTAGATTTTGTAACCCATCAGATGTTAAAGATAATTTTAATTCTGCTTCTCAAGTGTGATGCTTGTACAAAAATCTCTCACAGTGCTCTCTTGTTGGTTGGGAGCTTCCTACATAAATATTTGTCTTCAATCATTCTGGACATTTTCGTTAGTGTACCTCTTTCTTTCTTCTTATATTCTTGTTGTATTTCAATCAATAGGTCTATTAATTAAATTCATTGTTACTCTGAACTGCTGTCCACAACTGCACAATGAATAAAACTGTTTGCAAGTGTATTTTTGTATATTTATTGTCAATGGCTGTCCATTTAACAATACACGGGACTCTGGGTCCCATGTACAAGGTTATTGGTCGCACAGCCAGATGTTTAAACTGGATTTGGCATTTTTATCCACCTGTTGAATCCTTCTCAAAGACTTTGGATAGCTGATGATAGTGTGATAGTAGCATGTAAGCTGTTCCAAGTAAAGCTGCCTTTTGCAATTGACTGGGGTGATCTTGTCAGTGCTGATATATTCAAGTAGTGCTTCAGTTATTTTGGGATTGCACCTAATATGCCTATTACAATTGATATTATTACAATATACTGTTAATATAATAGAATATTGATACATTATGGTTCATCGCCATGTTAGCCAGAAGTTTAGACTAGATTTGGCATTATTATCCACCTATCGAGTCCTTTCCAAGGTTCTGGAATAGGTAAATGTTGATGTTTGATGGTGTTAAAGGTACTGTCATAGGATCTTATTATTATTAAAAACTTTAAAGAACTTTTAAAAAACACATATCTAAAAAATGGGACAAATATTAGGTGAACAGCAGAAATTAATAACAATGGAGCCTCAATATCTCATCAGATCCCTGAGGTCTCCAGGCCTGATGGCACCAGAAAATCAACAGGGATAGGGCCATCCTCGCTTCAAGTGGGAAGAAGTTCTATACAGTGGGCACCATAGCATGAATGGCCTGCTACCTAGGACTTGCCAAATGTAGTTCCCTACCAATGGGACCTGTAGGATGCTTATTTTTAATGCAGAAATAAATGGAGAGGGGCAGTCCCTCAGATAACCTGTCTCCATGTCATGTAAGGCTTTAAAGGTCAAAAACAGCATCTTGAACTTGACCCAGAAACGGACTGGTAACTAATGAAGCTTGTTACCAGCCTGTAATGAAGCAAAAGGGTAATATGTGTTTTTTTAGAAACACATATAACTGCCTATGCCACTGGATTTGCACCAACTGAAGTTTCTGGATAGTTTTCAAGGGAAACCCCATGTAGAGCATATTACACTAGTTCATCTGGGAGGTGACTACGGCATGAATAACTGTGAGTGAACTCCCTGATCTAGTTTAACTTGAAGTTATCGCAAAAGCTCTTCTACCCATGCCTTCGCCCTGTTGTTGAGTAGGAATTGTGAGTCAAGGAAAGCCTCTAGATTGCACATCAGATCTATTTGGAACAATACAGCCCTATTTAGCCCCAAAGATAGCATAGCCATAGAACCAACAGAGTCCCAAACTCAAAGCTACTCAGTCTACTCAGTGGTGGGTTGCCCCCGGTTTGGACCGGTTCACAAGAACGGGTAGTAAAACCGGCGGGAGGCCCCGTGCACTTCCCCGGATGTCATCATCGGTGATCTGTGCACGTGCAGAAGCTTCTGCGCACGTGTTCGCTTTGCTCTCTCTTGCGTGCGATCCTGTTACGAACTGGTAGTAAAGGTAAGAAAAACCCACCCCTGATTCAGACCTTCATAGGCTCCAAGCACCAGGATTAGATGCCGTCAGCATTGCTTAATTTACCACAGCATACTGATTATATCTTACGCCATGGTGATGGATGACTTCAGACCAATCAAATACATTTTTAATTCAGGTTAGTGCCAATCAAACTAAGAAGACAATCCATTCATGGCTCTGCTCTCTACACTAGGGGTATCAAACATCATGGTGGCATCATGTGACGTATTGGGACCTTTTCCCCCTTCACTAAACTGGGTGGGGGTGTGGCCAACACGTGACACATCCGGCCCATGGGCCAGGAGTTTGACATCCCTGCTCTATACCATCTTAACAGAAATGTTAGACTTATTTTAGAAAGGCGATGTCAGTATCTGTGATTAGCCACTTCCAGTACAAAAACAAAAACAAACTTTTAAAAAAAAGCTAGGCTATTTTTTATTCCTGAAAATGTGATTATTTGAGCAGCAATAAGATACAAGAAAGGATGAAAGAGAAAAATATCTTAACACAAGCTGTTGCAACAAAACATCTTTGTTTTAACTATAGTGATTTAGATATGCAGTATGTTGTCACCTATGCTTTTATAAAAGAAATATAAGGTGGATTAGAGTCAAATTATGGATAATACTTGCATATGGTGCAAAAATTGCAGTTTCACATTTGCTAAACAGTATTGCAGACATACAATCTAATTCCATGTAACCGGAGGGGGAGGGGTGGAATATGCCCTTTCAGCATTCAAGGCAGGAAAATATTATATTATGTTCAGAACTCTTGTCTACAGAGCTGAGTGGATACATTAGATCTAAGCTTTTATCTTGGAGAGGGTACCAAACCACATTTATTATACTTAAGGGTACCAAACCTTGTTTATTATAGCAAGTTTATTATATTTAAATTTCATTATTGTTTATGTTATTTCTAAATAAATACGCTTCTTAGAAGAGCTTGGGTAGCATATATCATGCCTGCCTTCATAGTGGATGGAGAACATACTAACCTAGAATAAATTACCATATACTGTATTTATCGGCGTATAACGCGCACTTTTTCATCTTGAAAATAATGTGGAAATCGCATGTGCATGTTATACGCCGATATGTATTAAAAATACTGTAAAAAGCAGTTCGGAGAACCGGTAGCAAAAATCCCTGCCCCCGCCCCCCATGCCCAGCTGAGCCCCGCGATCATCAGAGGCTTTTTTCCCTTTTAAATGGCTCTGAGCAGCCAAGCTCTGACATCCCAGCTGAATTGCCTGCTAATCAGGCAACTCAGGATCAGGATCGCCAGAGCCATGTAAAAGCAAAAAGGTTTCTTTTTTTCTTCCTCCCCCCACCTCCCCGCCTCCGGCTTCCTTACCTTAGTTGCTGATTGCATGACGATCGCAATCCATGCGTCACCAATCAACTGAATATCCCTGGCTGCAATCAAGCTCATCGGTGAGCAGCTCTTTCTGCCTGCCTGCCTTGACTTAGGAATTCTGGGAGTTGAAGTCCACAAGTCTTAAAGTTGCCAAGATTGGAGACCCCTGTTCTGTTGGGTAAGTTTTTTTCCCCTTTGGAAGCTTTAAAAAAAATAGTTAATTGGGGTTTTTTTTAGTTGTTCTTTTTTTAGACTTAGACATTTAAAGTTTAGGAAGTTTTAAATTTAGCTGCTTTTATATAAAATAAAAATAAATAAAAATAAAATAATATTTGTGCAGCTTTCTGAGATTTAGTGTGTTTCTGTAGTGTTTCACTCTAACTACACAAACACACAAAATCTCACAAAGCTGTATGTGGAATTTTGTGTGTGTAAAGTGTGAAAGTTGGTTTTTTCGGCTTTTTGTGGCTGTGTGAGGTTCCTGCTTGTTGCAGGGGATATTATCCCTTAATATCAAAGTTTATTCTGTAAAACAGTAGTTTTTACTTCCATGTTACGTTCTTTATCTTTATATGTGCTTAAATATTAATTTAAAAAGTTTTGAACTACCTTTGTTATGCTTCAAAGTTCTTTATTTAAAATTTACTTTTTTTCCTGAAACTTCCCTCTTAAAATTAAGGTGCGTGTTTTATGCAAGTGCGCGTTATACGCCGATAAATACGGTAGATAATGAGAGTGTTAGCATCAGGTATTTAATGTTCTGGGAAGATTGGCTTATCATCTCACTTATTTCAGTAGAATTCTATTATATAGACACTTAGACAGCTTTATCACAGAGTAACATTATAGAAACTGTAGGCTTCTCCCACCAGAAATAACTGTTGAGAAAGGTAATTCTAAGATATGCATCCCCATTATTCTTTGATTTTACACATAAATTAATATTCACAAAAGAATAAGTAGCAGTTTAGCAGTTTTACAGCTTGTGTGAGACATCCCAGCCCCTTGAAATCAGTTGGATTAAGCATGCCTGAACTGTGTAGCAAAGCAGGTTTAGAGAGCTGTATGACAAATTAGTATCTGGCTGTCTTCATCAATATTTTTTATTTACATGCTTTTTCTTTAGGAAGATGGATCTGAATAGGCTGTTTATTTTAATGATGATAAGTACAAAAGGGAAATGAGACACTGTAACAAGCCACGAATTCATTATTTCTGGGACATGAAGAATCAGATGGAGAGAATGTTTTGGTTGCCCAGAAGCATCATTTAGACATGTTGGTTACATTAACAGAGTTAATTGGTAGATGTGACCCAGAGTCTCTCCAGCATAATTATGCTAACCCTTGAGTTCTGTAAAAAAGTAGCATCTACTTGGTTCACAACTGGAAGGAATATCATTTCGTATGCAGTTAACTTGCTCATTTTAACCAAGGATTAAAATGTTTTATTTAGAAAATGATTATAATGAGCAGAACCTTTCCCCTCATGTAATGTTTGGGATGATCTGCTTACTCTCTCTGTCTCAAGAGTGTTTAGAGAGAATGCAAATATGTAAATCTTAAATGTTTAAAAGGAGATGTGAGAGATTGTCATTAATAGGAGGAAATGACTTTGAGTCTGATTCTACTATCAGTTACTGGAGACAGTGTCCCAGGGCTACTTCAGGTTTACACAAAGTGTGAAATATTTAGAACCACTTCTTTAAACTAATGTTTATACCGCCTGACTTTCCATTAATTATGTAAAGAAATGAGGAAGGAATTCTAAAAACATGTTTAAGTTTGGCTTATGTCACTGATCCATTGACCTTGTACAAACCAAGAAAGAAATAAACTGCATTTTGTTAGAAATAAATGTATCCTTTTGGACCTTAATTTTCAGGACATGGTTGGTATTTGATTTTCAGGAAGTCCCTTTCCGAACAACTTCTAAATTTGGGAATTGATGGTTGAAAGTGTATTTTTGTTGGAGAAATTTCAATGTATGTCTAGCTTAGTGAAGTGCCATTGAGTTGGATTTGATCCCTAGCTGTCCGCATGTACAAAAGCTTGCCATTACAATGTTTCCAGCAATAAAGTTCTATCTCTTCGAAGACTTTCCATATGAACTCATTGGTCCCATACATGAATCTTATCCAATTTACTGGCCTTTCTTATACTTTTTTCCAACTTTTCCAACTTTGCCAATGTTTTTAGTCCCTCATCATCTTACATTACACCCCCAGTGCTTGCATGCTTTTCTTTGTTATTCATCCCTTCAAAGGCACAATAAGTTTTTATTTAGTATGATTACAGTCCATAATATTCTAAATGTCAATCTTCAGATTCATAATACACAAAATATACTAGTCTATTATTATAATAAAGGTTTTACTTGAATTGATAATACAAATAATTTGACAAGCTTTGACTTATGTCTTCAAATCACCGATGTCTAAGTAGGGCATTTACAGCAGAACATGCAACATAAAAAAAATTAGGGATTTTCTTTTCCTGCACTTTCACACATTGATTGCATTTATGCATAAATTAAGCTACGATTTTTAAACCCTTGTTTGCATAACAAACTATGTGGTATGTTTCATACATGATTCTACTCTAATGAGTGGATCCACATATCACACCTACTCAGAAAAACAATATGTTCCATTAGGTGATAGTGTTATATGTAATTCAGCTATTGGAAGAAACCAATGTAGTTGGCTATTAATGTACTCTTTTCTCCATCACTCCATCTTGGCTGTGAAAAACAGATAAAAAATATTTGCTTGCATTTTTGTACAGCTTGAACCTGTTTCCTCTTAATGATAGCTAGAAAATGGCATAACAATAGCACTTAGACTTATATACTGCTTTATAGTGCTTTAGAGCCCTCTCTAAGCAGTTTACAGAGTCAGCATATTGCCCCCAACAATCTGGGTCCTCATTTTACCAACCTCAGAAGGATGGAAGGCTGCGTCAACCTTGAGCCAATGAGAATCAAAATGCTGGCAGTTGGTATAATTAGCCTGCAGTACTGCATTCTAACTAGAGTGCCACCAGGGCTCTTTCTTATATAGGATAGTAAGAAAATATCTTCTGAAAGTTTGTACAAAGAATTGCTGAGCAGTTTTAGAATGTGATTTTTAATAATCCTTAATTTGAAAACAGTAGGAATGGTTAGAGTTAGCTTTAGCAACTAGTAAACAAAACAACTGGAGATTTCAACATTTTGAGTATTTTCTGAGAAGCTCCAATTTCAATAGAATCATATTTGAAAATCTTTTGTTCTAACATGAATAATGCACATTTCAAGAATGAAAGGACCTAATTGATTCAATCCTGCTATACAATCTTTACAATTTAACTGATAGAAAAATACCCCATAAATTTATATCTTATCGATATATATAGGTGTGTTCTGATTGGTTAGGGGCTTGGCTGTGCTCTGATTGGATGGGGGGTTGGTTGTGCTCTGATTGGCTGGGGGTGTGTTCTGTTTGGGTGAGGGCTTGGTTGTGCTCAGCTTAGTCTGAGTTGCAGGGGGATTTGAGCTGGTGAGCTGCGTTGTTGTTGTTTGGCTTCGTGTTTGTGGCCGTGCGAGCTCTTCATGGTGGGTGTCAGTCTGCTTCATGTATGGATTGGAGGGGTTTAAAGTGGCTAATGATGCAGCTGCGGCCTGGCTTCTGGTCCTTGGTCGTGGCTCATTATCAGTGTGGGTTTGAGTCTGCTTTCTGTGTGGATGTGTGGTGGTGACATCCTGTGTGGCTCTCGTGAGTGTGGGTCTGGTATCATTCGTCGTGTTAGGGACTCGTTTGTCAATAAGGGCGGGTTTCCAAATGGCTGGTAGGCGGGAGGTATCGTCTCGTTTGTTCATGCTGTGTGGGCGTTTTTCTATCTCGATGGCTTCTCTGATTATTCTGTTGTTAAAGTGTTCAGTTTTGGCGATAGTTCTGGTCTTTTTAAAGTCAATATCGTGTCCTGTGGCTTTAAGGTGTTGGACCAGGGAAGAAGTTGGTTCCTCTTTTCTGACTGAGTTCTTGTGTTCTTCTATGCGTGCACTTATTCGTCTGTTGGTTTGTCCGATGTATGTGGTGGGGCAGGCGGTGCATGGGATTTCATATACTCCTTGATTTTCTAACTCAATTTTGTCTTTGGGGTTCCTTAGGATGGTGGATATTTTTCAGTTTGTGCAGAATGCTGTCTTGATGTTATGTTTGTGGAGGATTTTGCTTATTCTGTCTGTGGTGCCTTTTATGTATGGGAGGAGGGCTTTGCCGTTTTCTTGTTCTCTGTCTTGGATTTTAGTGGGGGTTTCTTTTTGGATTAGGTTGGTGATCTTATTTCTTTGGAATCCATTGGATGTTAGTACGTTAGTGAGAGTGTGTAGTTCAGTTTTTATCTGCACGCACTCTCACACCACCACCCTGCCCAGATCAACTCTGTAGCCAAGACACTCATTTCCAGAACAAAACGCTTAGCTGACGAACAACACCTAAAAACCGAACTACACACTGCACAAATATTATTTTATTTTATTTTATTTATATTTTTATATAAAAGCAGCTAAATTTAAAACTTCCTAAACTTTAAATGGCTAGGTCTAAAAAAAGAACAACTAAAAAAAAAACCCAATTAACTATTTTTTTAAAGCTTCCAAAGGGGAAAAAACTTACCCAATAGAACAGGGGTCTCCAACCTTAGCAACTTTAAGACTTGTAGACTTCAACTCCCAAAATTCCTCAGTCAGCAGGGAGATTCAGTTGCTTGCTGATGCAATCGATTGCAGGGATTGCAGCAAGGCGTTGCAACCAGGAGCTAAAGTAAGCAAGCTGAGGGGGAGAAGGGGAGGGATTTTTGCTACCGATTAGCAGGCAGAGTCATTTAAAAGGAAAAAAGTTTTTTTCTTTTACATGGCTCTGGCGATCCAAGCTGAGTTGCCTGATTAGCAGGCAACTCAGCTGGGATCGTCAGAGCTTGGCTGGTCAGAGCCATTTAAAAGAAAAAAAAGGCTCTGATGATCGCGTGGCTCAGCTGGGAATGGGGGGTGAGGGCAGGGATTTTTGCTACCGGTTCTCCGAACTGCCCGCCACCATCACTACCTACTCGCCCGAGCCGGTCCGAACCGGGAGCATTTCACCCCTGATATATATATATAAAACGATAAGATGTAAATAGTATATATTTATACTATTTATATATATAGTATATATAAACAGTATATATTTATATATATACTGTATGTACATCATATTTTATGTATAGACCACTTTCAGGGTTTACCTTTATCAGTATTAAATTTAAAATAATAAAATCAATCTTTAAAATCTATGCTGTAGTACAAAAATATTTTTATGTTTGAGTCATCAGTTTGTTTTTCATATTATTTACAACTAAATCTTCCAAGAATTTTTAAAATTGTTTTCCTGAGCTCCATTGTTAGGAATTAGATGGACACAGTCATATATTTCTCTTGACAGCAAGTGGAAGTTATTACTATTATCCTTCTTTCCCTACAGTCCTGGGATTTCCGATAGTATCCCTTAGTATTTAACCAGTTGAATACTCATTAACTAGAGGGTAAGAGAGGTGAATTTGGTTAAGTCCAGCCAGAAGCTGCTATCTACTCTGATGCTCATGCATAATAAGGTTTGAATAAATCAATATCATAATATTGATTGTGATTTGTAAGACCATGAAATATATTCTCAGATGGTAGATTTTAATAAAACATTAATTAAATTTCATTTTCATATCATTCCTTTTTTAAAAATAAGAGTGATTATTAGCTTTGAATCAAGTTTGCTTCTCACTGAATATATATATAACTGATGAGGACCAACCAGTCCGAAATAGATCTATATTAGTCTCCCAATAGGCAGCAAATTGCTTGTTTGCTGTCTGAAGAAGCCTAGGATAGTGGATGTGATTTCACTGAGCTATGGCTACAAACTTGGTTACGTAGGAAAATACCCGGTTGAAGAAAAATACATACATACACACACACACACACACACACACACATACATACTAGTGTTATTCTTACAGTTCCAACAGAACTCAATATACATTTATGAAACATTTGTACGACAAGTGCCAATAAATTACTCCTAGGTGATATAATAAATAACACATACATGATTGCTGGAGTTTAAATAATTCTCTTTATTTGCCATCTCATTTTATTAAGAAACTAAACTGTACATTGGATGACTCTTCATATTATTTAACCATAGAACACTAACCTATGTTCCTGGATTAAAATATTCCCATCACCAAATAAAATAGTTCAGAAGGCACAAGTTGAAAGAAAAAAACTGAATAAAAATTTATATGTTTCAAGAATTATTTGCTATCTGGTGAATTTGTTCTTTCGGAATTTCCTTTGAGGGAGGTTGTTTTTGATGGTATTTCCAGTTTCTCTAAACAGCATGAAATGGACAGTACAATCTTTTTCCTGATAATCTTTCAATTGCTAAGAACACCATGAATTAATCAGTGCTCTCCTTACAGCTTTCCAATAGAAGAATACAGAAATTTCATTCAGTCAATGCAGTCTGAATCAAGTCCTTCATCTCTATTCCATACAAAAAACAGAAGAATACAATTGGAAGGGACCTTGGAGGTCTTCTAGCCCAACCCCCTGCTCAAGCAGGAGACCCTATATCATTTCAGACAAAAAGAAATTACAGATCCTTCCTCTTCTAAGTTTTCAACACAACTTTGGTGCGTTTGTTAACTTGCAAATTACAAATAGTTCTTGATTTATGGCTGCAATTGAGCCCAAAATTTCTGTTGCTGAGCAAGGCAGTTGTTAAATTAGTTTTGCCCCAATTTACAACCTTTTTGCCATAGTTGTTAAGCAAATTACTATAGTTGGTAAGTGAATCACATTTAAATGAATCCATCTTCCCTCATTTGCTTGTTGAAAATTGGCTTAAAAGGTTACAAATGGGGATCACATGATCCCTGAACTATGCAACTGTCGTAAATATATGCCAGTTGCCAAGTACTTGAATTTTGATCACGACTATGGGGATGCTGGAAAAGCTGCATGAAAAACTATCGTAAATCATTTTTTTCAGGGCTATTGTAACTTCAAATGGTCTAAATCAGGCCTGTCAAACTGGTGGCCCATGGGCCGGATATATCACGTGCAGGCCACACCCACCCCAGCTCTGCAACGGCAAAAAATGTCACGATTAGGCCCATGACGCGATCGAGTTTGACACCCGTGGTCTAAATGAATGGTTATAAGTTGAGGACTATCTGCATATAGTCACTTGAAGTAGGATGAAGCTACAAAATAACAATTTGACCTGTATTGGAAGAGCTATGAATATTAAATGATATTGTGTCATTATTTGAAAACCAGATGTTTTTTCTAACATGTCTAACCGTGATTACAATTTACAACAGTAGCTGAAGGGAGGGAAGACATTGCAGTAGGTCTAAGGAAATGCATAGCTACTGGAATTGGAATCAATTGTTATAGCACTGGAATTATGCTTTTCCCAGTGCACTGGAAAAGCCCAAATTCTCTCAACCACCAATCTACAAAAAATGAAATAATAACATTGCTGGTCTGGTCTGAGGCATACCAATTATCCTCTGTTGAAAAAGAGAGGGAAACAGAACTTTTTCTAATTAATTGTATCCTGCTGAATCAAGGCAGAATCCCACTTAAAGGGTGCTAGAGTGACTGAAGCTCAACAGCTGGGAAGAGGTGTGAGACAAGATTTTTCTCAAGAGAAGAATAAACTGTCTGCAAACTCTGCAAAAATACAATTTTGTCTACCTTAGTTGAGCTGGAAGTTGCATAGTTGCCAAAGTTAGTCAGGCTGCAGGATTACAAAGATCAAGAGATGCATTTGAACTGAGACAGAATGCCTTTTTAGAAGTGCCACTAGAGATTTTATATAATTGTATGCAGTAGAAGAGTGTAGATGATCTTGCTTACCACCCCCTTATTTTATGTCTTGCTGTGAAATAGAACAGTGTTTGTCCTGTTTCTAAAGCTACAGTTAGATGGAAAGACAGCAAGCAGATATGCTGACTACCTTGATATCCCAGCAGCAAGAAAACAAAGCAAGAATCAAAAAATAAAAATCTTGAATAACCTACTTATTTTTAAACAGTATGGTACCCTTCAACTTTCTTTTCTATTTGAGAGCCCTTGACCTGCTGCCATCCTCTTCCCTTCAAAGATAAACTTTTTTATTTGGAACAGGGTAAAAATAGCAGGCAGCAAAGCCTTTTGGAATGTAAGTTGAATGAAGGCGAGGATCTGCTCTTGATGTATTTTATTTGCCCCAATTTTTACATAACTGTCTTGATTTCTAACTTCAACCCTAAGTGATCAAATATGAATTAATGTAGATAAAATGTACATAAAACAGACAATTCTAATGATTTATAGAAGACATTTAGATGCAACATCATTCGTTTTAACTTTTTATAATAACAAAGAAACATTAACCAGATGCGATGCACAAAAATGACCCACTCTTTCTCAATTTGACAGAGCAAAATGAAAGACTTGTCATTTAGAATTTCCTTCAATCACTGGAGAAGAAAACCTCTTCATCTTTATAGAACACAGCAAAGAAAATGTAATCAACAAAGAACCTATGGTGACTGTTGCAGCTTATGTGACTTTTTGCCTTGGCATTTTGCTACACTAGTAGAAAAACCCTGTTGAATTATGTTGACAAATGCTTAAGCACCTAGAGAGTATTCTTTACCAAAGAAAAATACTAGTTGCAAAATACACATATTTCTTTAGGAGAAAGAAATGACTTAAGAAATGTTATATTTTTCTATTTGAGCAACTTGCAACCATGTGTGAAGTTGTTAATATGGACAAATGGATAAAATTACATATTATAAGATGTACATCAACACTCTTCACTTGGAGTACAGTGGGATTCTACAATGACCCTTTGAGAATTGCTAAACATAACCCAAATCTTAAAACATTATAGTTCAGGAAATGCCTGGAAATTTTGGAATTTAGATACAAGGGAAGCAAAGTGTCTAAAACTGTAATCATATACTTATATGGGACAAATTTCCATTGAATTAAATGAGAGATGCATCTTATTAGATATGGCAGTATGAGATTGATATAGGACCTATATGTATTTTTATGGAACTATAGCCATTAAACTCAGTGAAGTATGATAGCTTTAGAAATGTTGGTTCATTAAAAGATCTACTAAGGCGCCAATAGAAACAAAAAGCTAAATTCACCTTGCTATATGGAACTAAGATTTCAATATGTCAGGGGAAAGGTAAAAAGCAAATGGAAAACAGTGACACTAAATTAGTTAAGATGTATATAATCAAAAAAGAAAAGGTAAGATCAAGAATATACTGTATAATAAAATGAATATGTATTGAATGCAAAAGGTAGTTACCAATTATTTAAGAATTTGATCATATATACCGAAGATAATAAATAAAAATCTAATCCTTAAGCAAATATATAATGAGCGAAAAGGTTGAGAGGAAGAATAAAACTGAAAAAGTGATAGGTAGCTGGAATTAATAGAGAGGTACATGATTTAAAGGAGGAAATGTTTGAAGTGATGCATTTTTCATTTTTTCCATTTTTCACCCTCCCAGAGTTTCCGCCTGTACCCTGCACTTACCTGTAAGTGCAGGTAAGCACCCTGCACTTACCTGGCATGCAAAATGGGCCGTGTGAAGACTCCTGGGTAGGGTGGGTGGGGTCATCCAGTCCTTGGAACAACCGGTTTGGCAAACCAGATTAAAATTAACATCCAGTTCCCCGAACCGGTCCGAACTGGCTGAATCCCACCTCTGTCTGTATCTATATCTTTGTTTAATTGTATACATTCATCAGCTCAGTTTCATTTAGATCTATTACAATCTTTTGTACAGAAATGTCACATACCTATTATTTTTTACTTATTTCACTGATTAATTCATGTTCTATACCATTTACTCCTCTCTCATTCCAAGTAAATATGTTCCATGTGCTATTGTTATGATTATATGGATCAATTGCAGATGGATCAATTGATGCTGGCACATAATAATAATTTTCAGTAACTTAATGAATCTCTGCTAACAGTAAGAACACTATTAGATATTTAGGGTGTCCTCTAATTTTTGGCAATACTAAAAGGACCTTCACAGTATTCTTTGCATTTTATAATCTCTCAACACCTTGCATTCTAGTATCCTGTTTTCCTTCACTTACAACATGAAGTATATGCAGTATCATCATTGTCAGCCATTCAGTCATGTCTGACCCTCAGCCATTCTAGGGATCAGCACTCTCCATGCCCCTCTGTCTCGCATCGCTCCCTCAGATCCACCATGGTCATTCTGGTGTCTTCCTTGTTTGTTATTTTGCAGTCCATTGGATGCATAATATAGTTTCCTCCAGCTCCATAGTTCAAAGGGTCCACTCTTCTCCTATTTCTCTTTTTCAGAGTCCAGGTTTCGCAGCCAGAATTTTACTCACATGTGAGATCAAGGCTGTAGTTCAGTGGTTGGAACAGTCTTTTGTATCACCTTTCTCTGGTATTGGGATAAATATTAATCTTTTCCATTCTTTTGGCCACTGACCAGCTTTCCATACACTTTGGCAAATTATATGCAATGTACTGACAAGTTAAAGTTACAAGGGAACCTATAGCACAACTTATTGGCTGGGTTCATGTATTGTGCTAGGTCATAATATTGTTTATTTGATTTTGGCTTAATTAAAGTGCAAACCATGCATTGGAGTTTTTAAAGCATGCTTCATAGTTTAGTGTTATGTGAGAACAAGGATGCTATGGTATTTTAACACTGGTTTAATGTTTATCCTGGTTAAGGCAGTCACCTAAATTAGATACTATAACCCACAGTTATCTTCCTTTTCAGTTGGTTTCAAATCAATTTTGAAGGTACTCTGGCTACCTTTTTCGCAGGTGTGTGTGTGTGTGTGTGTGTGTGTGTGTGTGTCTGTAAAATGTGAGTGGAATAACCATGTATGGCTGGAGAAGGTTACTACTTCTGCCAGGCCTTTTGTTTGGAAAAAAAAACCCAAGTGAAAATCCAAATAGGAGTAAGAGAAATATTGCTACAGAAACAGTTCTGCTTTGCATTTGCATGACTGCATTTGCACTACTTATTAAATAGCTTTTTTGGGTGGAGGGAATAATGATGAGTAATGACGTTTTTATGAAGATTACAGTTTGGTCATTAGTACATTATAAATTTCCAGAGAATTACTGTGTTTATTCTTCCTGAAATCTTGAATTGCCAAAATATTGTCTGAAAACAAAACAAAACAGTTCAGGTTTACTAACTTCTTCAGCTGAAATAAACTAGACCACTTTTTTATTGTTTTTAATGAGCTGTGATAATATTAGCAGTAGCAATAGCACTTAGACTTATATACCACTTTACAGTGCTTAACAGCCCTCTCTAAGCGGTTTACAGAGTCAGCATATTGCCCCCAACAATTTGGGTCCTCATTTTACCCACCTAAGAAGGATGGAAAGCTGAGTCAACCTTGAGCCTGGTGAAATTTGATCTGCCAAATTGCAGTCAGCCGGCAGTCAAAAGAAGTAGCCTGCAGTACTGCACTCTAACCACTGCATTACGTGGCTCATTGAGCCTCATTAGGGCTCATATTGAGCCCTAACCCGTCTGCATTTTGAATTTACTAGAGCTATGATGTAACCATGATGCCTTCCAGGTATGTTTAAACTCCCATAATAATCACCCCAAATTGGTTGAATTACAAATTACCTCCATTTGGCTCCTGCAATGTCTTCATATGGTTAAAAATTTATCCCTTCCTTTTATTAATTGAATTTATGGGTCATCTGGGTTTATTTTGTCTACAGTAGCTGTTAGCCAATCAATATGATGCAGTTTGTTTAAATGTGGACAAATTTTGTTTTATTGCTTGTAAAATCAGCTATAACCAATAATTAATTTGTTAGTTATTATTGATTTTTATCTTATTTTGCATGTTTTCATTTTTCTTCCTTACTTAAGTTGAATTCTGGTTACTGATCATAACAAAAGACAGATGACTGATTTATTAAAAAACAAAACAGCACTGCTATTGTAGGTAGCAAACAACATTTTATTAAAATGTATCTGATCAGGGTTGCAAAGAACAGTAATGCTGAATGTTGTATCACAAAGGATGACAGGATTTGTGAATGTGGATTATATAGAAAATCAATTACATTTGATCACATTGGTGTTAATATAATCAGATGATTGTGGTCCTAATCCTCACCAATGGGAGGAAATGATTGAAAAAGTAAAAGTAACTGGAAGCCTGGAAAATAACTACAATGCTTTCCTAGAATTTCAGATAGCATGGAGAAGAGAAAGTGAAAGCACTGAGTCTTCAATATTAGACTTCAGAAAAGCAGACTTTGATGGAAGAATAATAGGAAAGTTCCAATGGCTTAATATCCTAAAGGAAAAAAATTCCAAGAAGGCTGAAAGAAGGCTTGTTTCTGGTGAAACAAGGACCTGAAGCACAAGCTTAAACAATTCATACAAGAAGGAAGAATGGAAAACATCTAAGTAAACTAAACTGAATTCACAATCAGATTTAATCAACTTAATACATTGATTTTTAAAAAAAGAAATGTACAAGAAAAAGTGTTGAATTTGTATTTACCAACAAAGAAATAAAGGGAGACTAATATAGATCTATTTCAAGCTATTTAGCAGAAGCAGCATGCTCCATCCCATATTTAGGTAGACCAGGTTGCCCTGATAGACCAGTTCACTGGAAAAAACATGTTTGATGACCTGGGGTGTGGCACGAAAGCAACACAGCCAGAGAACAGGTCTAACTCCCCTTTATTGTTCCAACTTTGCCCCCAAACATCCCCACATTTACAAGTCCCGGAGCAAAGTTCTCACCTTCAGCAGCTTTTGGCTGCGAGTAGTCCAGTAAGCAAGATTAGCCAAATAGTAACCAGGGCCAGTAGTCCAGTAAGCCAAGTTAGCCAAACAGTAACCAGGGCCAACAATCCAGTGAGCCAGGAAAATTGGGCAAGCCCCACAAGACAGAGCACAGTAAACTCCAGGTGTCTGCAAGTGCACACAAGGCTCCACAGATTCAACGCATGTTCCCGACAAATGCCCCTCCCACCAGTACCTCTTTACATCTCAGTCCCCAGGTGTGCCTTGTGATGGGGGAAGGTCCTTGCTTTTCACCTGAACTCTGTCTCTCCTGCTCCTCGCTGTCTGCAAGCCTTTCTAATCCTGAAAAGCCTTACCTGGACTGACTCTGCCCTTCCCCAATTTCTTCCAAGGCCAATAGAGTCACCCTCTTGATCTCTGTTGGCTCTTGTTCCAGCTCATCCTCCTCCACAGATTCAGACTCCAACGGGGGCATGACACATGTACAAGAAAAAGAAACGGGACTATATCCAAAAAAAGAATACAAAGCACTTTACAATAAGTGCAAGTTTAGCATGAGAAAAGCTAAAGTCCGGTATGAGGTTATGCTACCAACAATAGTAACAAAAGTTTTTAAAGGTCTGAACAGTGTTGGAAGAGTCATTGGATGTCTTCTAGTCCAACCATCTGTTCAAGCAGGAGGTATTATACTATTCCAGACAAGTGGATGTCCAATCTCTTCTTCAAACCTCCAGTGATGGAGCACCCACAACTTCTGGAGGCAAACCACTCCACTGATTAATTCCTTATTGTCAGGAAATTACTTCTTAGTTATAAATTGGATCTCTCCTTAATGATCTTCCACTCATTATTTCTTGACCTGCCTTCAGGTGCTTTGGAAAATAAGTCTACTCCCTCTTCTTTGTGAGATTCCTTCAAGTTTTGGAAGACTGCTATCATGTCACCCCTAATCTTTTCTTCATTTGGTAGACAACTTAGTTCCCGCAACCATTCATTGTATGGATTAGCCTTCAAAAGCCTTATCATCCTTGTTAGAACTGTTGTCAGAATTGTTGGTCTGTCAGAAGCAAAAGGAAAGTTAAAGAGATTGTAAGTTTACTGCAGAAAGAGAATGGTAAAATGCTTAAGTAGGATAATAACAAAGGAGAACTTCGTAATTCCTACATTTTCTTTCAAAAGGCAAATGAACCCTCCTGCATTGTGTCACTGGGGTGGGATAGGGAGTGAATTTTGGCTCCAAATAAGCAAAAAGCAAATGAGTTAAAGTCTATAGGATCAGATGAACTACATCCTAAGGGAATTGAACTAGCAGATGCTTGTAGAACTACTTGAGCCTTTGCAACCTTTGAAAAGTCCTGGAGAACAGGCAATGTCCCAGGATTGGAGGAGACTAACATTATTCCTATTTTTTAAAAAGGAAAAAAACAGAACCCAGAAAACTACAGGCATGTAAACTGAATGGGGAAGGTAATTGGGCAGATTATGAATCAACATTTCTGTGGCACTCTGATTAGGTATGAATTAATTAACATCCAACATGGATTTATAAGGAACAAGAAGTCATGGCAAAGTTGCCTGATTTCATTTTATAATAGAGTTATTAGCTTGGATGACTGGGAAAATGATGTGGATATAGTTTATTTTGACTTCAGCAAAACTTTTGAAAAAGTTGTTCACAACATTCTTGTTAACAAGATGGTCACAACCATTAGGTGAAACAACAGTTGGCTCAAGAATCATATTCAAATAATACTATAAGTAACATCAAATCTACCTGGACAGACATCCTAAATTGGGTGTTACAGAGCTTTGTCCTAATTCTGGGACTATTCAAAGTTTTTATCAATAATATGCATTAGGAAGCCAAGGGTGACATTAAAAAGCTAGCAAGGTGGATTATAATTTTGAAGTAGAGAGAAAAATATTCAAAAAGATTTACGACAGTGATCAGAAACAACTTGAATGACATTTTAAAGGAAGAAATATAAAATCAAGCATCTAAGTAAAACAAAAGAATAGGATGTGGATAATCTGGCACAAAACCAACAGAGAAAAACTTGGGTGTATTGATGGAAAACAAGCTCAGCATGTCTTAACAGTGCAATGCAGGTATAAAGAAGGCCAACATCTTGATGAATATCTAGAAGAACACAGAGTCCCAATCACAAGAAGCAATTATCCTCCTTTACTCGCTTGGTTAAACTTCACTTGGAGCATTCAGTTCTATACAACTAGTTTTAAAAAGATCCAGAAAAAAGGCTGTCAAGATGGTGCAAGGATTGATAAGCTAGTCCTATAGCTAAAAGACTCAAGTATATTAATCTTGCAGAAGAGAAGGTTAAGAGGACATAATACCAGGATGGGCCTGGTGGCTCAGCAGACTAAAAGCATTGTGATTAACACCAGCTGTCTGCAATTACTGTAAGTTCGAATCTCACCAGGCTCAAGGTTGACTCAGCCTTCCATCCTTTCTAAGGTAGGTAAAATGAGGACCCAGTTTGTGGGGGCAATAAGCTGACTTTGTATAAATATACAAAAGTATGAAGGCTATTGCTTAATGCATTGTAAGCTGCCCTGAGTCTCCGGAGAAGGGTGGCATATAAATCAAATTAAAAAAAATAAATTTAAAAAAAATAGCTTTCTTCAAATATCTGAAAAGCATATTGTGAAGATTGAGACTTATTCTCACTTGGACCACAGAATACAATTTGAACTAATGGGATGACATTTCAAAAACATTAATACAGATTAGACATTATTTTGGCATAACAGATATCAATCAGTGAAATAGGTTACCAGATGGAGTGATTTCTTCTTGTTCGTTGAATTTTTCTAACAAAGGCAAGAGAGTTATTATTGGGGATGGTATAGTGAATCATACAGTGTGTAGGGAACTGCACTTGATGATCTATTCCAACTTTATGATTCTTATGACTCTTAGCAGCCACATAGGTATTTTCCATGATGAATTGCCCCTTACTTGCTCTTTCAGGCTTTTGAATAATGGAACCGTGACTACTGAACTGAATTCATCTACTTTTTTACTGGTTGTCCTCTTCATATATTTGCTTCCACTTTCCCCAGTATTAGAGTTTTCTATAGAGAGCTAGATCGTCATATAAAGTGTCCAAAGTAGATAATTTAAGTCATGTAATGTGTCGCTCAAATTGATTGATTTGTTCAATGATCCATTTTTTTCTTGGTTTCCATAATATTCTCAGGAATTTTCTCCAGCACAAAAGTTCAAAAGCATCAGGACACTTGATTGCAGTGTATTTCGTGACTGCTTGTTTCTTTTCTATTAAGGTTGATCCTAAAAGGCAGAAGCTATCCACTATTTTAGTATCTACATTCTCAGTTGTAAAGCAGGTTGTTGTAATCATTGTCATTAGTTTGGTCTTTTTGTGTTTAATTTGGTTCCAATTTTATCATTGTAGTCTTTGACTTTTACTACTAGATTTTACAGATCTTTTGCATTTCTAGTTATCAGAGTAGTCTCATCAGCACAACACAGGTTAGTGCTGTTTCTTTCTCCAATTTTTGTACTATTGTTATTGGAGTCAAGAATGTTTTCAATTTGCATTGCAATGGAAATTTCCTTAATTTTTATGTGAACCTAAAACAATTTATATATTAGGGAATAATATGCACAAAATTTTACCCAGCTTTCATGAAGTTTGCTCAAAATGTACAAACCGAGGAGAAAATTGGACTGAATAAATTTAATATTGGAAAAGTGAGAGGGAGAATGAAATCAGATTGGCAAATTCATCCATCCGTAATTGCTCCCAGAATGAATACTCTTGCCTTCTTCCACACAGCCTAAAAACCATGAAGAGTTTGGTACAATTCATACAGAAACTGTTTAAAAGGTAAAAATGTGTTCCTCTCCTTCTGCCTAGTAGTAGTAAAAATGGACACATTGTAGAAAAATTTTACATAAGAGAACAAGAAAAGATTCTACTTTTACAACATATCTGTAAAAAAAAACCTGAATTAGGTTGCCAATATAGCACATAATTTATTCTTTAGAGTTGAAGTACAAAGAAGGAAAGATATTTGGTAGAATTTCTAACAACAGTAAGTAAACATATTGCAGATTATGGAGAAAAATATAGCAAAGGCTAAAAAATTTTCAGGAAAAACATCCCATCTTTAATAAAGTCAGAATTCCTAATCTTGCAAGAAAAGGGGGAAATAATATTATTTCATTTATATTAAAAATGCTATCCCCCCCAAGTTTTTCGCACTGCAGCTTACAAAACAAAGTGTGAAACAGATTAAAATGATGTGATTCTGAAGTTTCATGTTTGCTATGACAAACATATTATCTTGCTTAGACGGATTCTTATGCCATCCCTTTACTAAATGTTTGAATGGATTGTATCTTCATTGGGTAAAATTTAGAAGTTAAGGTTAATTCATTTCCATTTGGATTAATAAATGAAGACTTTGTTTTTTCCAAGAGGAATGTCCCATGAAATCCAATATGGATTACAGCATCTATCTCATCCTTGAAATATAAGACCTGAAAAGCTGCCAGATCTAACTTGGAAAGCTATACAAGAAGATTGGGGGATTCTTTTACTGTAGCAAACTTTGTTTAGTGATACATTTTTTCCCAGTGATAATAATGCTTTTATAATTACCCTTTTTTGTTGTTGTTCTGCTCTCATTGTTGGCCTTCAGATTTCCGTTAAGAAAATGCCAAAAAAGGCTTCAGTTAGTATCCTGTTACATTGACAGTAGTAAATGGCTGGACATTCCCTAATAACAAGCTGTGCTACATAATAAAATTTTGTCTGATGAAGTTAAAGTGAGAGAGAACAAATGTGTAAGTAAATAACAAGAAACAATGAACATTTAATGAACATTTCTCCCTTTTTGGTTAAATTATAAAAGAAGGCTAGGTTAGGCACAAGGAAGAAACATATGTTTAGTAATGATTAGGCTGTAATTAACAGCAAAAAGAGCAAATTGAAAAGAAATTATTTTTACCAGTCTTCATTCCATTCTGTCTACTGTTGAGGCATAGATTTCATCAGTTTGAAATCAAAATTAGAAACAAGGAATAGTGCATAGAAAGAAAATTACTTGTATTTCTTTGTAAAAATTAAACTAATTCCTTATTCCCTGCTTGAGTGCATATGCATTGGATATGATATCAAGACAGCTTCACACTCTGGAAGGCGTGCTTTCTTAGACGCTACAAAAGACAAATCAAATCCCATTTCCAGAAGTCCATGTAAAGAATAGCTTGATTTACAAATTCTAAGGGATAGCATTTTAAGTACCCCATTGGTTATACAATTTCAAAATATGTTCCTACTCTAAACTGGCATACTGAGTGAAAGAATGTAAAACAAAAAGTTGATAGATATAGTATTCAAGAGAGGAGAAAAATCTGATTTAATATATGTGGTAATGCCTATCTGAAAACATTCTAGCCTGTCATTAGAATACTGAGGAATAACTTATTTCACAGACATAATGTTCAAATCCATATTACCATGGTGTTAGGAAAATGTCCTAGTTTACTGAAATTAAACAAAGACAGATATTTGTTTAGAATCCCTTGTATCTGCAGCCAATAAATATATGTTGTCACTATGGTTGCAAAAACAAATACCCGTGATTGGAATGTGGTTAACAAGCATAAAAGCATAACAAGCATTAAGTTACATGGAAAGACTTACTGTCTGTATTATCTTAAACAACTGAGTTCTTGGATAAAGGACGGAGTAAGTAGAATGAATTGATTAAAAACAAATCACTGATACAGAATTTTAACAATTGGCTAAATTGTCAAAGCACTGGAGCCAATATCTACAACTGGATTGCTTCAGTCCCACCAAAAGCCTTAAGAAGCAAATTCCCTTCCCAACAATGAAGCCAAGTCATAAGCTGAATTCTTAGAGTATATTGATGGATTAAAGACTAAATAAAGATTTGTTTATTTGGCAGTTATATGGCTCTATTTTAACTGATTAATATATTAAAATATTTTTAATATTTAGATATTTAAGCATTCATGTGGTATTTTGTTTACTGCACCAGATTTCTTTTTGAATGTGCCTTGGTCAGAATAATTATTTTTATTATACCATATTTTGAATTAAAAAAAATAACACTGCAGCATGTAAATAATTATGCATTGTGAAACCAATTGGATACAATTCTGAAAGCCTTTAAAAATGATGCATTTTTAGTATCTTTTATTTGTTCAGTTAATTCAAGTGAACTATCATTTCATGCTTAGGTATCATATGGTAGTATTAGTAAACAATAAACCATGGCCACATATAGTATTTTCTTTTGAATAACCTATTTTCTTTTAGTTAGTTTGTAACTTTTTGCTAACTGATTTAAACAACAAGTCAAATAATTCCTTAAGAATCATTAGATGTGAAAAACTCCATTGCTAGTATTCCCATTGCAGTGCTTATAGATTAAGAATAAGATTTCTACCATTAATAGTGGCCTAGAGAAGTGTTTATTTATTTTTCCTATAGAGTGCCAAGTTCTAAGATACTTTATGCCATGGCAGCCTTCTCCATCTGATTTGTTCTAGGTGTGTGAACTTGCCAAAGTTCTTAACAATGGCAGGCTAGTGAATTCTGAGTGTTAAACTTCACCTATATAAATATATTAAAATTGGAGAAGTTAGATTATGTAAAAATAGCTTACACATATATCTGTTTAGGCTGATTACCTTTATGGTTCTATGAAGAAGAGGAGTGTTGATGAGAGAAATAACAGGTATTCTCTATATTCATTTAAATAGATTAGATTGTTTTTAAAGGTGACATTAAATGAAAAAGTCAAGGTAGTCTTTGCTTAATGATCCTAATTGGGACCAGCAACTCTAGCACAAAGCAAGCCATTACTAAGTGAGAAATCATCTGACTACAGTTGTGCTTCCTATTTGGAAAGAGACAAGAAACATTGTTTCATGTTTTTGGCTTTTATTTGCTTCCCAATCACTTCCCCATCATTTGAAGTGCTCTAGTGTTTGCTTACTGTCTTGCACACATTGAAAGCAATGTAATCATGCCACATCCCAGGGAGGACAAGGGGTCAGACAAAGGAAAGACTATAGAAATTAATCTTTTCTCTCTCTCTCCACATTCCAAAAGCAGAACAGAGAGACTGGTAAGGAAGGGATTTCAAGAGAATAATTTGTATGTGGAATGTACCCTTGGCTCCCAGCCCAGGCTGCCAGCACGATCACATTGCTTTTGATATGTATAAGAGCCAACAACTTGTTTTCTTGCAATCCCTTTCTTTCCAAACAATCTGCTCTGCAAGGAGAGGGAAGGGGAGAAGGAAAGAGAAGGAAAAAAACAGATCAGGCAGAGGACAATAATGGTGATCACATGACTACGGGATACTGTAAAGGTTGTAAATGGGCCATAAAGTTATTTTTTCAGTGATTATTTAGGTGACTGTCATAACTTTGAACAGTTGCCTAAAGAATAGTCAATAAGTCTTGTATTCAGGAATATAAACTTCTTTCAATAAAACTTGACAGGAATCACTGCACTGGAAGACAGTTGGAAGGGAGGAGGAAGGAGAGAGAGGGATGGAAGAGTAGGGAGGAAGGAAGGGAAGGGAAATTAGAATAGGACAGAAGGTAAGATGGGGGAAGAGAGGAGGAGAAGGGAAGGGGAAGTAGAGAAGAGAAGAAGAAGGTGGGGAAAGAAAGTAGGAAGGGATAGGGAAGAGGGAGAGGGTAGGTTTGAGGAGAAAGATTGCTGTACAATAAAAAAGATGAAGTGGAAGAAAGGCAACTCCGAACAAACAAATATAAATATATTAAGATAAAGAATGAACTGTTTAAGAATAAAAGAGAATAAATATGAATAAATAGTAAAGTTAGAATCTAGGGACAAATGAAGATGGTGTTTATATATGCAAGTATAGAAATATTGAGATATGTTAAAAAAGAAAACAGGAAAGTGGGGAAGACGATTTTAGCAAAAATTGTAATTGAATAAAATGTATTTGAATTTGATTAATTGTATAAGTTAAGAAACGGCCAACACTGTTCAAAAAAGAAAAAGATGTGGGTGAATGTGGGAGAGGAGAAAAAACCCAATAAAATTTGTTTTTTAAAAAAAGAATCACTGCACTAAACCACAATACGATATATTTGGCTTAATATGCCACATACGCCCCACTGGTTTGTAAACCATGATTTATAGTTTTACATTTTGTATGAACTACTCAAGTGTATTTTTAATAAATTTAATAAACTTTAATAAACAATTATTGATTAAATCTTGTTGATTTGATTCTTCTGAATCGAATTCTAACATTTCTGAAACATGCTAAAAAGCCTTGCTGAAATGCGAGGCAAAACGTCTGTAAAAATGTGGTGTCTTTTTCAGCATAGATTCTCGATGTTCAGAGAACCCAATTAAAAGTATATTAAATATAAACAGTGAGTTTTTCCTAAGCATTATAGTATATGCCTAAAAGTCCTCAGCATGTCCTAATGAATATGCAAATAGATTAAGAGTAACCAGCTACAATAGGGCTTAAAAGATTCTGTTATTATATCCTATCTTAATACAGTTCTAGTCTTACTGTTGAGTTGATTTCCTGGTCTGATCTATCTAGTGGGTTATTTCTCACATAAAAAATCATTGCCTCGGAAGCAGGGTCAACTAATGGATTAGAAGCACAAGGAAATAGACTCAGGTTAAGTATCAGCAGGAATTTTGGGAGTGTATGAGTTGTCAGCCAATGGAACAGACTACCATATGAGCAGAATGGATGAAATTCAAGATAAATTGGACAATAGAATTCAAAAAATTGAAAATGATTTGTTAAATATTCAGGATTATAGTTCAGAAGAAAAATTTAAAATGGATGCTGACCAAAAGTCTGGTAATATAGAAAATCTGCAACAGAGGATTGAAAAAGAGGTTCTAAAGATACAACATAATTTCACAGAATATGCAATAAGACTTAGAGGTTTGCAGGAAAATAACAGAGATGACTTAAGGAAAATATCTTCTGAATTTCTAGCTGGGATTTTAAAGATTCAACCTGAGGAAGTGTTTTGTAGGATTGACAGAGCTTATCGAATAAACTCCTGGACTGCCAAGCAAAGGCAATTGCCTAGAGATGTGGTAATCTATTTTTCAGATAAAGAAATTAGGAATAAAATTGTGCAAAATTCCTTCAATTCTAATTTGCAATTGTATGGAAGAAAGATTTGGATTTACAAGGAACTCCCACCTAAGATATTAATGGAAAGGAAGAAATTTGGCTTTCTGGTGTCTGAGTTAAAAAGGAGAAATATTCAATTCCGGTGGGACGTCCCAGTTGGTATTATATTGAGATATCAAGGAGAAAGATACCAGTTAAATACTGTTGAAAGAGCGGAAGAATTTTATCAAAATAGGTTGAAAATGAATTTAACGTCTTCAGATATAATACAGGATAAGCAGAAGGAGCTGGAACTAAAGACAGAGACTGTACCAGATAAATTGCCTTTGGATTTATCGGATACCCCAGCTGGATTATCTACAAATTTGAGAGAAGTGCCATCTGATTTTAATGTGATGACTTATCAAGGCAAGGACAAGCATGGAAACCAATTAGAGGATATACAAGGGATAAAAAAGAAACGCGAGACACAAAAAATTAGGATGGAAGTCAAACCCACAAAAAGAAAACAAAAAAAGAAATAGGTTGTACAAAAATAGAAATTTCTAACCCAAGCAACAGTGAAGCCAGTGATTTTAAAATATGAATGATTATGTGAAAACATAGAGGAGGCGACATATTGGTCAATATCATCCTGAGGATAGTGGCAGATCTCTGCATTGCCGTAATTTTGGGACATGGAAAGAGCCTCAAATTGATGGTTTTGAATTATCTACTTTGAAACTTCTTTTTGTGTTGATAAATATATTATAATTATCTTGAATTATAAGGCAAGAGAATCACATTGGGACATGCAGAAGATTGGGTTGTTACCCAATACGATGATGGAAATTAATAATCCTGATGAAACCCACAATTATTATTATATGGAATATAATTATAATGTCACTCGGGTGGTTGTTTTTACTTTTATATATATAAGAAGATGTTTACTACTGATGGGGGCAGATATGATTGGAGATCTTGAATAAACTGTTGCATCAGCAAGCTATGTTACCCTATTATGGATGTTGGTTTTAACAATCCAGTGGAAAGACTTCAAGAAGATATTATATGGACTATAAATTTAAAGTTATTGTCTTTTCTTTTTTTATTTAGATATAATGGAATATATATATATATATATATTTAAGTAGTGTGGGCAGTGAATTAAAGATATCAAGAATTGTTGTGTATGGTAAATTTGTAAGACAGTGGGTGAATAAGCTAGCTACAGACTGATTAGTTTAAGAAAAGGGATTTTTAAGTGATACATTTAGGGGAGTGGAGGAAATGGATAGAGTGGAATAAATGTTAAATTAGATTTTATGGGGAGCCCGCTTTGAAATGTTATTAAAGTAGGACTTATCGTATAGTTTTAAAGTGGAAGGTGGTTTTGAATTGTTGCAATAATGTATAGATATAAAACACTATTATGCTAAATTAGAAGTTATTTTATAATAGTTATAGTATAATGTGTTTGTTTTTTTTTGTTTTTTTTCTCTTCTTCTTTTCTGAAATGTATGGATAAAGGGGGATTTATAATACTTTTAGTAAGTAAAGGTCAGTATTTTGAGGAGGGAGTAAGTAATCTGTTATGAATTAGGGTTTTTTTTTGTTACGAAGAAGTCACAGGGGGGGAAGGGTGGGGAGGGGGGGTTAGGGAGGGTGGGGAGGGGGGGGAAAAAGGGGGAAAAATTTGTATTTGAAAACCTTTTCAATAAGAAATATTGAGATATGTTAAAAAAGAAAACAGGAAAGTGGGGAAGACGATTTTAGCAAAAATTGTAATTGAATAAAATGTATTTGAATTTGATTAATTGTATAAGTTAAGAAACGGCCAACACTGTTCAAAAAAGAAAAAGATGTGGGTGAATGTGGGAGAGGAGAAAAAACCCAATAAAATTTGTTTTTTAAAAAAAGAATCACTGCACTAAACCACAATACGATATATTTGGCTTAATATGCCACATACGCCCCACTGGTTTGTAAACCATGATTTATAGTTTTACATTTTGTATGAACTACTCAAGTGTATTTTTAATAAATTTAATAAACTTTAATAAACAATTATTGATTAAATCTTGTTGATTTGATTCTTCTGAATCGAATTCTAACATTTCTGAAACATGCTAAAAAGCCTTGCTGAAATGCGAGGCAAAACGTCTGTAAAAATGTGGTGTCTTTTTCAGCATAGATTCTCGATGTTCAGAGAACCCAATTAAAAGTATATTAAATATAAACAGTGAGTTTTTCCTAAGCATTATAGTATATGCCTAAAAGTCCTCAGCATGTCCTAATGAATATGCAAATAGATTAAGAGTAACCAGCTACAATAGGGCTTAAAAGATTCTGTTATTATATCCTATCTTAATACAGTTCTAGTCTTACTGTTGAGTTGATTTCCTGGTCTGATCTATCTAGTGGGTTATTTCTCACATAAAAAATCATTGCCTCGGAAGCAGGGTCAACTAATGGATTAGAAGCACAAGGAAATAGACTCAGGTTAAGTATCAGCAGGAATTTTGGGAGTGTATGAGTTGTCAGCCAATGGAACAGACTACCATATGAGCAGAGTTGGCTTGCTCTGGGTCACATCAGTGAAGCCAGTCCATCAGAAGCTTAACCTTAGCCTAAGCCTAAATTTAACCCAATTCTTAAAGTTGCCAAGGCCGAAAAACACTCCTTTAAACTTTGTCCATTTTGGTTTAACCAAGAAGAAATCCATTCTGTTAACTATCAGGGATATCTTGAAATTTAAAGACCAAGCAAAAATTATAAATTTTTTATTATTTTCATGGGTAAGTTTTCTAATATAAAATGCCATTTTATTTAACAATTTTTTACACAGACATTTTCAACTGTTGCAAAATCTAAAGAACAGGATTTAGAATATAAACATAGCATTTTAGATAATTCATAATTATCCAAAAAGAACAAAATGCAGTACTAACCCCCCCCCGTACACACAAAAAGAGCATATCCTTTCATTAAAAGCCCATATCCTTTAAATTTCTAGATACAGTATTAAAATTTAAGCGAAAATGCAGACACCTAGCCTACAGTTGGTTAATCTGTAGTCCAGCTGTTAACTGGACCAGATAATGATAATGAAGAACTAATCCATATTAGGACTCCAGTTGGCTGCATTTGGGGCTGGGGCAGTGCAATCTTGCACTATTTGCCTACTTTTTCCAAGGCTGGTCCCAATCAGTGTTAATAGGGAGTAAAAAGTCCAGTCCACAGCCACTCTTTTGCAGATCTGTATGTGGAAACCAGGGTTGAGCTGAATCTTGGTAAAACCAAGTGGTTATAGGTGTGTTAGGCTTCAGGATTCAGAATTTTAGTTTTAGATGAGATTGCATTAACCCAGAGAGTCTGTGTGCGCAGCTTATTGTCTTCTTAGATTCACAACTTCTTTTCAAAGAGCAGGTGACAGTCATGATTAGGAGAATCTTTGCAGAAGTTTGTGTTGTGTGTCAGTTGTACCCTTTCCTTAAATGTGAGTCCTGTACTCTGTCATTTGTGCCCTGGTCATCTCGAATTTGAATTACTGCACTGTGCTCTACATGGGACTATTCTTGAAGAATATTTGAAAGCTACAGCTGGCAGAGAATGCAGTTGCACAGACACTTCTAGGGCCTCATAGGGTGGCCCATGTAACACTCTCTTGTGCAAGCTGTACTGCTTGCTGGTCTGCTTCTGGGTCCAATTGAAGGTGCTGGTTATTACCATTAAAACACTTTATGGCATCGGTCTAGGTTACATGAGGAGCCAACTTACTGCAATGG
Source organism: Pantherophis guttatus (assembly GCF_059756535.1). Classification (NCBI taxonomy): domain Eukaryota; kingdom Metazoa; phylum Chordata; class Lepidosauria; order Squamata; family Colubridae; genus Pantherophis; species Pantherophis guttatus. The sequence continues at coordinate 48,576,908 of NC_142070.1, forward strand.
AATTGGCCCTGCCCCACTCATTCCAGCAGAAGCAGCATGCCACATATCCCATTGGTCCAGGAATTCCAGCTAGTAGGTCCTAGGATGAGGGCCTTTGTCACATAGGAGGGTGAGATCTGCTGAACATCAATGGGACCTCAATGGGGGCATTCCATGTTGGAGGTGATTATTGGAAGAAGATCCTATCTCCAGCCTTTAGTATTCTAGTTTTTTTAACTTATTTAATCTCTCTTAATTTAATGTTTTTATATTTTGTACCTTTGTAAGCTTCTCAGACTCATTTGACAGTGAGATTGTAAAATAATATAATAAAATATTTATTCCTATATCATTTAACAGTAACAGAGTTGAAAGGGACCGTGGAGGTCATCTAGTCCAACCCCCTGCTCATGCAGGAGACTTGTACTAGGGATTCGAACAGCTCTGAACTTTAAAATTCTTTCAATTCAGTCTCTGTCAGTGAACAGAAAACAGCTGGAATAAATTAATAAACCCAAATAGAGGAAGCCGCTTAATAAATCTGAAGGAAAAAAAAAGCTTAACAGGTTAAAGTGTTTGTCAAAATGTTCAAACTATTAAAGAAATAACAGGTCTCATGTGTGAGGAATTGCAAAGGAAATAGATAATGTTAAATTTATACATAAAGCAATACATTATTTTTGGTTTATTAAAATGCATTCATAACACAAGTTATATTATAAATAAGTGTTTCATTATAATTTTACATGATGAAAAATTCATTAATACGGCTAAGTGGAATTTTTTAAATCTAGGAATAAAATATGCACTTGACTGTTTCTTGTCAAAAATAATCCATTTTAGAAAATGCTTTCGATCTTTCAGACTCCGCTTAAGAACATGCAAAATAAATAACCAAACAAACAGCGCATTCACTTATAGACTAGTCTTTAGAACCAACTGATACCCCCAAGTGTCCAATTAAAGTTTCCTGTGAAAGTTCTTTTTTGAGAATACAAGGAATTTATGGAAGAATTCCAGACTGGTTATCAAACTATTCAGCACTTACGAGATGCTTCACATACATCATTAGAGACTCCTCCACAGCTTGGTTTGAGTGATAACACTCAAGCAGATATCACACTGTAGGCTTTAATTCTTTTTTTTTTTTTTCCTTTTCAAAGGCACTAACAAAATATACTTTTATTCCTTTTAACAGCTTCACTTAAAACTAGGAGAGGTATTCCATGGAGTTTAAGATTGGGGAGTGAGAGAAAGAGCTGTGAAAATGAGGGGGCAGCTAGGGGAAGATTAGCTAATGTCTGACACAATGAAGGCATGATAGAAGAGGATGACAAGCCAAGTTTAGAAGATGAATAGTTGTGTTTCTGAAGTTATTATTGGAACACAATTTGGAAAGTAGTCATTTGCTGAGAATTTGGTGGCCACCAAATGAGTGTATAATAGCTACCTAATTACTATTAGATAAAACTGTATCCCTAAATTCTTATGATGATATTTCAGAAATAATCAAAAATTACTGGTAGTTTTTTTAATATTTGATCAAAACATTTTTTCAGGAGATTAGGGATATATGGGTAACTATAAAAATGTGGGACAATAATGAGGGACAATTACCTTAATGCCATTACCATTAATAGAATTACCATTCTTTAATGCCAGTTATAGGGGGCATGTGTGGGGGAATGGAATGGAAGGGATATCACTCATTTACTTGTCGTATTTAGTAATTAAGGTTTTTAAATACTAAATATTACACATCTATTGTGTATATTTGTATTTATGTGCTTGTATATGTTTGTATATGGTGTATATGCACACACACCAATGTAGATGTAACTGAAAGAAAGGTCATGTACTATTCCAGCATTCTTTCCTTCAGTTACATAGATATTGTAGAAAATAAATACAATAAACACATATGGACATAGGTCCTTAAAGCCTTAAATACTAAACATTAAAAAAAGAAAAAAAGCAATATAGTTTCCTTGTAGTAGGGAATGTCAGAATTCTTCCTTCCTTCCTTCTTTCCTTCCTTCCTTCCTTCCTTCGCTGCAGGAGCAGTGGTGGGTTGCCCCCGGTTCGGATCGGTTCGCAAGAACTGGTAGTAAAACTGGCAGGAGGTTCCGCCCACTGACCCCGACGTCATCAGGGAGCTTTTTATTGTGGTCTTTTTTTTTTCCATATTTTTTTTATTATTAACATATATATAAAAAAAAATTAACATACATAACATACATGAATCATAATATATAATATATAGCAATATACAGAATACAAACAAACAACAAGCGCTCCCTCTCCCCTCGGGATCATTCCTGCTTCCAGAATCTTAAAGTTTCTTCTGGTGGTGGTATCCCTCTTCCTCCAGAAAACACATATGTTAGGAACTGTTTCCAAATTCCATTGAAATCGTTTACCTTCATTATACCCCTCCTTACTTCAATATTGCAGGACAATTTATCATTTATGGCAATATCCCATACCTCCTTATACCATTCTTCCAAATTATAAACACTTTGTATCTTCCAATTCCTAGAAATCATTAGCCTTGCTGCGGTCAACAAATTTATTATCAATTCTTTAGTCTCTTTTTTACATTTTATATCTTCCAACGGAGCTTTTGCGCATGTGCAGAAGCGTGCATGAGCGAAGCAAGCGCGCACATGCGGCCCCCGTTGTGAACTGGTAGTAAAGGTAAGTAGAACTCACCCCTGTGCAGGAGTATGTAAGAGACAATGCATCAGTCAGGGATAGTACATGAGGGGCTATGTAGGATGGGAAGGGTACCTGTGGCTGTTTAGAACTGCGCAAGAAGTGCTGGTCAGGATTGGATATTGGGGGGAGGAGGAGGAGGCCATGAGTCAGGAAGTAAATGTAGGAGTAGCCATCAGTGCCACATGGGTCAGAGAAGGTATGAATAGGGCAGCACATGCTTGGAAAACTGCAGGGGGACATGCAAGAGGAGCCAAGTGCATCAGGACAGCATAGGCCAGGAAGAATATGTGGGAGTATGATATATGTGTAGGGAAGGGAGAGGGTGCAAGGGATTGTAATGGGAAACTGTCATGGAAGGTTGCCCATGAAGATCATGTTATTGCAGCAGCAGCCAGAAGCGCAATTTCATTCCTTCGGGAGTCATGGGTCCTGGATTTTGGACATGTTCTGTAAATTAGCCTATCTGAGATACATCGGTTCAAAAATTGTTTCCCTATGATGCACAGTTTTGCATACAAGGTCATGACAATGACATGCAGATATACAGGCAGACAGACAGACAGATATAGTAGGAAAGATAAAAGCTTAATTTTATCAATGGATGCTACTGTATAATTGTGTAATTTATTTCCTGGGCAAAGTTTGAAGCATAGATTTCACCATTAAATGATTGTGACATTTTGTTTCTGCAAAAATATTAAGAAGTTATGACTGTCATGGAAATCAGTCAAGTCTAGGTTTAAAAACTGGTTTTTAGAAAATAATTTTAGCAAATCTATAATTTACTGCTATTCTTAAATAATCATGATGGAATATCTTAAAGTCTAAAATGAAGGTATGTAACAGCCCTTTTCAAGATAGGCCATGTCAGCAAACAGAGGACACAAGAAAATTAGAATTCTGCTTTATTGATATTGGTTATAACAACAGCGTCTTGAAAATGTTTTCCTTCCATCTTTCTTGTAACAAACAGTCAAGGTGGGGAAATCTTTAGTTTCTTTCTCACACATTCTTGTTTTCCCAGGATAGGCTCATGTTTTGCTGCATATTTCCTCCAAGGTCATTTCTGTGCTCCTCTATACTCAGAAAAAACAATTGTCTCCCATTTATACGTAGACTAAGAAATTCAACTTGTGAGCATGCATTTTGGGAATTATTGAATTCTGCAGGCTGGTGAGACAACTCTACAACAGCCACTATGAAATGATTAACTACCTAGAATACAACTTCAGTTGCTTTTGAATTAGTGCTTGTATTATATAAACATATCAAAATAGTGTTACAACAAGAAAGGTACTTTAAAGAAATCAGAATCACAAAGAGTAAAACCCTACAGATGCTGACTTTAAAATAAGTTGTTATACTGAATGCATTTTTGGAATTTTTTACTGTCACTTTTTAAAATGAAGATATATTGCTTTTCTTAACAATAATCTGGTGTTGCTCTTGTGACTAACTGATTCCTAGCTTTAAAGTTCATCTGAATTGTGCCTATAAGAATGTTTTAGGTGAATTAAAAACTGGGTTAGTTATCATACCGTGTCAACCTTAGCTAATTGTTTTCCTCAGGTAAACAGGACCACTATGTCATATACTTTGAAATAATGTTTTAAACTTGTTTCTCGGTCACTATAAAATTGGTAACAAGCTTATAGAACAAATTGAGTTATTAAATTTTGAGAATAGATTTTTAAGTGATCTGTTATTAAGCTGGTTATTAAGACCAGCTGCCTGCAATCACTGCAGGTTCGAATCTCGCCAAGGCTCAAGGTTGACTCAGCCTTCCATCCTTTCTAAGGTAGGTAAATTGAGGACCCAGTTGTGGGGGCAATAAGCTGACTTTGTATAAATATACAAAAGAATGAAGGCTATTGCTTAGCGCATTGTAAGCCGCCCTGAGTCTCCGGAGAAGGGCAGCATATAAATAATAATTAAAAATTTTTTTTTAAAAAGTGATCATGCCCATTCACACGAAAGTGTCCACAGTGGGCATGATTAGTAACACAACCATATTTTTGCAATTGAAACAATGAGTTTTCTCCCTATCAAGCTTTCCCAGGTAACTTCACACCACCTTGATTTACCTTTGTGTACCCAACCCTCATTTGCAGGGTGGAACCCAGAAAAGCAAAATACTGAACTGACAGCATTCATCATTTTTATTTTCTAAGTTTATATGTAAAGCCTATAAGTCAGTGATGGTTAACCTTTTCTGGACCAAGTGCCCAAAGTGCATGTGTGCACTTGGGAATGCATGTGTGCACACCCAAACCCCCAAAATGCAATGCGTGCATGGCCCCCTGAATGTGCCCCAGCCCTCGTTCATGCGCATGTCCTTGCATGCACCGACCCCCATGCATGTGCACGCCCTGGCATGCTCCCTGCCCTATGCCCTATGTGCATGTGTACATAGCCCCCCCCCACATGCCCCACCCCCTGCGCATGCGCAACAGAGACCCAAGGACCAGCTGGCTGGCGGAAGGCATGTGCGCACGCACAACAGAGTTGAACTGGGGTGACAGCTTGCGTGCCATCAGAGAGGATGCTGCGTGCCACCTCTGGCACATGTGCCATAGGTTCGCTATCACGGCTGTAAATTCTCATGAACATATGTGTAAATAAAGAAGCAATAGATTAAGACTTCATTTTGCAGAAGTCAAGCTTCCTATGTAATATTTTAAAATTATTTTTTTGGGTATAGAGCACCTTTTAAAAAGTTCAAGAACATTGTCACAGGAGTCAGTGGAAATGTCTACTGGTACATAGATGTCTAACAGCAGTCTGCTCCCAATATTGTTGTAAAACAAGTGTTTAGAATCTTGGTTTCTCATACAGCCATTTATTTTGTCTATGACCTCAATGAGATTGTTTGAATATTTGTTAATTTTGTTGTTTTAAAAAAATAGGAGAGAATTTAAGTGAATAAAAGAATTTAAGATCTCTCTAAGTGCTACACAGTCCCGAGAGAAAGAATGTTTCCAGTAATTTACTGAATCTACTTGAAAAGTTAATTGCAAAAGAAGAGATATTATATAGAGAATCCATTGTCTCATTTTGTTCAGCCAAATATTTGTGAACTAGAGTACAACATTTTTGGACACTGGTCGTCTGTAATTAACCACAGAATAGTTCAAAAAGTTGTATGAAGTAAACTCTGAAGACATCCTTGTGTGCTCTATGCTCCCATTTGTTATTTAGGAAAGGACACTGTTTCAACAATGAATATTTATGAGAGTACAGAATAGTGCAAAATGCTATCTTTTACACAAACTTTTCCAGCTTTCAAAGAAAGTTCCATCTCTTTGTTTATACTTTTGGAAACTTAAGTAGAGAAAATATTATTTTGCCTTTAAAACAAAATATACATATATGCAGCTTTCTCAGGGGAATGTTCTTCATGATATATAACTGTTTTTATACATATTTTAAAGAGTTGTGATCTTTGGCTAGTTTCATAAAATCCATTTGCAGATTAAACATGTAATGATAAGAATCACGTGATGAGAATTTCGCAGCTGACTTTAATCACTGTGTTTCATCATCCAACTTGTGTTAATGCATTGACAAAGACTGAGGGAAAGAGGGAAGGGACCGTGCACGCTTTGCATCCCATGTAAAGTTGTCAGCTAGTAAAGTTGTCAGCTAGTTAATTAGGTCTGCCTTACCATGCTTAGCATTGCCATGTCTCCTTTCATGAATTTGAGAAAAATCTGTACCCGTCCTACATTTATAACTCAAAAAACAAGACCAACACAACCCTATGAGGAAGCTTTGGTTTTCTTTGCCATACATTTAAAATAGTATTTAAATGTCTTTATAGAGCCAGTCATTTACTCTATATAAAGAGTTCCCTAACCCAGGCTACTTTACAGATAAAAAGAACCTGCAAAGGCAACTAATTTCTCTCCATCATAGATGCACAGCAGGCAGAGCTGTTCCCCTACACAGAGATAGAGTAACCTATTTAGTTCAGTGTTCCTTCTAAATTAGGAAAGAACATACCAATAGAATTCTTTCTTTCTTTCTTTCTTTCTTTCTTTCTTTCTTTCTTTCTTTCTTTCTTTTGTTCTTTTGTTCTTTCTTTCTTTCTTTCTTTCTTTCTTTTAAAAGAAAGACTTCAATTTAAATTGCAGTAGCAATACTTGATTTTCAAATGTGAGGAAGAACATGAATATATCTTATTAAAAGACTTAACTGTTTAGAAAAATAATAAACAATGATGCCTTTTAAAACACTTTTATTGAATCTATTTTTACCTTACACAAATTGCTTGTCATCTCCTGGAGAATCTATTCTTGACTGTGATTTTATTTCATTGTCAAAAAAACACAGGAAGAGAAATTTAATTTGGACTAAGTAGTCCAAAATGATAATTCAATGTTTTAAATTAACTACTAAAATAATATTAACTCTTAGTCTATTCAAAGAAGTTATTTAATGAAAAATGGGAAAATTCAAAAGAATATCATACTGCTTTGACTGGTTAGAAACTGTTAGTTAAAACTTTCTGTGTTCAATTCATTCATGAATAGAAATACCTATTTTCATTTTCAGGCAAATTTAGTTTGTTGTACTCACTCCTAGAAAGCTTACAACTTCAAAAACTAAATAAATTTTTTGAAAAGGTGCTTTCGTGGAGATATTACAATAGTTCTTGACTTTCAACCATATATTTAGTGACCATTTGAACTTACAATGGCACTGAAAAAAGTGGTTTATGATCAGTTTTCATGCTTATAACCATTGCAGCATCCCTACTGTCATATAATCAAAATTCAGGTGCTTGGTAACTGGCATGTATTTATGACCATTTGTAACCTTCCCAGCTGGCTTCTGACAAGCAAAGTCAATGGAGTAAGCCAGATTCACTTAATAACTACATGATTCATTTTTTGATGAACATAATAGATATAGTGAACGCATTAGTATATTGAACTAAACAATAAAAAACATTACGTAGATAATTAGAATATGTCCTTGCTCCTATGATTGCTTAAAATTGACTTTCTTAATAAACATAACATTATTGAGATCTTGAATTCTTCTACAATCATGGGCATCCACAGGGAAGAATGACAATGGTAAAAGGAGCATTACAATGTCATCATGCAAGCTCCACCTTTTTGCATCATAGATAAAGGGAAGGATTTGCTTTTTGACCCTATGATGCGCATTTCATCCGTATAATGCAGCTGCCAGATTTTGCAGGACTCTTGCCCTCAGTTGCATAGAGCCCATATACGATACATATAGCCTTACCAGTACTGGGGAACTGAGACATTTTTAAGTTAGCCAGTTTGGGGTAGTGGTTAAGGTATCAGTCTGGAAACTAGGAGACTATGAGTTGTAGTCCCACCTTGGTCACAGAGCCAGCAGGGTGACCTTGGGCTAATCATTATCTTTCAGCCCTAGGAAGCAGGCAATGGCAAACTGCTTCTTAATTCTGACCAAGAGCACTGCAAGAACTGGTCCAGGAGTCAAGGCTGACTCAAAGGCAGTTGTTTCTCCCCTCCCCCAAAAATCATTTTAGTTTGTATTCAGCAATCCTGGCTAAAACTGGTTTCTCAATAGAAATGTGATGGACTGATCTAGTTGGCTTTCTATTCAACATGGACATTGTTTTATTTTACTGCTGTTGCCTGGGGCCCCTTGAATTGGCTGTGTTTATAGTACAATGCCTTTCATAATCTTCCTCCTGTATTTCAACCCTATTATGTGCCAAAACTTCTTATCCTATTGAGAGCTTTTCCTCCTTCTGCTATTGCTGTGATGGCAGCCATTCATAGTCTGTTAGAAGGCAGTAAAAGATAAGCCATTATCACTCTGCTTCAGGTGGAGGCGATGTCTTAATAAATCAAAATGAACTGGGTTTCCAGCTCTCTCTCTTAATTCAGGCAGAAAGAACATAAAATGTTAACATTACGTAAAATGTCTTCACAGCAGGATTGCACTATAACCTAATTTGGTTTCCAGTCCTAAAATGGGATTTTCAATGGATAATATTTTCATTTCGAGTCATACAGTTAAAATGGCTCCTTTAATTGAATTCAGTTTTCAAAAAAAAAAACAAGCTTCTTAGCTTAAGCTGAAGCAAATAAATGTAAAGGTCAATGATTTATGGCATCAGTAGTTCTTTACTTCGGAGTGCAGTAGCTTGTTTCTTTCTCCCTCCCCCACTGTTTTTTAAAGACTCCAATATCTTTTTCCCAACAAATTGTTCTGTCTTTGAGCTAAACAGTAAAAAATAAAAAGGTTATATACCTAAGGTACAGGGGTGATAAGATTGGCCATCAGCCTGGAAGATCAAATGGTCTACGCAGATTACAAATGTGTTTTGCTAAGTGAGGCCAATTCATTGGTATTTTGGACTTTCACCTTACACACGACAAGTATATATGATAAATGAGGTATTGATTCAGGTCAATAGTGTCACAAAATAATACTGAAATCTTGCATAGTATCTTAACTCTAACAATTATTATGCAGTAAACAATTTGTTTCTGCAATCTGTTTAGAAAAACACTTTTAAAAATGAGCATTGGCAAAAACTACAAAATGTAACAAAATATCATTGTAATCAATTTGATATTTCATATTCTTTTGGCCATTCTGGCTGAGAATTATGGTAACTGAATTCTAGAGTATGCCAGATTGTGGGGAATCTGTTTATGTATGTACAGCATATTTAAGTGGCATTAATTGATCTTACAAATGTCTTGATCATGTCTAATTTGGCCTACAGACTTCCAAACTATCTTGATCAACACTGAAAGTTGGATTGAATGAAAACTGGCTTGACCAAATACTTCTTACTCTTCAGTAAAGACTATATTTTTAGACCTGTGGGAATGAGCCCAAATCCAACTCACATTTGAAAGTTGAACGGGCATAATTTGATTTCATTCAGAGGCAAATTGCTACATTTGAAGCTGATTCAAGATTCACTGAACGCTTCAATATTTTGCTCCAAAGGGAAAGCATCAAAATGCCTGCATTTGCTTTATGTTAGTGTTGGTAGTTGTGAAGGTGGTGGCAGTTTGAAAAAAAATGGGAAGAAAATAGAATGGATGTTAAACTATGTATGATTCAGGTTATTCAGTTTGATTAATTTTAATTGGAGTCATCCAATTGATATATTAAAATATGTACCTTTTAAAGCAGAAATAACTGATTTTATTGTCAGTGATGACAAAAAATGCAGTACCGCAGCCTCCAGATTGTCCAGCAAAACAGAAAATACCTTATTTTAACATAAATACTTCCAAAATCAGTTTCAAAAGAATGCTTTTGCTTTTCTAAGTATTTTTCTGAACATGCACGTCTGACATGGTGTATTAATAAGCTTGGCCTCTTCTGGATCGGACACTCACAAATGAAGTTGATTTGTCTTTCTGTGATATTATGGTTTTGCACTATTTGATAGTTGGTTTTTAGTTACAGCTGTAACAATATCGCTCTCTCCCTGAGTGGCCAATGAAGAAAGTCTTCTGAGACATAAAGTCTTACTAGATGTCTAATGCATAAGATCTCATTAGATACCAAGTGTGGGAATTAAATATTTTCCAAATGGTAACTTTTGACCCAATTAATGCAAAACTGCACTAATGGAACTCTGAGTGTAGAGATGTAACTATTTTACTGATTGACTAGCTAAACATGTTATGGAAATCAGTTGTCATTTGAGTGTCCCCCTCCCCTCCAGGTGTGATCTAAATATTCCACACAGACTTGACACGTTTTCTATTTTACTGTATTTCTTTTTCAGATATATTTTTTTCAAGAAACATATCATAGGAATTTTTCTGCTTTAACTACATCCAATTTTTGTCCCCAGATACATAAAGACAATTTATCTGACATTACTCATAGATTATTTCAGGCCAAGACCTATTACATTTGTTTGCTGTCAGAATTATCATGTGTAAAACTGTAAAAGGAGTAGAAATGAGTTATACAAATCTGTTATCTAATTTAGCATATATTTTCTAATCTATAACAGCAATTTTGTTTACCAAGTGAAGAATGAATAAATGTACTTCTATGTACACTTAGAAATGCAAGATGGTTTAGCTTGTTTAGACATTAAAATGAGTTATATCTTGAAAGATATCTTTCAGAAGGAATCTACACAATCTTATTTCATAAAGCCAAGAGAAGTATATAAATTATGATCCTAGAAATTATAACCCGGAGAAAGCAACCTAGAACAGGGATAGGTGATTTGTTGGTCCTGAGTCTTCTTTTTGTGGCACTCTGATTACAACTGTATAAACCTATATTATACTAGTAGTTGACAAGGGAAACATGAAAATGAAGTATGCATCCTAAAATAGGCATATCAAATAAACTGTCTAAATTACCAGCAATGCCTACGTGTGTGATGTGGCCTTAACCCACTTTGTGCCCTTCAGCTGTCCCAGAATCCTTGAGCACATTCCTTGAGTATTGAAATATTGCCCACCCCTGCCTTACAAACTTATGCAGAACTAGGGTATTAACTTTTACTCAGTATAAATGATGACCCAAAGCTCCAACTTCATGATAAAAGACTATTTCTCTACAACTGATATCTTTGTGAAAACAATTCCACTGAAAAAGCATGCTATCCATCACATAAAATCGCTAACATCTACTGTATGTAGTCTACTATATTTCCTCTACATGATGTAATGATACTTATTTGGCCAGGTGCATAGTTAACTTAATATATCTAAACTGCAGGATCAGGAAAACTTTTATCTAATAGATTGCTTTGTAGTTCACACCAACATTTATCAGTTTCAGTGATTCATCCACTGTCATCTTTTTTTGGAAAATAATATTATTGCAGAAGAAGTGATAAGATTTCCTCCATTGAATGGAGGGAATGGACAGCCTGTTTAAAATGGACAGGCTTCTGGGCAGCCTTCTGTTGGGGATGTTTTAATATGTTTTCCTGAAATAAGCAGGGAGTGGGATTTGATACTTAAATGGTATTTTTCAACCCTAAGATATTATATGACTATGACTATTGCTTCAGTTCTCCTGTTGGATATCAAATAGTCCAGCCCATGGTACCTGATATCTTTCAGACAAGATAATTAAAGTGTGTTGTATATAAGCCTGCCTCTGAAAAAGCAGATCTGTATTGAATCTGTCTGCTTGAATATTTAATATTACTAAAAGTTCATAGTATGATTTTCCATCATTTTGAGCCCCCCCAAACCTAACAAAAGATTTTTTTGTTAACTTGGGGAAATGGTAGACATATTTGAAATTTTGAGAAAGTATAATGTATGCCAAACAAAATGTAGACCATGTGAGATGTGCCAAATTAAACTAAACTAAATTAAATTAAAGTGAACACAACCAGATCACAACACAACATTAATTTCCAATATGAGACTGAATAACAGCTGGATGAAAGAAATTAAAGGGCAGTGAAAGTAGACTTAGTTAAGGATGCTAGGTTTAGTGTATGGTGATTTAGTATGGTGTTTTGTGGAATTTTGATGAGATTGTTGAAAAGAAAATGAAGGGGAAAATTTTACAAATTAGTTCATATCATAAATAAAGGCATGACACAAATGAAGAAATGACCGTATTGCCTTGGATTTTTGAATTTCAGCATGGATCAAAGATAATTATTCAGAAATATCCCAAATAATATCCCAAATAGCAAAACAATCATTTCATCACCTTCATCAAGCTGTCTTGAATATGCTTCAGTTCTTATTATCAGCTCAATGCAGCCCAATCATTGTATAAAACTTGTAATGAATTCAGATGAAACAAGATCTAAGATTCACTGTCTTAGTTTTTTCACAGTTGGACAAATTTCATACAAAAGTTATTTTGTTTTCATCTTGGTTCTCTCATTTTACCCTCATTGAATACTTTAAAAAAAGCAGTGTCTTAGGTTTTTCACTGTAATACAAAAGCGTCACTTTTGTATTACATGATAAATATTTCATCACATTCTGTTGCTTTGGCCAGAAAGTGCACTGTCATCAGTCAGTATTCCTTAAATTAAAAGACATCAAAGAAGATAAATTATCCTTTCATATGTTTAAAGGTTGGTTTGAGCTGTACTAATTTTGTGTTTTGCTAATTATAGTGGAATTTCTTACTGTATTAATTGAAAAATTGCCACATCATATTTTATATGAGATTCCAAATGTGTAGTGAAATATATTAAATGTCTACTGCACAACTAATATTTCCTTTGAGTTGCTTGATTTAGTGTGCAGGGTTTTGATATAGATTATTATAATTTGTAGGGAGGAATGGCTTCAATAACAGTTGTATTTGCTTTCTCAAATTCCCCATTTATTATTATAGGCAGGCTAGGTTGGGAAATGTGGCTGTTGGAAGAAGCAACTGGGGTGTTTTAGTGAAAGAAGGAAACAGAGGATGGTGATATGAAGAAGAGCGAAACTTTGAGAAACCTGAAGAAATTAAGGAAAGGGCATCCATGAAGATGCCCATAATTCTTGGAAAGAAATTTAAAAATATGATTGCATAATGGACAACACATTTTTTTCTCTTATATACTGTATTCTATTGACCTAAAATAATGCAGGGAGGATAGGGGGATGATATATCATGGAACCTTCACTTCCATTTAAAAATTTCACATGATTTCTTGTGGTCATAAGGAGATTATGGAGAAAACTTTTCTTCCATGATGGTCCAACTTTAGAGTAAAAAACAAACTATACCAACACAGATAATCCTTGATTTACAACAGTTCGTTTAGTGACTGTTCAAAGTTACAACGACACTGAAAAAAGTGATTTATCACCGTTTTTCACAGTTACAACCTTTCCAGCATTCCCCATGATCATGTGATCAAAATTAAGATGTTTGGCAACTAGTTCATACTTTATGAACATTGCTATGTCCCAATGTCATATGATCCTCTTTTGCAACCTTCTGACAAGCAAAGTCAATGGGGAAGCCAGATTCACTTAAACTTACTTAAAAGTTACTTAAAGTAACCCTTAAATAAGTGGCTAAGACACTGAGCTTGTTGATCAAAAGGTCTGCAGTTTAGCAGTTTGAATCCCTAGTGCTGTGTAACGGGGTGAGCTCCTGTTACTTGTCTCAGCTTCTGCCAACCTAGCAGTTCGAAAGTACATAAAAAATGCAAGTAGAAAAATAGGGACCTCCTTTGGTGGGAAGGTAACAGTGTTCCATGCACTTTTGGCATTTAGTCATGCCAGCCACATGAATATCGAGACGTCTTTGGACAGCGCTGGTTCTTCGACTTTGAAACAGAACTGAGCCGCCCCCTAGAGTCAGGAACAACTAGCACATATGTGCAAAGGGAACCTTTACCTTTAATCTTATCAACTTCAGTGATTCACTTAACAACTGAGGCGAGAAAGGTGGTAAAATGGGGCAAAATTCACTTAACAAACATCTCACTTAACAACAGAAACTTTAGGCTCAATTGTTGGGGACTGCCTATAGTAGAAATTGAAAATAGAATAACTTGATTGATTTTCATATTTATGAGAATATTTTCATATTTCTAAATCTTAAAAACTACAGAAAATGCAGCAGGTTAAGAATACAATCCTTGCACAAATTGTATCCAGTGTTATAGAAGAAATAAGAGAAATGGATTAACAGAAGGGAATGGTAAGCAAGCTGTTAGAATAACAGCTGGGACAGAGTATAAATGTTGCTAAAGTAATCAAATTATTTCTTTTAGAGCTTTAGGAAGCACATCAGTTGTATTTCAGATAAAAATCTCTAAATGTTTTCTGTAAATTTGGATTTATAGGGCAGTGCGATAGCTCAGCAGTTAAAGTCGCTGAGCTTGTCAGCTGGAAAGGTTTGAGACCTGAGTGCCGTGCAATGGGGTGAGCTCTGGTTCCTGCCCCAGTTCCTCCCCACCTAGCAGTTCAAAAGCATGCAAGTGTGCATAGATTAATGGGAACCTCTTTGCTGGTAAAGTCACTGCATTGTGTGCACCTTTGGAATATAGCCATGCTGGCCACATGACCATGAAAAATGTCTTCGGATAACACTGGCTCCCTTGGCCAAGAAACAGAGATGAGCACTGCACCCTAGAGTTGGACAAGACTGGAGAGGAAAACCTTTATCTTTACTTTCTCAAAAAATAAACTAGTTTTTGACCTGGAAATGCTATTGTTTCTTTTCAGAATTCCATAATAAAGAGAAGGCAATGTTTCCTGTAATGCTTACCATCGCTGCATTATTTAGATGGTAGTGGACTGAGACCAGTGACTCATATCGATTCAGTATTGTCCTCAGAAATAATGTCATCTATCAGGACCAGGAATCTTGCCTTTTCTGTCACAGCACCTTGCCTGTGGAATGAGCTCTCCCTGAGATCTGGATGGCTTCCATCTTGATGACATTCCAGAAAAGGCTCTTCTCCCAGGTCCCAGGCTAGTGTGGATGGATCTTGCTGGATCCTAGATGTTGGTGCGATATGTATTGGATTGTCTAGTACATTCACCATTTGCTCCTTTTTCTTTTCTCAGAGAAAATATATTGGTACTTTGTCAGTAAAGAACAAAAGAGATGCTGTACAACAAAACTGGAGGAGTGATAAAATATGATTCCACCATGCATCATGGCCTGATCTAGTTTGGCTGTTTAAAGAACAGAAGACAGTCATAAAACACAGTGAGAAATTATGACAGATCTTCTTTAAATTATCTCGGCTGACCCTCAAAGCTAATACTTCAGTGGAGCACAGTAATCAGTACAGAATCTCTGAAAATATAGCCATGTACAGTATAGCCAGAAGTAAAATTACAGTATGCCAGTGACACATAGTGTGTGAAGATATACTTCAGGGATCACTCTGATTTATATTAAATATTGCAGAAACAGAATGCAGCTGTATAATATGAAGATCAATACCTTTCTTGACTGTTTTCTGTGTCAACCTTAATCAGATATTTTCTTTGTACAAGATCTCAATTACTGAGCAGAACATACTGAACTGATCAGTCCTCCAAAACACACAATGCACATATTTACTTGATTATTTCCAGATGATCACTTTCGTAGTGCTTCCCTGAGATACCTCAGTCTAACAAACGTTTCCTACATTTCCTACTTTTCTTCCCATTATATAAGAAAGCAAGTCCTGTCTTGAATTTTAGAAAACCTTTTTTCATTTGTACTACACATTTCTAAACTTTCAAATGTTATCTACTTAGGCTGACTATTACAACACAATTTTTTATTCTTACTTTTATGTAACAACTGTGTTCAGTTTTCTATTAATCATTTTCCTATTAAACTAATAGCAAGAATAGACTATTTAGCTCTTGAGCCAAAGGCGTCGTGCCTTTGCGGCCTCTGACCCAGCACCAAACTCACCTAGCTCCTTGGTTCTCCGAGGAGCTGAGGGAGATGAAGCACCAGAAAAGATGCCTGGAGAGCGGTTGGAGGACCAGCCGTTCCGAATCCGACCGAACACTGGTGAGGTCTCATATTAAGACCTACCTAGTGGCGATAAAAGTGGCAAAATCTAGCTATTTTTCCGCCCTTATTGTGTCATCAGATAATCACCCAGCCGCCCTGTTTAGGGTGACCCGCTCCCTCCTCCATCTGGGAGCATGGGATGATCCCTTGCAGGGTCGAGCTGAGGATTTTGTGCAGTATCTACATGACAAGATCGCTCAGATTCAGAAGGCCTGGCCTCTGACTGGGTAAGTCCAGACGGGATGACTGAGGCAGGTCTTGAGAGTGTTATCTGGGAGGAGTTCGATCCTGTGGCTCCTGAGGACGTGGACAGGATTCTGGGACGGCTGAACGCGACTACATGTTTATTGGACCCGTGTCCCTCCTGGTTGGTGCTGGCTTCCCAGGAGGTTACACGAGGCTGGCTCCAGAGGATTATTAACGCTTCCTTGAGCGAGGGTGTCCTACCGGCCGCCTTGAAAGAAGCGGCGAGGGACTTCCGGTTGGCACCGCCAGCGTTGTGGACGGTCTCTCCGGACCGCCGGCCCCGTGATCTCGTTAAAGCTGCTTTGACAGCGTTAAGCAGCTTTCTGGCGGCTTGAAAACCTCTCCATCGGGAGAAGAAGGAGAGGAGAGCCGGTGGGTGTGGGTAGAGCTCCCCGTAAGCCTTCTGGAATAACTCCAGAGGCTTGGAGGGTGAGAACTCCCTGGTTAGCCCACTGAAGCTCCGGATCCGGGACGACTCTGTTTTAAACAGAGCCAGACATCACGACCAACTCTGCAGGCAGAAGTGAGTTTGATTGAATACAAGCGCAGACAGAGCAGAAACACGAGAACAAGCATTTACAAGTAACAGTGCTTAACTCCGGGTTTACATTGTTTCTAATTGAATCTCTTTGAGCTGGAGGCTGGAAGATGGCGCCTTTGTTGTGGGCATGAGAGTGAAAGTTAGAAACGAAAGTGCTTATTGAGAACTTTGTGCCCTGAGAGTGGATTAAAGCTGCTGGGAATTGAGAGCTTGTGGAGAAAAGACTATTTTGCTTGACAAACTATAAGCTATAAACTTTTGAAAATTGTTCAAGGGATTTTGTGACTGTGAAAGGAAAAAAGACTTTTAAAATAAAGATGGCTTCTAAACAAGTTAAGCCAGGAGTTTCTAAAAGTGGAGGAGGTTCTCCAGTAGTGTCAGTAGTGACACAGAAAGCACAACTTCCGGCTGATTCACAGAGCCAGGAGGCTTCTTTTAATGAACTTAAAGAATTTATAAAAGAAGCCATGAATAATCAAACTGCAGCTATGAATAATATTAAAAGGTTGTATAATGCATTATTGGAAATAGATTCAGAAACGGAATTGGTTAAGGATTGTTCAGGATTTTCAGGAACCAGTGATGATAGAAACATGGGAAAAGATCTGGGTTAGAAATGTTAAATTTACACAAGCACAAAACCTGAGAGAAAATTTTTATAAAATGTTTTATAGATGGCATTTAGATCCTAAAAAATTATCATGTATGTACCCGAATTTGCAAGCTAAATGTTGGAGATGTGAATGTGATGGTGCAATTTATTATCATATATGGTGGACTTGTTATCTACAGGACCGCCCGCTACCACCAATAGCCTCCCACTGGCCAGTACGCTCCCATAGAGAGGGGCTCCTCCGGGTGCCGTCGGCCAAACAATATTGACTGGTGGCCCCTAGGGGGAGAGCCTTCTCTGTGGGGGCACCTACGATCTGGAACGAGCTCCCCCCGGAGATACGGAGGCTCCCGGATCTGCGGACCTTCCATTGCGCGCTTAAGACTTTCCTATTCCATCAAACTGGCCTGGCCTAAATCTTCTCCCCTTTTTAAATGTAAATTTTTTAAATTTTTTAAATGTAAATTTTAATTTGTTTTAAATTGTGGGGTATTTTAAATTCAGCCAAATTATTTAATTCATTTTTAATTCATTTTAATTTTTTTGTATTTATGTGTTTTATCTCGTGGCTGTTCACCGCCCTGAGTCCTTCGGGAGAAGGGCGATATAGAAATTTAATAAAATAAATAAAATAAAATAAATTGTAAGAAAATCAAGGCATTTTGGATAAAAATTTGGTGGGTGATGCAGAACATCTTGAAAAAAAGGTTGAAATTTACTCCTCAACTGTTTTTATTGGGTATAAGTATGGATTGTACAGCATTAGAACATATTTGATGGAATTGATGGTTTGCGCCCAAGATGGCGGCGCCTGCTGAGATTGCGATCTGAGGACGGGGCGCCGACCTACCTTTTGGGTCCTTTGGGGTTGTTTTAAAGATCCATGACCCCCAGGACCAGTCAGGGGAGCTCCCTGCCAGCACGGAGAGGGTTTTCTTTCCCTCCGTGACTGAGCAGAGAGGAATGGCCAGATGTCGGGAGCGATGGGCTGCTCAGCTGGGCGTCGGCAGCGTTTTTTCAAAGCCGGAGGCCATCTAATTGCTGGGACGGTGTTGCGCCGGGGCGCCCGCCGCGCGATGAATTTCCAAGCCCAGGGGGGTTGCCCGAAGAGTTGTAAGACGTGCCGGGCACCCCCAAAGATCTCTGGGACGTCACCAGGCTTTTTGGTGTTGGCAACAATGGCGCGGCAGTGATGGCGATGGCGGTGGAGGCTGCCTGGCGGTCAGAGGGCGCTGGCGACCCCCCCCCTCGGAGTCGGAGTTAGGAGTTGGGGGGGCAATGAATCAACTAGAATTACCAAGATCGGGAGACCTGCAACCACGGCTGGGGCGAAAAGGACCTGGTGTGACTTTTCTCCCAGGCCTTGGGTTGGCCTCAAATCGTGGTTGTACGGGGGTTGGGGACTTGAGACAACTGCCCTATTTCCGCCCCACTCTTCTCCCCTCCAGTGTTCCCCTTTTAAGACTGGGCCCATTCAGACCAACTGTTAGCCTGTGGGACTCACTCTCGCTATGTTTTTATTACCATCTGAACCCCCTGACTGTGGAGAGGGCTATTTCCAGCTGAAAATGGAGGTTGGTTCATGGCTGCATCCCGTCGGCTAAGGGGGCTAGACACCAGTTGGCCACCGTGAGAGGGTGGCCTGGTGTCGGGGCCTCCTGAGGGCTGAACCGGGATGTGTTTACACTTATGCACTTTACCAGCACTTTACCAGCGGTGGGGACCCGACCATCAGACCAACCGCCGTGAGAGGGTGGTTTTTTGGACCTGATCCCTGGACGCTGTTATGCACTGGTTCCATTGCTGCCATCTCACCACAAGAGGGGGCGGACCAGCTGACCTAATCACCGTGAGAGGGTGGTTGGATCGATTTTCCCCCTTGGACTGTGGTCGTCCTGGATTTGGACTGTGTCCTCTGTTGTGACGGGACAGTGGATTTGGTCCTGTGAATATGTTTGAGATCCCCCATTTTCTGTCTTCTCCCCTGTCCTCTTTAAGGACCCTCAGGATATGGTCATGTCTATCCGCTATGATCAAAATGTTCTCAGCAGCGGAGCTTCTTGGTCTGCGAGACTCCCCCCCTCTCGCAGGCTTGGCCCTCCACTCTATCGAGGGCCTACCTCGATGACGGGCTTTGGAACCCCGAGAGGTGGCATGCCGCAAAGAGGGGGTTGCGGGGTTTTCTAAAATTGTCTTTGTCTAATTTTTTAAGGGGTTTGGGGAGGGGGGAGGGGGTGGGATTGGAACTAGGGTTGTGGGTTTGGGGGATAACCCACCAAGGGGAGGGTCGGGCCCGGCCACGACGCGTGGCAGGGTGGGTGAGGGATCCGGGGGCAATGGGGGGGTCTTGGGAGCTTGTCCAGACTGTGTCTTTACTATCGGTACTGTGAGTGGGAGGGGTAGATATGGCGGGAGCAGGGGGCCATATCATGTTAAGGGAGCATGCACCCGCTGTCTCCAAGCAGTAGGGCGCTCTGGCCCCCAAGGCTCCACCCATTCTCCAGTTGCACAGACCCTCATGGCCCGGGCCTTCGTCTGATGCTGTGCAATGCCAGGTCCGTAGTAAATAAAGCCCCCCTCATCTGTGATCTTGTTCAGGAGGGGGGAGCGGACCTGGCGGGTATTACGGAGACTTGGTTGGGCCCAGAGGGAGGAGTCCCTCTGGTAGAAAAGTGCCACCAGGCTTCCACGCATTTCATCAGCTGAGGTCACAGGGGAGGGGTGGGGGAGTAGCAGTTATTATTAGAGAAGGCCTTAGGCCGAGGGAGACCACTGTTCCTCAGACAGCCGGTTGTGAGTCCCTCCTTGTGAAGTGGGGCCGTGGGGTTCAGATGGGCTTGCTGATCACGTACCTGGCTCCCTGCCACGTGGCAGCAGCCCTGCCCGAACTACTCAACGTTATTGCCACGGTGGCGGTTGTTACCCCCAGACTTATGGTCATGGGGGATTTCAACCTGCCGTCCGTGGGTGAGGCGTCTGAGGTGGCTCGGGAGTTCATGGCTTCCATGACAGCCATGCTAATTCATGACCCTACGCACACAGGGGGAAACACACTGGACCTGGTTTTTGTCTCTGGACAGTGGTTGAGTGATCTTGAGATAGGGGATATAGTCATCGAGCCCTTGTCATGGTCGGATCACTCTCTCCTTCGCCTTGACCTTAGAACCGCGGCACCCCGCCACAGGGAGGCGGAACCGATAAGATGGTACCGCCCCAGGCGCCTGATGGAACCTGATAGGTTCCAGATGGAGCTTGGGCCAATTCCTGAGGTTCTGGCTCACGCCTCGACTGGAGACCTAGTGGCCGCCTGGGTTAGGGCGGCCGCTGGAGCTCTGGATTGAGTCGTGCCTTTGCGGCCTCTGGCCCGGCGTCGATCTCGCCTGGCTCCTTGGTTCACCGAGGAGCTGAGGGAGATGAAGCGCTGGAAAAGACTCCTAGAGAGTAGTTGGAGGGCTAGTCTTTCTGAATCAGGCCGGACACTGGTAAGATCTCATATTAGGAATTACCTAGTGGCGATAAAAGCAGCAAAATGCACTCATTTTACTGCTCTTATTGCGTCATCAGATAATCGCCCGGCCGCCCTGTTTAGGGTGACCCTGCTCCACCAGGAAGCGCGGGAGGACCCCTTGGAGGGAAGAGCCGAGGATTTTGTTCAGTATCTGCATGACAAAATCACTCAGATTCGGGAAGGTCTGGACTCTGACTGGGTAGATCCAGCGAGGGTGACGGAGGCAGGTCTTGAGACTGTTGAGATGACGTGGACAGGATTCTGGGTAGATTGAACGCGACCACATGTTTGTTGGACCCGTGTCCCTCCTGGTTAGTGCTGGCTTCCCGGGAGGTGACGCAAAGCTGGCTCCAGGGGATTATAAATGCTTCACTGGGTGAGGGTGTCTTCCCCGCTGCCCTTAAGGAGGCTTCCCTGGACCCGGCAATATTGGCTAATTATCGTCCAGTCTCCAACCTTCGTTTTGTAGCGAAGGTTGTTGAGAGTGTGGTTGCGGGACAGCTTCCCCGGTACCTGGATGAAGCGTCGTATCTGGATCCGTTCCAGTCAGGTTTCAGGCCTGGATACAGCACGGAAACGGCATTGGTTGCGTTGGTTGATGATCTCTGGAGGGCTCGGGACAGGGGTTGCTCCTCTGTCCTGGTCCTGTTAGATCTCTCAGCGGCTTTTGATACCATCGACCATGGTAAAATCTTGGCTGTCCACCGCCCCGAGTCCTTCGGGAGAGGGGGCGGTATAAAAATTTAATTTTAATTTAATAAATAAATTTAATAAATAAATTAGAGACTAAACTGATTTTAAACTTAATATCAGCAGCTAGGCTGTTGGTAGCGCAATATTGGAAGAAGGACTCTTTGCCTACTATTGAAGAATGGACATTGAAAGTAGCGAATTTAGTGGAAATGGCGAAAATTTGAAGGACTATACACAAGAAAGATATATATCGGAATGGAGAAGATGGATTGATTATATTCAAAATAAGTATCAAACAAGAAAATATCAAATAGCTTAGGAATGAATGTTAAACTTAGAAGTATTATGTTATCTATAGTGGAGTTAAGGTTTCAGGGGGCGATTTGGTAGTTTAAGAATACCGTATTTTCCAGCGTAAAAGACGACTTTTTAACACATGAAAATCTTCTCAAAAGTCGGGGGTCATCTTATACGCCAGGTGTCGTTCTCCTGTAACCAGGCAGACCAGCCCGAATGGCTCTGGCGATCCCAGCTCTGACAATCCCAGCTCTGACAATCCCAGCTGAGTTCCCTGCAACTCAGCTGGGATCGCCAGAAACCATGTAAAAGGAAAAAAGTTTTTTCCCTTTTACTCTGAGGATCCCAGCTCTGACGATCCCAGCTGAGTTCCCTACAACTCAGCTGGGATCGCCAGAACCATGGCTCTGACGGTCCCAGCTCTGACGGTCGATCCCATCCCAGCTGAGTTCCCTGCAACTCAGCTGGGATCGCCAGAAACCATGTAAAAGGAAAAAAGTTTTTTCCCTTTTACTCTGAGGATCCCAGCTCTGACGATCCCAGCTGAGTTCCCTGCAACTCAGCTGGGATCGCCAGAAACCATGTAAAAGAAAAAAAAGTTTTTTCCCTTTTACTCTGAGGATCCCAGCTCTGACGATCCCAGCTGAGTTCCCTGCAACTCAGCTGGGATCGCCAGAACCATGGCTCTGACGGTCCCAGCTCTGACGGTCGATCCCATCCCAGCTGAGTTCCCTGCAACTCAGCTGGGATGGCCAGAGCCATGTAAAAGGGAAAAAGTTTTCCCCCTCCAGCTTGCTTACCTCAGCTGCTAGTCGCAACGCTTGCCTTGCTTTGCTTGCCTGAATCTATTCAGGCAAGCAAGCAACTCCCTGCCTGCAATCAAGCAAGGAGGGAGTTGTGGACTTCAACTCCCAGAATTCCTCAGCCAGCAAAGCAAAGCTGGCTGAGGAATTCTGGGAGTTGAAGTCTACAAGTCTTAAAGTTGCCAAGGTTGGAGACCCCTGTTCTATTGGGTAAGTTTTTTTCCCCTTTGGGAGCTTTAAAAAAAATAGTCAATTGGGGTTTTTTTAGTTGTTCTTTTTTAGACCTAGCCATTTAAAGTTTAGGAAGTTTTAAATTTAGCTTTCATATAAAAATAAAAATAAAATAAAATAAAATAAAATAATATTTGTGCAGCTTTCTGAGATTTAGTGTGTTTCTGTAGTGTTTCACTCCAACTACACAAACACACAAAATCTCACAAAGCTGTATGTGGAATTTTGTGTGTGTAAAGTGTGAAAGTTGGTTTTTTGGACTTTTTGTGGCTGTGTGAGGTTCCTGCTTGTTGCAGGGACCATTTTGGGTCTAGCACAGCTGCTTTTACATTGTAGGTGAGCCAGTTGATGTTTTTTAATTTTTATTTGGTGTGCATTGGAAGAGGGGCAGTCTTATATGGCGAGTATAGCCCAAACCCTATATTTTAACAGGAAAAGTTGGGGGTCGTCTTATACGCCCAGTCGTCTTATACGCCGGAAAATGCGGTAGTTAGGTTAATTTAGCTTATGATTGTTAATTGAAATACCCTGTATTTTGCTCTGGGAAGTCTGGAGGGGAGGTGTGGGGGTGGTGGGGAGGGAAAAAGGGTGGGGGGAATAATGGGGGGAAATTTTCTTTGTAAAACTTTTTAATAAAAAAAAAAGGAAAGAAGCGGTTGTGAGGCCCCTCCTCAAGAAGCCCTCTCTGGATCTGGCTGTTTTGGCTAATTATCGTCCAGTCTCCAACGTTTGTTTTATTACGAAGGTTGTTGAGAGTGTGGTGGCACGGCAGCCTCCACAGTACCTGGATGAAGCTGTCTGTCTAGATCCGTTTCAGTCCGGCTTCAGGCCTGGGCACAGCACAGAAACGGCATTGGTCGCATTGGTGGATGATCTCTGGAGGGCTCGGGATAGGGGTTGTTCCTCTATCCTGTGCCTGTTAGATCTCTCAGCGGCTTTTGATACCATCGACCTTGGTATCATGTTGCACCGGTTGGAGGGGTTGGGGGTGGGGGGCACCGTTTTGCGGTTGTTCTCCTCCTACCTCTCTGACCGGTGGCAATCTGTGTTGGCAGGGGAGCAGCGGTTGACCCCGAGGCGCCTTGTTTGCGGGGTGCCGCAAGGGTCGGTCCTCTCGCCCCTTCTGTTCAACATTTATGTAAAGCCGCTGGGTGAGATCATCTGTGGCTTTGGGGCGGAGTTCCATCTGTACGCTGATGACACTCAGCTGTAAATCTCCACCCCAGGCCACCGCAACGATGCCCTTGAAGTGATGTCCCGGTGCCTGGAGGCCGTGCGGGCCTGGATCGGGAGAAACAGGCTCTGATTCAACCCTTCCAAGACCGAGTGGCTGTGGCTTCCGGCATCCCGACATAGCCAGCTGGTGCCGTCGCTGGTTATTGGGGGCGAATCATTGGCCCCCACGGAAAGGATTTGCAATTTGGGCGTCCTCCTGGATACACGGCTGTCTTTAGAAGAGCATATGACGGCCGTGGCCAGGGGGGCTTTTTATCAGGTCCGCCTGATCCGCCAGTTGCGTCCCTTTCTAGATCGGGACTCCCTACGCACGGTCACTCAGGCACTCGTCACTTTCCGCCTGGACTACTGCAATGCTCTCTACATGGGGCTCCCCTTGGCGTGCACCCGGAGGCTCCAGTTGGTCCAGAATGCGGCCGCGCGGGGGATTATGGGAGGGATGGGGCGCTCCCATGTGACACCTCTCCACGAGCTGCACTGGCTTCCTGTGGTCTTCCGGGTGCGCTTCAAGGTGTTGGTGACCACCTTTAAACCGCTCCATGGCTTAGGGCCGGGGTATCTACAAGACTGCCTTCTGCCGCCAATAGCCTCTCACTGGCCAGTTCGCTCGCACAGAGAGGGCCTCCTCAGGGTGCCATCGGCCAGACAATGTTGGCCGGTGACCCCCAGGGGAGAGCCTTCTCTGTGGTAGCA
Source organism: Pantherophis guttatus (assembly GCF_059756535.1). NCBI lineage: Eukaryota > Metazoa > Chordata > Lepidosauria > Squamata > Colubridae > Pantherophis > Pantherophis guttatus. Next base: position 48,601,918 of record NC_142070.1, read on the forward strand.
CCTGCCCTCTGGAACGACCTACCCCCAGAGATACACACGATACCAGACCTCCGGACTTTTCGTCGGGCCCTGAAAACACATCTATTTCATCTAGCCGGGCTGGCTTGATCCCATCCTTTCGGTTTTAATTTGTAATCGGTTTTAACTGGGTTGTTTTAAATTGATGGCCAAAATTATTTAATGTCTTTTAAACTGTTTTTAAATTTTATATGTTATGTTTTACCGTGGCTGTTCACCGCCCTGAGTCCTGTTGGAGAAGGGTGGTATACAAATTAAATAAATAATAAATAAAATAAAATAAGATAATATGAATCATGTGCAGCCATTTTCTGAGACAATCAGAATTAAGAATTGTAAAGTTCCATTCTTACATACACTCCCAGTTGAGAATATAGACTTCTTTTATTGAGTCGATTATTAGGTACAATTTTGTTTTGTAATTGAGTTTGAGTATTAAGAACCTTGTTCAGGATTGAAATTAGTATGAGAATAGTTTCATACCCGTGTTTCCCCAAAAATAAGACTCAGTCTTATTTAACTTTTGGGCCCCAAAATAAGCACTAGGATTTATTTTCAGAGAAACGTGATTTCAGGGTGATCAGCCTGGCTGGGCACCCTGCGCCCCCAACGCACACACAAGAGCTGCAAGTGTGCGGAGACCAATGGTATCCAGCAGCAGCCACAGCCCGCCGGTCTCTTGGTTGGCACATTCTGGACTGTGAAGCATAGAAGGCATGGAGCAGAAGGCAGGTGATCCTGATGCGTGGAGTGAAATGCAAGCGATCCCAACGTACTGTGCGGGCTGTAGGCAAGCCGAGAGACGTGAAGATGAGCCTCCTACGGCCGCCTGCTGGTCTAGGCCATCACCACTTGGCTTTCTATGGCCTGCACACAGTGCATTCTGATCGCCTGCCTCCCCCCATGCCTCTGCTTCTGTCTGCTGCCAATTTGCCATGCAAAAATAAGCCTTCTGTGGCCAGCCACTGCTCTGGCCCACCACCACTCAGCTTTCCCATGGCCCACCCAGGGTGTCTGGATATCTGCCTCCCGCCTGTGCCTCTGCTTCTGTCTGCTGGTGTGGTCGCATGAAGACGAGCCTCTTGTGGCTGCCTGCTACTCCAGTCCACCACCGCTCGGCTTTCCCATGGCCCTGCGTGATGCATCCGGATCACCTGCCTCCCTCACCTCTGCTTCTGCTTGCTGCTTGCTTAGGTACTCACTTGTGTTGTGCAGGCTGTGGCTGCTGCCAGACACCATTGGCCTATGCGTGCTCGCCCACTCCCTTCACTAGGTCATATTTTTGGGGTAGGTCCTATTTTGGGGAAAACATGGTATTAGGTCAGAGCCAGTTTGGTCTAGTGGTTAATGCATCAGGCTAGAAACCAGAAGACTGTGAGTTGTAGTCCCACCTTAGGCATGAAAGCTAATGTCAACTTGCGAAGCATTCCTGACCTGCTCTTGAGTTGTCATAGGCAGAGGGATGGGAAAACCAAGCCTCGCAGCAGTGTCGAAGAACTTGCATTTCAGTCAAAATAAAGTACATTCCAGCGGCAACATCAAGGTCATCTCCAGGAGGACCCACAATGGCTAGAGGGAATGACTTCTACAACCGGCGAAATTGCTTTGTTGGGGAATGTGACTGATGACATCTTGGGGGGCGGGGAAACAGGGTCAGAGCTAAGGCGTGAATGAAGTGAGTTCAGGGTTGGCTTCACTTGGATCGTACTGACATGAAGCTCCTAATAATAATTGGATTTCTTCTGAAGAAATGAGGCTCATGATTTATTTAGGGCATCGGTCGTAACCTGACAGAAAGCCAATTCTGACCTCACTTAATTCATGCCTTAGCTCTGACTCTGTTTCCCCCTCCTCCCAAGGTGTGTCACCAGTCACTAACCCCTACAAAGCAATTTTGCGGGAAGGAACCCTGACAGCTAGATTATTTAGAACCAGTTACTATCTCTCAGCCTATAATGTCAAGTTTGAGTGACTAGCTGGTCAGTCTATTTCTAACACAACTAAGGAATCAACACTCAGTTGTTCCAAGAGAAAAAAGTGGACTCTTTTGGAGAAAAACCTTGAAAAATGCTAAGTTTCATATTAAATCTAATCTATTGCTGGTAACATGATGATTTACCCAATGTGCCATGAGAGATATACAGTAATAACCTTTGACTTGCCTTATACACACCCAAACTGTGAACTAAAATCTTCTATTTTACATACGTAGATTTAATATATATACCCTGTTTTCCCCAAAACAAGACATCCCCTGATAATAAGCCTAATTGGGCTTTTGAGCACATGGCAATAAGGCCAAGCGCTTATTTCAGGGTTCAAAAACATAAGACAGAGTCCTATTTTTGGTAAAGCACTGTATTCTACAATTCCCTTTCTTATAGTGATAAAGAGAGTATACAGTACATCACCATGATGCAATTAGGAATTCGCATTTAGAACAGCCAGTCATGAAAAGCAGGTCATAGATGTATCAAACTAAATACAATCCATTGTAGAAACAAATAGCAACCCACTCAGTATTCTGCCATGAAAACCAAATAGACATTAACCAGGACATTGACAGTTTTAAAATGCACTCCCGCACTCAATTCATTCTTGTGTGAAGGCATGTAACAAAATACAGAGGATAAGCAAAGTAACACTGATGCTTATAATATGATTGGCTTAAAGATGGTTTAAAAGTTTGAATGGGAGTCCCCCCCCCTCCCTGACTTGGTTATAACATGGCAACTATATAAATATTTTAAATAAATAGATAGATAGATAAAAGAAAATCCAGCTGTTTATGTACCAAAGAAGAAGAAAAGTTTGATGCTGCAAAGACGTGTAGTTCTACTATGTAAAATGTCAGAATTTGGTAAATCATGGTAAACTTGATATCAGAGCAGAAATGTCAAGATGGAAACACTGATATTTTGGGAATCAGCTAGAATGGGATTCTTCACATCAAAGAAGGATCAGCTCAACTGTGATATAGATTAACAAAATAGTACTTATGTATCATATTTATATTTGCTACAATATTGAGAATGTTGAAGTTTAAACTAATTAAAGCAACATACACTTTTAAATTAAATGTCAATGACAACTATGCTATATACATTTTATTAAAATCTGAAACATTTTTTAAAATCACATAGTGCCTCCTATCAGTCATCCTACATTGTCAGGAAAAATTCAATTTCCAAGACATTTTGGAAGAACAAGATCATGGGGAAAGGGATGAAACTACTTTCTAAAAGGAGGCTATTACAAAACCCAATATCTATATAACATATGACCTACAAGCTTCAATCTCCTGTACTTTCTGGAAAAAGGAATATATATAGGTTAGGTGGATTTATTTTGGTTGATACTCTTGCAACTTTCTTGGTGCGAACCCATCTAGGGCTTTATAAATAACAATAATCACTTTAATCAGGCTCATGGTGATAGAATTTCAGTGGAAGTCCATATTTATGCTCCAACCATAGATTGGAGGCCTACAGAAAAGACAATATGACTAAAAACTGCTTTCTTCTAATTACAGGAAATTGAAATTTCAATATTAGAAATAATAGAGCATTTGGAGATAGAAAATTGAGTGTTCCATGAAGATTGAATATTTATATCAAATACTATTTTTCCAACAATTTATTGGAATTGTGGTTATTATCAGATGGACAATATTGTAATATGACTGTGTATGCTACAAAAAAAGATGAAGCTCTATTTAGTCAGCAAAACTAAAACTTAAGGTTGAAAATGGATCAAATAACAAGCATCTTGCAAATTACGATTTAAAATGATGGAAAAGATACAAAATCATCAGACCAACAAAATAAAAGTTCAGCAATATTCAATATAATTATTAGTGGAAATAAAGAATCAATTTACTGTATCAGATTTGATAAAAAGTATCTGAATAAAAATGTCTTGAAATGCAAAAGGAAAAAGAAACTAAAACATCTCCCTGCTGATATATTGAAAGTAGCCAAAGAAAGATTAAAAAAAAAACACTCTCAAAACAATGCAAACAGAGGAAAATTGGTACTGGTTAAACATTGAGCAAGACCAACAGTAACAAAATTTGTAATCTAAATAAATAATGGATAGAAATCGAGGATAACAATTGAAGGGAAGGGCAAAAGTTTTCTTTATCAAAATTGCAGACATCAAAGCAAAATTCTTTGCAGTTATAGACACAATGAGAAACAAGGCAAAGAGCTAATGGAGAAAGAATTTATAAAGATAAGATGGCAGAAAAATTATTTTTAAATGATCCCAAAATCAGTGACACATACAATGATGTACTTATTGAATTAGAGTCAGACCTGGAAAGTAATACGAAATGGCAAAACTGAAGACAATATTGTTAATAATAAAGAGGCTGCAAGAGTTGACAAAATATCAGCTGAACTGTTTAAAGCTGTTCAAGATGACGCAGTTGAAGTACCATTTGTGGTTTGCAAGCAGGTATGCAAAATAGAGCAATAGCCAAGAAACTGGAAAAGATAAATGTATATTCCAATACCCCAAACAGGCAGTACTACAATTGCATTTCTCTTACATGCTAGTAAGATAATGCTCAATATTTTGAGATCTAGAATTTAAAAGTATTTAGAACAACCACAAAAAATTTCAGATGTATATGTTGGATCCAGAAGAAGCAGAGCACCCGAGATCATATTACTCGCATCCCTGGATAATGGAAAATGCAAGGGAGTTCCAAAAATTATGTCTATTTTTGCTTTATTGAATATACTAAAATGTTTTGACCACAATAAATTGTATATAAATCTTAAAAGATGGATGTACTGTACCATCTCATCTGGCTATTACGAATTTTAGGATGAATAGGAATTAACGGTTGAAATATAAAACAACCAAGTGGTTCAAAGAAATGCCCAGTCACCTTATTCAGTCACCTTATAGTTGAAATTATTCATAAAATACTACCATGCAAAATTATAGACTTAAGAAATAGAAATTAGAATTAAAAATGTTGACAAAAACATAGATAACCTCAATTGTACTATTTTAATAAGGGGAAGTGAAGTAAACCTCTTGTTGAAGATGAAACAGAGAGCAAATGCCAATCTGCTTTTTATACAAATGAAACAGATTATGTCAGAAGGCAATAACAACCCAATGACAAAGGCAATAACAGACCATCTTCCTAGGTTCAAAATTCACAGGGAAGGTCACTGTAGCCATTAAATAATGAGATATCTGCTGTTTGGAACAAAAATGAAAATTCTTGACAAACAAATGAACTATCAAGGCAATGACTTTCCCAATTTGTAACATACAACTATAATCACCAAAAGAACTGAATGAAAATTGGATGCTAAAGAACATCATTAAGAATATTTTTAATCAAAAGAAGAGCAAAACTTCAATATTAACTAAAGTAAAACTGTATTCCTCTCTGTTAAAGTTAAATATTTTGTACACATAATGCACAGGGAAACTCATTGTTGAAAACAGTTGAAGAAGAGGCTGATAGAAGGCCAGATGAAGAGATATGATGACTAATGACAGAAGGAACTTGTAAGTTTTCAAAGGAGCAATTACTGAAAGATAGCCCTAGCAGAATTATTCCTGTAAGGGCACAGAGTCAGGAGCAAAGGAGTACTAAACAATAATTTACATTTTGAATTTATTTATGGATGGATGGATGGATGGATAGATTAGATGATAGATTTTATATATGCATACATGCCTGCATGCATGGAACTTTACTTCTGAAAAATTGGGTGGGTTACAATTTATTTTATTTTATTTTATTTTATTTTGAATTTATATTCCGCACCTTCTCCCGAGGGACTCAGGGCGGTATACAGCCAGATAAAAATATACAATACAAACATTAAAAACAATTAAAAGGATATATATTAATTTGGCCCCAATTTAAAATAACAAACCAATTAAAATATTTAAAAAATATGTTAAAAAATATGTTAAGTCAGCCCGGCATGCTGAAAAAAGAACGTTTTAAGGGCACGACTGAAGGCACCGAGGTCTTGGATTCTCCTTATCTCTGGGGGCAGCTGATTCCAGAGGGTAGGTGCCCCCACAGAGAAGGCCCTCTCCCTGGGGATCACCAGCCTACATTGTTTGGCTGATGGCATCCCGAGGAGGCCCTCTCTGTGGGAGTGCACAGGTCGGTGGGAGGTCATCGGTAGCAGCAGGCGGTCTCGAAGATAATTTGGGTTAGAAGTTGATGTTTCTTTAGGTTCTAGCCATTATACATCTGTTTGCTCAGATATAGTCTATGGTTCAACCACAATTTCAACTGAGAAACAGTAAACATTTTAGATAAGGGGTGTCAAACTTGTGGCGTCACATTGTCATCACATTATGTATCGCAACTTTTCCCCCTTCACTAATCTAGGGGTGGGCGTAGCCAGAGCATGATGCATCCAGCCCACGGGCCATGAGTTTGACACTCCTGTTTTAGATCACGTTAGTCTAAGATTACAAGAGAATTTCTAGAAGATTGGCCATCTGGCAGATCTGAAATCAATAGATACAAAGAAATAAGTCTTATTTATGACCCATTCCAAAGGAACAAGTACATGTCAAAGAAAGAGGCTGCCCAGAGCACACACTTATCATACATCCACTAACCAACACCTAGGTAAGCAAAAACCATCAACTGTACCACAATAGACATCAATCAATCTTATGTGCCCAAATCCACATAAGGCTGATAGTACAAGTACAAGGGACACAGTGGCTCAGTGGCTAAGATGCTGAGCTTGTCAATCGAAGGTTGGCAGTTCAGCGGTTCGAATCCCTAGTGCCACGTAACAGGGTGAGTTCCTGTTACTTGTCCCAGAGTCTGCCAACCTAGCAGTTCAAAAGAAATGCAAGTAGAAAAGTAGGGACCACCTTTGATGGGAAGGTAACAGCGTTCCATGCATCTTTTCCTTTTGCGTTCCATGCCTTTGGCATTTAGTCATGCCGGCCACATGACCACAGAGACATCTCCAGATAGCGCTGGCTCTTCAGCTTTGAAACGGAGATGAGCACCGCCCCCTATAGTTGGGAATGACTAGCACATATGTGCGAGGGGAACCTTTACCTTTTTACAAGTGGCTATATAAAAACCACTAACAAATTTGGCTCTCCATGCCAGAAAACTGATGATGTGACCTTGTCTGGTAACAAAATGTCTGTCAGAAGCAAATCTAAGATATGATCTATCAAGGAACTCTTGAATATGGCATTCTGGATCCTCAAAATTTATTTTCAACTATTTCCTTCATGTTTCAGCCTGGTCATCAAAATTTCTGATACTGTAATGTAGAATGAAACTAGAAACTAGAAACTATAATCAGGCAAGGCAAACATGGATATTTGTGATGAACACTGAAATGAGGAAAAGTGAATAATTAAGGTTTACCTCCCATTTTTAAAGCAGTTTACTGACCAACTCACAGTGACCTAGTTTGCATCTATGTAAAGAGTACTTTACAGTGCTCTTACAGGAGAGTAAGAATAGGCAGATCTGAAGGAAAAGGTGTGAGACAGAGGGGCATGGAGAGGGCTAAGCCATAGAGTGGTCAAGGGTAGGACACGACTAAATGGTTGATGACAACAACATAAAGAGTACATTCTTATATTATGCTATATTATACAAAAACACAGTAATATTATGCTACATTTTAAACAAAGCTATAATGTTGCTAAGGTAAGAAAAAAAGCTCGAAACTGTAGGTATTGGGGAAAACTATAGGAATGACATGATTTCATTTCCTTGAACCTAGCCAAATTTTGTTATACTACCTGTACAATTAATAATACCTTGATTGGTCATGAATGAACCCACTACCAAATGCAACATTCTTATCCTGTTATGTTATTTTGTTTTTAATGTGTTTTATTTTAATCTTGGTCTATGACCGAATAAAATTCTCTTTTTGTCTTTCTCTAGGAATAACATGCCAGATATAAGACATTAAAAGCTCTGAGCTATGAGTGAAACTTTGGTGCTGTTTGTAATGTCACAAGATGTGAGTGGTCAAAATTGCTGCTGAAAATATGTCACAATAATAAAAAATATTTTTTTAAAGAAGTGTGGATAAGGCTGTTTCAAGGTGAAAAAGGGAAGACATCAAGGAATACATATACAATTTGATTTTTATCTAGACTGTTGTTACATTTTATATCCTTTTTGTACATGTTCTTATTATCTTAACACGCATACCTAGTAACTTACTTTGGAATCTTGCCCCGTGTTTAGGAACTGAACATTATTTCTTGTCCTGCCACTGATCTGATTTATGTTGTTTGAGAATGAGAATATCAGTTCCTGCAGAATTTCTGCAGAGAGAGAGCAAAAAGACAAATGAGGAGAACTGCATTATGATATAATTAAACATACAGTACAAATTATATACCTGCATGTTTATAGATACATACACACCACAAAGACATATATACACATACTGTACACAAACACTTCCTTTTTCAGTTAATATAATTTATTTTTCAGGTTTACAGCATGGTGAATGATACAAAATATACAGAAGGTCACAGCAGCAAACTAAGCATTGTGACTACAAGTTCGGATTTTTATGGTAAAAGATTTTTATGGTAAGCATGTGTTTTGTAAAATAATTCTTTTCCTAGACCATTAATTTTTATGATCAAATTAAATTAACCTTGAGTGGCATCATTCATACAGAATTAGAAAAGCTCAAATAGACAAATACAATGAGGAGAAAGGCAAGGGGAAGGAGGGGTGAACATCAAAAGAGCAAGTAAGGAATGGAGCCTAGAATTCTTCAAAATTTCCAAAGTTATCTCCTTTTAACAAGATTATCTGCATCCTTTTCTGTTTCTTCTTCTTGTTCTTTTTTTTTTTTTTTTTTTTTTTGATAGACCATCTGCCAAACCAGTCTTCATTACAGAGGATTGGGCCAAACTGTGCATTACAAATGGAATTTTTTGCCACAAGGAATGCTCTTTGGAGCCAAGCTGCTTGAGGTCCAATCTAAGCCCATAAAACCAAAATGTAATTTAGTGCAAGACTGAAATATTTATATACTTTGCATCAGTAGAAAAAAAATGATCGAGCATTATTATTGCATATGGGCCAATGTTGCACTCCTATCTGTAGATGATTACCCAATTAATATACAATCCACAATAATCTGCTGCATTATCTTGCAGAATGTTCAAATGGAGATTTCTAAATTGGCTTGTGAGTTGTCTGACTTGTCTCCCAATACTTGCCTAAAACCTAAGTGGTAACAGGATGAGACAGGGCAGATCAACTGTAAAACACTTACATTTTGCTTCATTCTTAATTAGCATACTTCCAGAGGGGAAACTGTTATTTGGACAAGAGACAAAATCCTATGTAGTTTTTATGTGTGTAGTTTTTTCCAATTCAATTCCAAAACATTGAAATTGTCTTTGGTTGGACTCATTTTTAAAAGTTTTGTTTTAAAAGAATCTATGAAAATTGCATAAAAATGATACCTGTTACTAAAGGTACTAAAATCATGTTTGTTTTAGTTTATGCTATCTGTCATGTTACCTGAATTTTCTTTATCTGTGTAACTTTGCTTATGAGGCAAAATTTTGAAGCAACTGTATTTAAGTCAAAAGAATTCTTCTTTCCAAACTGCATCTTAAGGACTGGACCAACATTTCATTTTTTATTGCAGATCCCAAAGTTTTGGAATATAGTTACTAATTTTTCTCCTTTTGCTTGCCGAATGAATTGGATAATGTGCTTTCACTTAATTATTAACCCCCATGCCACTTTGGAAATGTATACATTGAACTGAATGCATTCTTTGACACAGATAAACATATTGGGAGATAAGCACACAGAAATGTGTGGGGAAAAGTATCACATAAACCCTGCTGGGAGCACAATTTAATTGTCAATGTATAGTACAAAATGAGGTTCCTTATACTGTATGTGGCATTTTCTGATTTCTGGACTTAATGCTGGACTGTATGGCTTGTGGTATTCTCTATTGAAGTGACAAAGTTGAAGAGGGAGTAAAAGAACAAAGAAACAGAAGCAAGATTCCCATGTCTCTAGAGCATAGTCTCTGTGTAAATGTGTCTGCGTGCTGGGGAAGTTTTCCATACTCAAAAGGGACAATTTAATAACCTCAAGAGTTTTGCAGTGATCCTGCAGAATGTGATTTTTATGACTTTTGCAGAGTTGCTACAACTGAGATCCTGTGAAGCGGACAAGTCCCTGTGAGAAAGGTCGGTTAATAAGCTTGAAAAAATCCATCTGTTCTGACAAAGTGCATGAACTTAGATTAACCAGCCCACTTATATAAATATTTTTGGAAACACTTGTGGAAAACAAAGTGGAGATTTCTATTTAATAGGTCTGACTTGTGCGCATACGTGCATGGGGGAGGGAGGGGGTGAAAGAATCTTAATGAACTAGATAAGGCTAATATGAATACATATTGTAGAACTATCTTAACCATCTCTTGGAAAATTGTGAAGTCTCCATATATGCAAATTATACTTCTTTTTAGAACATGACATCATCATACAAAACTTTGGGGAAATGAGGAGAATAGCAAAAGAGAATGTGCATACTTTTTTAGTATGTGAAAAGGAATTTGGGCATCATCCAAATTCTAAGTGACCTATTCAGTGCAGCTCCAGTACAGATTTTGCTATGGATCGTGAAATTCTTCAATAATTTGCATAATCTCCGTTTTTCCATTTTGGTGCCCTGGACATTGATCTTTCCACACATCTGTGACTCAATACTTGTATATATTCAGTGCACTATACAGCATATTAAGAAACAAAATGTTTTGTTTGTGGGAGCAAACAAATACTTCAGACTTTTAAATATTAAACTATATTTTATAAACAAATGGAACAGAGTCCTGAAAACTTAAAAAGAAAGCACCTTTAGGCTAAGGAAATGTATAAGATAGAGATAAGATTATAAAAATATAGTAAGTATACAATCTTTCTCTTCTTTTCCAATTTCCAAGTGTAGTCCTTCCTCACACTATTCTAAATACACGTTTTCATTTATAAACATATATTTTAATTTGCATAGTGAAGGAAACCATGTGAAAGAACTGTCATATATCCACAACCCATTTACTTTTCTCATAAAAATATTGATAAAATAGCTTTTCTGTTGTGTAATTTTTAAATCATTATTATAAACATTTTCTACATTTAAATACAATTCTCAGCAGTAGTACTGATGCAGTAGTACTTAGCATTCTGCTGCTCTTTAAATTCCTGATAATCAAATAACAAACAATCTTAGGATTGTTGATGCTGATTTATCATTTCTGCTGAAGCAAACATTCTCAGTAACAATTGGTTTTACATCTGTGGTGGGTTGCTACCGGTTCGGTCTGTATCTTGCGAACTGGTAGTAATGGCGGCAGGAGGCTCCGCCCACACACCCGGACATCATCATGGATGATCTGCACATGCGCAGAAGTGCCATGCATGAGCAAGTTGAGTGCGCATATGCGTGCGCTGCATTCCCGTTGCAAACTGGTAACGAAGGTAAGTGGAACCCACCCCTGTTTTACATCCTTAGAATTACTGAATTGAAATTATATACACCCCCTTTTTATTTATTTTAAAATGAGAGCAAGAATAAGGTTCTTTCTTTATGTTTTAGAGCAGAGGTCTTCAAACTTGGCAGCTTTGAGATTTGTGGATTTCAATTCCCAGAATTCTTCAACCAGCTATGCTGGCTGGAGAATTCTGGGAGTTGAAGTCCACAAGTCTTAACGTTGTCAAGTTTGGGGACTCCTGTTTTAGAGGATATTTACTGCAGGAGAATCAAGCTCCCTCATTTACATCAGGACACCTGGCATTCTTTCAAGAAGTATAACTCACTCGGGTCAATTGGAAAATGTGTTTTCTGTTCCATACGATTTAATTAGGGATATGGAAATGATGATGTAATCTGTTTAGTATTTAATGTTCTAATAAATAAAATTATTTTCCTTTTAAACTCTGTAACTTTTATAAAACATAGGAAAATTTTAAAAAACTAAAGTGGGCTGGGGAAGAAAGTTTAAGTTTTCTATAACTGGTGTATTGTCCAATCCTGGCTAGAGAAAGAAAGGAAGGTAGGCAGGCAGGTAGGGAAGGAAGGAAGGAAGGAAGGAAGGAATTCTTTGTATAACTTGATTTTTCTTTCTAAGTAAATACAATTGTATTGTCATAATATAGTCTTAATATGACTATTGAAAAGAAATCAGAAATTTGCTGACAAGTTGCTCACATGTTAATAAGTATCAAATTGCCACTTAAATTTCCTAAATGAAGATGTAATAAGTATAAAGGAAATCTAGTTTAATTATTTATACATTTGAAATATATAGAAAATGAAGGATATAATAAGGACCAGAAGCAGCAGAATCAGGAAATCTTTTTTTTTTATTGCAAAAGTTTTACAATTACATTTTCACCCCATTTTTCCCCCCAACCCACCCCATACTCCCCACCCTAACCCTCCCAAACCCCCCTAACCCTCCCCCCCTGACTTCCACAGAATATAATCCCATCAAAATCCCCTTTTTATAAAACCTGAACCCCTCAAACCCCCTTCTAATTTTTCATCTTCACAAAATTCATACATTTCTATTTTTATATAATACTTTCAATGAAAAGCTATTTGATACTTCCTAGTTTGATATTTGTTCTGCACATAATCTATCCATTTTTTCCATTCCCATTCATAAGTCTCTTGTGAGCGATCTTTTAAATATGCTGAAATCTTCACCATCTCTGCAAAACTGGCCATCTTCAAAGTCCATTCTTCAATAGTGGGCAAAGCATCATTTTTCCAGTATTTACCTATCAATAATCTCACTGCTGTTATCATATACAATATCAACTTAGTTTCATCCAGTGTAAAACCCTTTACTATACCTAGTAAAAAAAATTGTGGAGAAAATTGAATTTTTTTCTTCAAAACATTCTGCATAACCCACCATATTTTTATCCAAAAAGCCTTAACTTTCTTACAGGTCCACCAAACATGATAATATGTAGCATCTAAACAATCACATCTCCAACATTTTGGCTGAACATTAGGGTACATACACGACAACTTCTTGGGATCTAAATGCCATCTATAAAACATTTTATAAAAATTTTCCCTCAAATTCTGCGATTGTGTAAATTTAACATTCTGGACCCATATTTTTTCCCATGTTTCCAACATCACTGGTTCTGCAAAATTTTGTGCCCACTTAATCATACAATCTTTAACCAATTCAGTTTCTGAATCCCTTTCTAACAAAACATTGTATAACCTTTTAATATGCATTGGACCTTTCTCTTTTATATGTCTAACCAATTCTTCCTCATGCAACATAATACCAGTTTTTTGGTCCTCTTTCCATCTCAGTTGAAGTTGATTATACTGTAACCAAGTTAAATTAATCCCTTCATCCAACAGTGTCTCTAATGTCTTCAGTTGCCATCTGCCCGCATCTGTAAAAAGAACCTCTTTATATAACCCCCCCCCCGAGTGACATTATATTTGTATTCCACATGATATGACCAAGATCCAGCCATAGCGGTATTTTGTAATCCCATTTGAATCGGTGCTTCTTCCAAACTCTCATCAAAGAGTCTCTAAGTATATGGCTGTTAAATACTTTATCCATTTTGTTTTCATAAAATAAATAAGCATGCCATCCAAATTCAAGATCAAAACTTTCTATATTCAATATTCCAGTCTTTTTTCTTCCAAACCAATCGCTTGCTTGAGTTAAAGCTGCTGCTTCATAATATAACTGTAGGTTTGGAAGTTTGAGACCTCCCCTTTCTGGAACATCTTGCATAATTTTCAATTTCACTCTCGGTTTTTTCCCGTTCCAGACAAACTTATTCACTCCACTTTGCCATTCTTTCAGCTGTTTATCACTTTTAAGCACCGGAATCATTTGAAACAAAAAAAGAAATCTTGGCAAAATGTTCATCTTAACTGCTGCTATTCTTCCAAGTAGGGACAGCTGCAGTTTTTTCCAAATTTCCATATCTTTCTGTACATCTCGCCACAACACCTCATAATTATTTTGAAACAGTTTCATATTTGATTCTGCAACCTGAACTCCTAGATATTTAACCTTTGGTACAATCTCAAAACCTGCCCTCCTTTCAAGTTCGTGTTTTCGATCTTGTGTCATATTTTTAACTATCATCTTAGTTTTTTTCTGGTTCAATCTAAATCCTGATACTGTACCATAGTCTTTTATAATGTCTTTCATCTGGATTATTGATTCCATCGACTGTGTTAGGGTAACAACCAGATCATCTGCAAATGCCCTTATTCTGTAATCCTCTTGCCTTATCACTATACCTTTCAAGATATTCGAATCCCGTATTGTATTCAACAAGACTTCTAGTGTTAAAATAAATAACAATGGGGATAATGGACAACCTTGTCTTGTTCCTTTTTCAATATTAAAGTCTGTTGTCAAACTTCCATTAATAATAATCTGTGCCTTTTGCTCTTGGTAAATTGCTGAAACCGCCTGTATAAATTGATCCCCAAAATCCATCTTTTTTAAAGTCTTTAATAGAAAATTCCAATCCACTCTATCAAAGGCCTTCTCCACATCCAAGAAAACCAGCACTGCAGAGATCTGTTTATTCTTCTCAAGATATTCCAATAAATCTATAATTTGCCTTACATTGTCCTTCATGTATCTGCCCTCTATAAATCCCGCTTGATCATCATGAATCACCTCTTGAATTACTGGCATCAACCTGTTGGCTAGTACTTTTGCATAAATTTTATAGTCATTATTCAGAAGAGATATTGGTCTATAGTTCTCCGGTTTTTTAGGACCTGCTTGCTCTTTTGGTATCAAAGAAATATAAGCTGTTTTCCATGATGGGGGTATTTTGCCCCCTTGTTGTATATTACAAAATAAGTCTCTGAGTTGTTCCACCATTTCTGCTTGCAAAGTTTTATAATACACTGCTGTCAAGCCATCCGTTCCAGGAGCTTTAGCTGTTTTCAGTTGTTTAATTGCTGCAATTATCTCCTCAACTGTTATAGGATGATTCATTCTTTCCTTTTGTTGGTTGGTAATTTTTGTAACTCTTTTATTTTCTAAATATTTTTCTATAAGTCCATTCTGTATGTCATCTTTAGCGTATAATTTAGTATAATAATCTACAAAGACTTCTTTAATTAATTTTTGTTGAGAAATTTCTTTCCCTCCAATATCAATACTATCAATAGTCCGCATACTCTGCTTCTTCCTTAATGTATAGGCCAACCATCTGCCCGGTTTATTGGCATTACAAAATGTATTATGCTTTGCATATTGTAGATTTGTTGCAGCTTGTTCCGCCATAAGCATTTGGAATTGATCTTTCAAAAGTTTTATAGCACCACATATTCTTTCATCTGTTGGATTTTTAATAAGTAACTGTTCTTTTTTCTTTATTTCTACTTCGATTTCAGATCTTTTCTTTTGTCTGTTCAATTTGTGTTTAGAGTTCATATGAATGAGTACCCCTCTCATATACGCTTTACTCGCATCCCACACAATTTCAATAGGGGTACCCTTATTCAAATTGATTTCAAAAAATTATTTCATCTGCTTTTTAAGTTCTATTATATTTTTTTCATATCTGAACAAATTTTCATTTAATCTCCATGATCTTCTCTCAGTCTTTCCAGTCTCAATTTCTATCCATACTGGACTATGATCAGATAAAGTTCTTGGAAAGATCTTAGTTCTTTTTGTTTTAACAAGTAAATCATTTGATAATAAAATAAAATCAATCCTAGAAAAAGATCTATGTCTATCAGAGGAAAAAGTATAGTCCAAGTCTTTTGAGTTATGTGTTCTCCACACATCCTTTAATTCCAAATCTTCTTTCATATCAAAAAAAGTTTGTGGTAGTCTGATCCTTGACTTCGCCAGACTCTTTTTATCTAATTTGGAATCAATCACTCCATTCCAATCTCCCATAATCAAAATAGATCTATAATCCCATTGCAATATTTTGGTATGCAAAATTTTATAAAAATGATCCTGTTGTTGGTTAGGAGCATAAATTCCAATCACAAGAATTTGGCCATATACAGTGTGCAGTTCAATTGCTACAAACCTACCACCTTCATCTGCTTCTATAATTTTAGCTGATAATCTTTTATTTATGTAAATAACTACACCATTCTTTTTTTCCAAGTTTGAAGCTATAAAATGTATTCCTAATTTTGAATTTATCAAATATTTTTGATCTTGTGTTCTAACATGAGTTTCTTGTAAACAAATTATATCATTATTGAATTGTTTCAAATATGTAAATATCTTCTTCCTTTTCTGTGGTGAATTCAATCCATTCACATTCCAAGATAAAAACTTAACCATCATGTATACCTTTTTGAAGCGATGAGCAGAATTGCCGGATATCTTCCGAGACCTTCGGCTTTGCTCCCCCCATGGCTTCACTTTCTTGTGTAGTACTCTTGACTCCTTTTTTGTATTGTTGTGCCTTAGCTCTTTCCTGTAATTGTTTTTCTTTGAGTTGTTTAGAAACTGTGCGAGTTATATGCTGGTCTTTGGCTTCAGCCATACGAGCTAGGTCCAAGGCCACATCTCTTGTAGTCAAAATTGAAGAAGATTCTAACAGGGGCTCCTCCAGAAAACCTCCTGTAGCACCCTGCACTTCCACTGGCTCTGATTCAACCTGCTTAGGCTGCTCTTCCGGCTCTTGCTGAGGTTGCTTCTCCTTATCACTCTCCTTTATCTCCAACACGGTAGATGTACGTGGGGATGGTGATCTCTCTTTAAAGACAGTATAATAGAAATGTTCCGCCTTTTCAACAGTATTCAATCGATATCTTTCTCCATTGTACCTCAGAATTATACCAGTTGGAGCGTCCCACCGAAATGGAATCTGTAATTTTTTTAATTCATTTACTAAAAAACCAAAATCTTTCCTATCTTTCAACATCTTTGGCGGTAGTTCTTTATAAATTCCAATTTGAGTTCCCTCCACTTGCACAGAAGAAAGAAAAGATTTTTGCAAGATATCATTTCTCATTCTTCTATCTGTAAAATATATCACCACATCTCTAGGCAGTTGTCTTTGTCTGGCCACCCACGAGTTCACTCTGTAAATTTTATCTATTTTGTAAAAAATCTCTTCAGAATTAATTTTTAACAACACAGCCAAAGCATCAGCACAAACCTGTCTCAAGTCTTGTCAGTCATTCTCCTTAATACCTCTAATTCTTATAGCAAATTCCATAGACCGGAATTGCATCATCGTAATTTCGTTTTCAACTCTCTGCATTTTATTATCCACATCAGAAATTTTAAAATCAGTATCCTTTATTTTGACATTCACTTCTGACTTAAATTCTTCCAATTTAGAGTCCACTTTAATAATAATTTCTGACAAGCCAGACACCACATTTGATAATTTATCAGTCACCTTGCCATAATTCTCTTTCACCAACTTTTTCATTTCAATAATTTCCTGCTTGATTTCCTGTTGAGATTTTTGGAATTTATCATCCATCTCCTGTTGAGATTTTTGAAAATTATCATCCAGAGCCTGAGTAATAAATTCTTTTAAGCTTTCAAAATCAAAATCTTTTTTCTGACTCTGCTGAGCAGAAGGAAACTGCTGTTCAGACTTGTGTATGGGGGATCCCCCCCCTGCTGCCTTGCCTTCCTGTTTTTTAGAAGCCATTCTGCCACGTAGATTAGATTTTCTGAAAAAGGAGATCCTTTTTCCTTTTCCAGCACCACAAAGTCCTCTAAAAAAGTCCCCCAGGTTTAGTCAAGTTGGAAATAGAGTTAAACTGAAGCGAGCTCAGGCTTATTTTAAAAAGGATTTTTTCTCCCTCTTCTCTTGTTTGCTTGCTACAAGCAGTGCAACAATGTAACTTGTTAGAATAGCTTTACAAGATCACTCTCACTCTCAGCTTGTTAACGCTGGAGCGGCGCCATCTTTTCAAGCCGCTTCCGCTCGCTTTAATTTTTGCTTAGATCGAAAAGTCACAAAAGAAATAATACTTGCAGTTTCTGGTTTTAAAGGTTCAGATTGTTTTATCCGCTAATTGGTAAAGTTGATTTCAATCAATTTAAATGTTTGCTGCAGCCGGCTTGCTCTGCAACAAGCAGAGTCGTCCCACGCCGTCCGGAGTCTCCGCAAGTTGAAAGGGAGCCGTGCCTGTTTCCTCCCCAGTAGCAAACTTCTGGGGGCTCACAGGGGCTCGACCTGCGCCTTGCTTACTCTTCTCCTTCAAATCCTTCAGATTCTGGAGTTTTCAAGCCGCTTCTCAAAGTCGAAGCGGCTCTACAAACGGCGGGGCTGGCGGTCCTTAGAGAGGGACCGTCTTTCACCGGAGGCAAGCAAATCGGAAGTCCAGAATCAGGAAATCTTAAAAGCATATACACCTGTAAAATGCCCAAGTGAACCTGCTGTTACTGAATAAAGCATCTGGTTAAAATAAGTAGGAAAGCAAACATTCTATTAGTAAATCCATCTATCAAAAGGATGAAAAAATACCCCAATCCCTTGTATCTGTTGACAGCTCAGCTCTGTAACAGGAGACAAACATTTAAAAGGGCTGTGTGTCTACCCCACTCTTGGGTGCCCACTGTTATTTGGGTGCCAAATAACACCCAACCCTGGTAGCATGTTTTTCTTAGTATGTTTCATCACACTGAACTTTTGGTTTCTTGAAAGCCTCCCTACAGTCCTGAGCACCTGTATACACTCTGCTTTCCTGACCTTACCTTATTCAATCTAACCCATGTGCCCTTTTTTTGTTTTCTATGTTTTTCATTGATTTATTTGCAGTGTTCACCTTTTAATATTTTTAGGAACTCACATCCTTATGATTTTCTCTTCTTGGTATTTCCTGCAATGGAGTCCTACTTGTCATTGCTCCGAATTTATTAATCTGGGTTCAAGTCCAAAATATTTGTTTGACTATGCTCAGTGTTGGCTTTCCTTAAACATTTCATAATTCCAGTTTTTCCTAGGCTTTTTTTGCTATTTCCGTTTTCTCAAGTAACCCTTCCTAATTGTTTTTTATCAATTCAGGAAGAGCTGATCACATTATATTTTTCCTCATTTGCCGAACATGAAAGTTATCAGTAAGATTTTCATGAAATGGTCATACTTGCCAGCATTTATTTCCTATCAGATGCAGGGACATCTGTTGTTGGCCTATGAAATCACTACTATCTCATGCCTGAAAAGGTACACAGTTTTTCTTTTTGAAAGCTTCATTCACATTTTTCCTTCATTGGGTGCGGGCTCATACCTGGCCAACATTACTGGGGTTAGGCAGTTTCTAAATTTCATGTATTATTATAGTTGATTGCATGATTAGCCAGACATTTAAAAGGAGTTTGGCATTTATCTATTTCCAATTACCTGGGATAGGCAGATGTTGCTTAATAATAACAATATCATTACTTAATTAACAAAAACATCTGTCCATCAAAGGTCTTATTAATGTCTTCTGGTATCTCTTGCCATTGACCTTGCTATGTGAAGCTGATGGAAACAGAAGATTAAGTTTTTCCCAGGTTGTCTACTTTGATTCTTTTAAGGCGATTAAATGAAAACATAAGTTTGTTAGCATTTTGTGGAAGGTGTTTTTTGTATAGCTAAATCTTTGTTTCCCATATTATGACTGTATTGTTCATTGTTAATTATATTTTATGTAAAATAATAAACAGTGAAAATAGAAAAGTTTTTAAAAGAAAGACTACTAGGAACTATTTTGATGTATAACTGAAACTTTAATTTTTTTCCCCCAAAGATCTGAAACCTACAAAATTCAATAGCAAACTATTCTGTTTGGGATTGTAAAAAAAAGCTATATTTAACATTTATTGGTAGGCACTTTGATCACACACGCCCACACCCACACCCACCCACCCACACACACACAGAGAGAGAGAAAGAGAGAGAGAGAGAGAGAGTAGGTGTTAAACATTTCAGATGGACAGATGGATAGATATATGTTTTTATGGAACAGTAATTTTAAAATGGAGGATAGACATTTACTTGGACAGACACTTATTTGGTGTGTCTCTTGTTTTGATCTTTATTTGGGTAAACAACTTGTTTCAAACTATTTCATATCACAAACTATCCTTAAGTAAGAAACTTAAAAACTCAAATGGATGGTGAATGTACAGCAAATAGTGAGAAAGATAAAAAGAGTGAAAGGCCAGCAATTAGCTAGGGAAGAACCAGTATGTAATCTTTTAGCTTCAACATTTACTTTTTCTACTACTGGGAGACAAGGTGGGTGAAGAGCAGGGAAACCAAAATTGATTTGCAATTTATTACTTCAGAAGTTTGATTTTGGCTTCTTAGATAAAATTATTCATGTGAACAATGATCTGATTATTTCTAGTTTACCAACATCAATAGAGATTGTAATAATAATTTAAAGTATAAATTACCCAGTAGGTTATAAGCAAACATCTTTAAGATTTTTTTAAAAAACTAATTGATATACACACACACATTCCACAAACGCTGCTATTTTTTATTCAGAATATTACATTGCAGACCAAAAGATTGAAATCTTAGATGTAGAAGTCCAACACAATACTGGGATATGGTGTATTTCAGAGTATGCATGTATGTTAGTCAATTCCTGCTCCTGTAGAATAGTAGCAGAGGGCTGTTTCAATAGATTACATTTAATTCAATTTAGGTCAAAAATATCTAGGTCAGAATAGCTGATGTAGCTATGAAGCATTTGACAGGCAACTGAAACATTTTAATCACATCCCAAGTTTCTAAGAAATCTGAAATGTTTTATAAATGTTAAAAATTTGGCTTCACTTACTCCCAAAGGATGGTTAGTTTCAGAAATCTTAATAAAGTAACAAAACATGGCCAAAGGAACACAGCATTTCTGAGCAATGATGACAGAAATCCTAGGCAGTAGTTCTTGTAGCCAGGTAAAATTTTACAGAACTGGCCAACAGAAAACATTACTGTGGGAGAAAGAAATCAACACTGCAAAGGTTTCCAGAATATTATATTGTTCTAGCGTTGTGTAAATATCCCAAATCTAAAGCAGAACGTTTATGTAAAAGATGCCAAGTCAGTCTCTCAGTACATATTCTACTTTCAATTAGTTGCAGAATATGTTTTTATGCTTAATGACATTACAGATTAATCCAAATATGCAGTGTATTTGTGAAGCTTACTACTATTTCCATCATAAAATAGAGACAGTCTTTTGAAGTCTATAATGGAAAAATAAAATCTATTATTAAAAATAGATTTTAATTTCAAAGATTACAAAAATAAATAATAATAGGACAATTAATTGATGTTTTAATAGAATTTTTTTGTAATCTAAATAATGCTTCTTGTTCATTTCAGTGAATCTTAGAGTGAAACTTCCTGATAGATTCAGAGAAATTTATACTATGCATGATACGATTCCTAAGCATTGTTTTTTAAAATCTAATGTAAGAAAGAAAAAGTTTCTGGAAGAAGTTAGTTGTGGGGATGTATTTCAATAACCTGTATCAAAGCAGATTTTAGTATGAGATATCACAATCCAAAATCATACAATTTTTATTTATAACTATTATGAAAGTTTGCAAGAAATCCCATGGAAGCCAAACAATCATGTGTTGGCAGAATGAATGCATACCAAAACTTTATTATGGGGAGAAAATGATTATTTATTTGTGAGGTTTTTTAGCTAAGACTTCATAAGTTTCTGAACAAGGAAGCACTGTTGTGACTTTCCATATGGCACATATTTAAAGTCAAGTCACAATATTATTTATTCGAGTAGGGTCTGCTTGCAATCAAGGATAATACTTTCTCTAACGGTCAGAAACTTCTAAGCCAGGAAAAAAAATATGAAAGATGTGGACATCTTGAGGTGTACAAAATCATGCGTAACATCAGCACTTGGACAGTGTTTCTTTCAAATATTAGAACTAGGACCATCCAATAAAGCTGGTTAGAAAGAAATTTAAAATAGACAAAAATAATCACTTATTCACATAAATAGGAGCTTACCAACACAAGGCATGGAGTTGGCTAACAACTTGAATGAATTACGATAAATTCATGAAGAACAGGTCAGTCAAGGGCTATTGGTCTTGAAGACAATCATACTTTCAGCCTGGGAACAATATTCCTTCAAGTATTAGTTACAGAGAATATGTCACTTTCTTGTAGAGGAATCTTGGTGATCACTGTTGGAAAAGACTGGAATAAGATGTGCCACAGTGTGATTCATTAATGATGTTCTTGTGTTTCTATGGATGATCCATTTGGATCACATTCTTCCAATAAGTTCTGCATAGATGGCCAGTTATGATGTATAGACATCTTTGAAAGAGGAAGTCAAGCAATCTTAACAGAGGGGGATTGTGTAAGAAGACTGGAAAAAAGGAACAGATATAGAGATGCTGCAGAAGCTTATATGAGTACTTGGCCTTACATAAACTTTCAAAAATTCATAACAATCTGGGTCCTCAATGGACCACCCGGCAGGAACAAACTTCATTAACACGGCTTTCAATCTCATTTTGTTCATAAGTATTCCTTTAAAATCCGAAGACTGGTACATTCTGCCATTCTTGCATATGCAATAATATTAAATCCTCAATAACTAATTGAATTCACACTTTCATAGGAATCCAGTAACAATCATGCTGCTTGGATTCAATATACTGAAGTCTCTGTTAGTTCACAGAAGTTAAATCTGTTAACTTTAAGGCATTTTTGCATAAGTGCATAAAATAGCAGTGAAGATGTCCCTTTCTATTTCTTCAACAAGTGATATTAAATGCATCCAGAATCCTTTGCTGAAATAGTTTATATAATCTAAACTATTGGTGTGTGTGTATGTGCATATATATTTGTATGTGTGTGTATGTGTATACATACATTTAAAATTATAATCAATATATTGTTTGTGTGTATACCAACACCCCAGTGCGCGCGTGCACACACACACATACACTTTAAGTTATAGATAGTATGTTCAAAATGTCCTAATTCCTGCATTTTCATTGTCAAAGTTTACAACAGGTTCTTTGTCCCAGAGTATGTTTTCTAATAAAATGCAATGATCCCAAATTTCTCATTCTCCTGATGATGGTGAAGGAAAAAGGTAGCCCTTTCCTGCCATAATCTCTACTTCCTTCCAAGTAAATGCAGCAGCAGGTGCCCTTTTCCTTCCCCAGGTTCCCTCCCTGACTACTCACTGTGGAGTAGTTTCTATTTATAGATGAAGAAACTCAGTAGATGATAAGGAAATCATACTTTGTAGAGATGCCATCCACAAAGCACCTAAAGCAAGCTGAGGTTCAGGATTTCTGTGGTGTTTGTAAAGGTAGAGAGATGTAGTCAAGACTTGAGAGAGAGGGAGGGAGGGAGGGAGGGAGGGAGAGAGAGAGAGAGATTTTTCCTTCTATTTTTCCAAGTCTGCTTATGCAAGGCTTTTTCCATTTATCCTCTGTATCTTAGTGTTGCACTATGCACCATGCTTAAACGGAAACAACGTGAAACCAAGTTTCTCATATTATATAGAAGTCCATGTGGGAAAGGAAACAATATATCTTTAGCAGTTTCACTGTGATGCATATTTTAAATCTGAGACTAGCATTCATTACTGGCAGAATCAACTATGTTTGTAGAGTGAAACACTCCTCTATTGCCAAATATTGCTTAACTGGGTACTGATTTTTTTTTCCTGCTGGATTTATCCCTTGTGAAACAGACTATTGATGTGAATGGGAGGGAAAATCGTAAGTAAAATTTTACTTGCAGCACAATGCACTAAAAACCATGATTTGACTAGCCTTGTCTAGAAATATTTATTTTAAGTGAAAAAGCTCAGATGTTCAGTCAGATATGCTATTGCTGTTCAGATGCTTGACTTTGTTTGAGTTAAAACCTTTTCCTGTTACAGAACTGAATGTGCAGATAATATCTAGGTTACTTATAGTACAGATCAATGTGGGTAGGACAGATCATCTACAGTATGTACTGCATATGTGACCTCCTGGAAGAAAAAGTTTTTTTAAAAAATCTATTACATGATTATATGTGACAAAAAGCCCAAATGCTAAAATATCTGTAGGGTTTTTTTAATTGCATGAATTCATCTCACGTAAGCAGTATTCTGCAGATTTTCAAATAGTTGAAAATTATCTGCAATTATGAACAAACACATTTTAGCGTAGGAAATGAGATTGAGATAAAAGATCCTGAGAAAAATAAATTAGCACCCTGGCAATTAATATATACCTTAAGTAATGATCAGACAACCCTGTGTTAGTTGGCTAGTTATATGTTTTTTCTGTGGATCAGACAATCTTAAATAAAAGATTAAGTGCAAGCATATGGGATGTCTACAAAATACTCTGTTCCCAGGAAAGAATTCAGAAAGCATGTTTTATAGGCTGGGTATTATAGTCTGGCTAGTTTCTATCTTTAGTTTAAAATATAGTTTCTTTGTAAAAAGAAAAAAAAGTATTCAAATCTTTCTCTATTCAATGATAGAAGCAGAGGTAGAAATGCATATGTTAATCCTTTTCTCAGAAGTAAGTAATTACATTAAGTTTCTTAGTATCAGAAGTTTGATACTAATGAGGTAATCTAGACATTGGCCAGCCTATTTCTTCTTGGTCTGGGACCTTCTTGGCCCAAGACCTGCCCAGAATTACACGACTATAGTGAACTTCTGGATTTCATTCTTAGTCTCCCATTCTCTTAAACAGACTAATAATATCTACAGGGAAACTGATTTAATTTAATTTAATTTAATTCATTCAATTTAGGCACTGCCTGTCTCTGATCAATTCACAATAAAACCAAATAAGGTAAAATATACAATATGAATAGAATTATAAATAATAAATAGAGAACAAGAGAGCAAATCCAGTGAACAACACTCCCCCATGCAAACATATTCAACTTGGACTCTAACAATCCTAACCAAAGCTGGGAGAACAGCCAGGTCTTTAGGACTGTCCAGGATGGGAGTGACACACATTTCAGGGGGAACATCATTTCACAGGGCAGGAACTGTGACATAGATAGTATGCTTCCTGGATTCTGATGGATGGCATTGCTTATTTGAGGAAACCCAAAGGATGCCAAGCTATCCTCTCATACTGATTGGGCAGATATTAAATAAGGAGATAAACAGTTCTTGTGCCATGAGATGTGTAAGAGTAGTATTATAAAGCACATTAAAGTTGCTACGAATAATAATAAACATGAAAAATTTATAATTTCAATTTATTTAGTAACAAACTGTTTCATTTTACCTCTATTAAATTTTACATGAAGTCATTTGGGTGAGGATTGTGTTGGTCAGTGCCCGCTTTGAATACTCCGTGCAATTTTGGGCACCATATTAAAAAAAAACCATTTAGAGAAATTGGAACATGTTCATAGAAGGACAAAAGAGTAGTATCGCAAAGGAGGCTTGTGGAAAGACCGAGCAAATAGTATATATTTAGCTTTAAGAAAAGAAAACTGAACAAGTATCTGAAAAAGTGTCCAGGACAATCAAGTAATTAAGTTACAGAGATCCAGTTGAATATTTGGAAAAATGTCATAATTATAAAGAAATCTTATAATGGAACCAATACCAACTGGTAAGCTTTTCTTCACTGGATATCATAGACCGGAACATCCATCTGTCAATACTGATTTAATTTGCATTTCTGCCCTGAGCAAGAAGAGTTTGGATTGAGTGACCTAAATGAGTCCTCCCAACTCTATGACTCTAGGCAGATATAACTTCTTCATATTCTCTACCTGCTCACAAAGCAAAAGAAAAACATCTTAATTGACCAACCATTCAAAACTAGAAACATTTCTAAAGAGAAAGAGGCAGGTACTACAATGGACAGCAACTCTTTACCTCTAATTGGCTTCTAATAAAATTTACACATCTTCTCAAATATCTTGTCTTACATCCATATGCATCCAATAGTCTGCAGCTATCAACCCTTCCAAGAAATTAAGCATTTGACTTCTAAAAAATAGACATGCACGTGCAAATCAGCTTGCTTAGATATCCTGTCATGTTGCTGTCTAAACCCATTGGACAGCTAGTTTAATGCAGTGGGTAAAATGCTGGCCTAGAAATCAGGATATTGTGAGTTCTAGTCCTGTTTTACAATGAAAGCCAATTGGATGATTTTGGGCCAATCACTCAGTCTCAGCTCAACACAGGGTACTTGTTATGAGGAAAAGAGGAGAAGGAATATTATATATGTTTTCTGCCTTGAGTTACTTACAAAGTAATAAAGATGGGATAAAAATACTGTATATTAAAAATTGCTTTCTCTAAGTCTGGTTACACAATATTTGCACATAGTGGATATGTACAGTCAGATATATGCTAAAGGTTTAAAAACCACATTTATTTACTGTAATTTTCATGCAGGAAATGGCAAAATAAAAATCTATACTATCAATTTTCTGTGACCCTATTTCAGTAATGTAATGGAAGGGAGGGAGGGAGGAAAGAAGGAAGGAAGGAAGGAAGGAAGGAAGGAAGGAAGCTATCATCTCTCTTATGGCTGAGTATGATCTGGCTGGTTGCTTCTGATCTTGAAAAGGAAAGAAGTTTAGCTGAAATATAGCCAGGAACCAATTAAAAAAGTTAGCAATGGTTGCTGCAAATTTTTGTCTATTAGAAAATGTGACTATAGGAAGAGAATAGTTTGGGCATATCCTGTATGATTTAAATAATATTTTCTTTATGTTTGCCATCCTGATATATTTGGATTCTTTGTGCAGTAGAGAAAAAGAATATTTAATGACATTCTGGACTTTTAATTCTATCATGAGGGGAGTTATTAGGAATTTCCATATGGTGGCTGAAAGGTTACTAATGGCACATTAATCTTTAAAATCTGCCTAATTAAATATAAATAAGTGCAAATTAATTTGAAAAAAATATATAAAAACTACAAAACAGTAATTTAAACATTAATGAAAAAGACACCATTATATTAAAGGGCCACTTACCTAAAATAGTTAGGAAAGAAATGCAGATCCAAAACCTTAATAATGTAACAAAAGCTATTATTATAAATACAGATCTGAGGTTTAAACACAGTCAAGCATCTTAAAATTTTAAAAAAGATTATGTTGTTGACCTTTTGCAGCCATGACCTAGATTTATATTTTACAATTTGGAAGTACAGTAACTTCTTTCCAAGTATTGCTGTAAATATAATAGCTGTCCAATAGCTATAGTTCTTTTAGTAAGATAAAGAGAAACAGGGTCTTGAAATGATTACAGAATTTGGTGAGAATTTCATCATCATTACTGAATCCTAATGTTGAAGAAGTCATTGTACACTCTGCAAGTGAATAACTTTTATATTAATTCAAAGTAATGAAACAGTTATATCATCAAATCAAGTAGGCACAATTCCCAATTTAATTATAATTTATCAAATTTATAAACCAACCAACTCCTACCAACACAATAATAAAGTTTCTATATTAGTTAATGCTGACAAGAATATGAAATAATATAAAAAGAGAAACAAAAGAGAAAAGAGCCACTTTTGCTTTGTAGATGAGTTAGTCTATAAATATGAAAATATAGGAGTGTGTGTATGTGTGTGTGCACACACACACACACACACAGAGGAATATATAGGAAATATTTATACATACGTATTATTTTTGAATATGTATTCATATGTGTAAAATGGAATTATGCATTATCATGAATGTTCTGATATTTAGCTTGGATTCCTAAAGCAGATCAATATAGAAATCTTTAACAAATCTGTATTCATTTTTATGAAGACTGTAACCTTATAAGTTAAGGTATGTATATTTCCTGCCAGGTGGAAATCTCAGCATTAAATTTTGCTTAGTAAGAAACTCTTATTTTTATTGTCTGAAAAATAAATTTAGCGCCCAAGGGATCTGATAAAGAAATGCCAGATGACAAGAAGTCTGAAGATGATTTTATATTGCAAAACCAGTGTAAAAGTCAGTATTTCTAAAACTACATTTACTGAAAATTAATAGTTTAAAATCCTAAACTCTTTTGCCACTTTATGCTAATAGAAGGCAAGAAGGCATTTATAGAAAGTTATGCTCTGCTAGTAAAAATATTAATTGTTTAACTTTTACTTTTTGGTTGCTATGTGATTATGTGCTTTGTACATGGATATGCAGTGACTCTTTGGATATTCCCAATGAGCTGTTTGTTTGGTTTTTCTTTTTCCTACATTTAATTTAGATGCTGCTCTTTAATTTTTTGTAAAAATGAAGATATATTTATAACTCTCCAGCACAACAAATAGGATGAATTCATTCTTCAAAGATTTAAAAAATGAAATCTGTAACTATAGTTTAGTTACTTAAAATGCTCATATTAAAATACAACAAAGCGCAGAATAGAATAGAATAGAATAGAATAGAATAGAATAGAATAGAATAGAATAGAATAGAATAGAATAGAATAGAATAGAATAGAACTGGAAGGGACCTTGGAGGTCTTCTAGTCCAGCCCCCTGCTCAAGCAGGAGAACCTATACCATTTCGGACAAGTGACTGTCCAGTCTCTTAAAAATCTCCAGTGATGTGTGGCCACAATTCTGAAGGCAAGCTGTTCCGCTGGTTAATTGTCCTCACTGTTAGGAAGTTTCTCCTTAATTCCAGATTGCTTCTCTCTTTCATTAGTTTCCAATCATTGTTTCTTGTCTTGCCCTCTGGTGCTTTGGAGAATAATTTGACCCCCTCATCTTTGTGGTAGCCCCTCAAATACTGGAATACTGCTATTATGTCACCCCTAATTCTTCTTTTCTCTAGATTAGCCAAACCCAAATCCTGCAGCTGTTCTTCGTATGTTTTAGTCTCCAGGGCTTTAATCATTTTAGTTGCTCTTCACTGACCTTTTTCCAAAGTCTCAATATCTTTTTTGTAGCATGGTGACCAGAATTGGTTACAGTATTCCAGGTGTGGTCTTACTAGGATTTTATAAAGTGGTACTAATACTTCATTCGATTTTGATTCTATGCCTCTTTTTTGGGTGCTGCTGCATATTGCTGGCTCATATTCAAGTGATCATCCACTAGGACTCCAAAGTCCCTCTCCCTGTTTTTGAGCCAGGTCTCACCTAATATGTACTGTATATATACTGTACCTTTGATTTTTCCTACCTAAATGTAAAACTTTGCTTTTCTCCACATTAAAATTCATTTTATTGAATAGGGCTCATTGTTCAAGTTTGTCAAGATATTTTTGGATCCTGAGCTTGTCTTCTGGGGTGTTGGCTATTCCTGCCAGTTTAGTATTATCTGAAAAGTTGATGAGTTCCCCTTCTATTCCTTCATCTAAGTCACTAAGGAAGATATTGAAGAGTACTGGGCCTAAAACGGAGCCTTGTGGTACCTCACTGGTTACTTCTCTCCATGTCGATGTAGTACCATTAAGGACTACTCGGTGAGTACGGTTTGTCAGCCAGCTACAAATCCATCTGGTGGTGATATTATCTATTCCATATTTTTCTATCTTACCAAGAATAGGTTGTGATCTACTTTGTCAAATGCCTTACTGAAATTTTACTATACTATGTCCACAGCATTTCGCTGGTCTACTAATTTAGTCACTTTATCAAAGAATTAAATACGATTGGTTTGACATGATCTGTTTTTAACAAATCCATGCTAGGTACTAGTTATAACTTTATTTGCTCCTAGTTGTTCACAGATCTTTTCCAGGATCTTTACAAATATTGATTTAGACTGATTGGTCTGTAATTTCCTGGGTCTGATTTTTT
Source organism: Pantherophis guttatus (assembly GCF_059756535.1). Classification (NCBI taxonomy): domain Eukaryota; kingdom Metazoa; phylum Chordata; class Lepidosauria; order Squamata; family Colubridae; genus Pantherophis; species Pantherophis guttatus. The sequence continues at coordinate 48,631,727 of NC_142070.1, forward strand.
TTCTTCCTTTCTTGAAAATGGGAAGCACATCAGACCTTTTCCAATTTTCAGGTACTTCCCCAGTGCTCCAGGAGTTTTGAAAAATATGGTACAATGGTTCTGAGATAACATCTCCCAGCTCCTTCAGAACTCTGGGGTGTAATCTGTCAGGTCCCAGTGATTTATATTTGTCAAGGTCAGATAGGTTTTTTCTTACCATTTTTTTCTTATTTTTATTTCTATTTTGTCTTTTACAGTAGGTTTTTTGGTAAGTAGGGCTATAGTTTCTCTTTGCATGAGGATTGAAGTAAAGAATGAGTTAAGCAGCTCTGTTTTCTTCCTACTGCCAGTTATTTCCTTGCCATCTTCTTTCTTTAGTGGACCTACTATTTCCTTGACTTTTTTCTTATTATTAATATGTTGAAAGAAACTTTTAAAAATTATTTTTGACTTTTGTTGCAAGTTTTTGTTCATTCTGAGCCTTTTCTTTCCTGACTTCATATTTGCATGTTCTGGCAATCTGCTGATAATCAGCCTTAGTTATGTGTCCATCTTTCCATTTTTTGTGCTTGTCCTTTTTGTCTTTCAATTTATCAGAGAGATTTTTGTGCAGCCATGCTGGTTTCTTCTTGAATTTCTTTTCAGTGGTATTGTGCTGGATACCTTTTATGATTGCATTTTTCAGAGTTTCCCACACTTCTTGAGTTGTTTTTCCCTTTAGTATTTTCTTCCATGGAATCTTTCCTAGGCTCCCTCTGAATTTATTAAAATCAGCTCTTTTAAAATTTAAAGCACTGGTTGGGTTATTTTCTATTGCTTGTGTTTGCATTATATTGAATTCCAGTATAATGTGGTCACTTTCACCCAAAGTTCTGCCAACTTCAACTCCTCTATCACTTCTCTATTAGTAAGAATTAGGTCCAGTAGAGCTTTACTTCTAGTTCCCTCCTCTACCTTTTGGATGACAGAGTTGTCGACTAGGTTGGTTAGGAAATTATTTGATCTCCAACTTGCTGAAGAGTTTGTCTCCCAGTTGATATTGGGTAATTAAAGTTTTCCATTACTACTGTTGTATGCTTCCTATATATATATTTGTTAACTGGTTGGCAAATAGTTCCTCTATTTCTTCTGATTGGTTGGGTGGCCTCTTATATACACCTATGGCAATGTCACTTTTCCCCCTTTTATATAGACCCATATACATTCTAGAGGATTTTTATCTTTGATCATGTGCATTTCTATAGATATAAATGTCAGAACTGATGCTGAAGATTATTTATCACTAGGTTAACTCTTGCCATTTTCAGATGGCAATGATTTAAGGCAAAAAAAAATCTTCTCCATTCTGTTGTGAATTCACTAGATGTGGGATTCACCATTTTAAAATAAAATAAATGTGAGCTGACTCAAATGAATAATCTGATGACTAGACAATTTGATATAGAAAAACACATGCTTCAGAATTATATTTCTGTGATTACCTATGTTTAATAAGTAGTTAATCTTAATGCAATCTGTCAAATATATTCCTAAGTGTTCATAGAATTTTAGTGTATAAGTAGGGCATAATATCCATTGGTTTCTACTCCTTCTACTTTTGGGTAATTACACTGGTCTGCAAGGAGAAAGCCTCAGAAATGAAAGTAGCTTAATTTTACCAGAATTGGGTCACTAGTAAAGGAAAATTAAGTCCTGACTATTTCAAGATACAACTTCAGGTCAAAATTGCATCAAGATAAATTAAAATTACAAGGGGATGTGCGATTATGCTCCATAACTTTTCTGAAAAACGTGATATAGCAATGAGAATGTGCCACACCCAAACATTATAAATTTATCTTTTTATTGTTACCAATAACATAACTTTCCATTCATTTATTGATTTTTCATGTAACATTTTCATGCTTTTTGCATGAAAAACTGACAAGCTCTACCATCAGATTAAATGACAAGATTCCATTTTTATTCAGTATGTAAACTGCGCTTTTTGGCTTTTCTTGTGAACTGCAGTAGGATCATCCCTGGGGAGATTCCAGCAGTAATTGGCAAGCATGGACGGACTCTATTTCCCTTGGTATCTTTTCTCCAAGCCTGAAATATCCTGGTGGAATCTTTCCCCATGCTCATCACTCACTGTCCCACAGTCCAAAGAGAAACAGTCTAAATGCAAGTGTAAGAAGTGAATTTTCAGCGACATGTTTGCAACAAGTGTTTTATAGAACCTAAACAAATTTTGCACGTGTTTTCATAGTCATCTGCCACAAAGTGAAGATAAATTTATACACCTCCATGTGGTACCATTTTCATTGTTCTACTGTACTTTGTCTAGAAGTTACGAGCATCATGTTTATTAGACACCTCCCTCCCTTGTAAACAAATAAACTTGCTTATGTATAAATCTTTATTGTGAAATACCTTGAAAACTTTAGTCAACCAGTACCTTTATCATCTGTTTTCTAATTCATCTAATCAAAATATGTAAAATTAACACGTTTTATCTCAGAGGTCTAAAAAATCCCAAAATTTGTAGACCAATGTTATTCTTTTGTTGAATGTGTGGGTGAAGGCTACAACACACTGTTAATGTGGATGTTAATTATACTCTTATGCTTTGAATAGATGGAGGAATTATTGAAAACAATGCAAGTTTTTCAATAAATCTAAAGTAATTTTTAAGTCACTTTTTTTAATAAAATAACCCACATATATATGTCTAATATTGGTATGCTGTGAAATTTGCTTTAGTGATTCAAGGTTAGGGTGTCATCACCATTAAATTTTTTCCCCTTTTCTAGGTTTTGACAAGATTCTTGGAGACTAAACATGATAGCTCATGTCATACCCTTATCATGTTTTTTACAAGAATTCTCTTATTTTGCAACCTTAACAGATTGCAAACATTCTTTCACAGACAAATGTCTGGATTTTTCTTGAATATGAGACCACTGGGAATTGCTTGAATCAGAACTGAAGGACTGATCCTAAATAAAACCTTGTGTTATATTTAATGCTTTTTCTTTTATACTTCAATAGTAATACACACATCTACTCAAAAGTAAATTTTGAATTGAGTCATGTAATTCCCTGCAACAAAACTAGAAAACCTTTAAAACTCCTAGATTATTGAAAGATAACATTTAAATGAAGTCAATTTAAGTTGTTAAATTTACATAATTACCAAGTCATTAAGTGGGTTGATGTTTGAATTCTCAATGCTATCTTTAGTTTTAAGGTTAAAATAAGGGCTATAACTGATAAAGATACCCACACAAAGTAATATGGCAACACAGATGTTTCTTCTAACTTAAAGTTTAAAGAATGAATAATATGAAATGCAAGTGCTTGGGTTTTTTTAAGTGTAAAAACTATATAGTTAAGAACAGGACAATTAATGTGAAATCTGATAATTATAGTGATGAGCTCAGTAATTAAAGAAGTTGCATATCTAGATCAACTTACAAATAATAATAAAACAGCAAGCCTAGATATGAGTTATATATAAGATGCTGAGAATTAAAGTGGTTAATTTTTAGTGCAATTCTTACTTGGATGGGTTTCAGGGTAAGAGTGACTCTGAGCTACCTCTCAGAGTTTCCCTGTTTCATTCTAATCCATAAATGCCCCCTTAACACCAAAGGGATTTGTATCACAGAGGCTGGGCTCAACAGTGCTTATCCTAGTACTTTGTAATTTGACCATTCAAAGTTATTGGATAGTTTTATTGAGAATTTCTGGATAGATAAAAGACTGGGCAGGCTAATTAAAAAGGAGGCCTTTTGTTTATACAAACTATCATTTGGGAAATTATTTTGAAATGTTATTGGAGAATCTGTTTTTGCCACTTCGTGTTCCCCAACCGTGAACAAATCACAACAGAGTTTTTCAGTGATAATAAGGCGTGGGCTGGAAGATTACCTCCAACATTGATCAACAACTGAGTATAGTTTGTATAGTCTAATTTCATTTTATGGTGTTTTTGTTGTCGGAGTTGGGGAGATTATCACGAATGATTCCATTGCCTGTTGTTTTTTAAAGGATGCATTCTGATATTTGTCTGATGCAGAGTTGCAGGGTTATGGATCTGATAAGTATGTGTGGGTGGGTGGGTATGTTCTGTTTTCTATTATTTTTCAATCTGTAATTATAAACTCATTGGACTAAAAAAAACAATAGAGGTAACCAAAGGAGTTTTTAAGCATAGATTGAAAAGTATTTTCAATAAAATAAAATTTTGTTATGCCTGCAGCTGCCATGACTTGTCATATATACAGCTTATATGCTTAACCCAAACAAATGTGCTGGGGCCAGTGTGTGCTAGCAGTGCTGATAACAAGAAGCTGGGAATAGGTGTTAGTTTAGATTCCCATAGGAAAGCTTGTGTCACAGGGAGAGTGCAGACATGTCACAAAAAGCTTCAGTGGTATGCAATATATATATATTCTGGTGTGTATATATATATATACATACCAGAAGCCACACTGCAATCAAGCAGGGCCAGAGAAAAAAGTAATTGATTAAATTAAACAATCCATTTCCTGTTTCCCCACCCATAAATCTAGATATTCCAATCATTTTTTTCTCACACACAATCACACAGAAACTGCTCTCAAGCAAAGAAATATCAAAAACACTCTCGCAAACAAATACGCATTACACTTCTTTTTGTGGTAGAAAAATACAAAATAAAAATAAAAAATGAAGAGGAAAAATCAGTTGTAGTAGAAAGGACAATCAATGGCAAAGGTGGAAAAAATGGAAGTTATTTTTTTATTCTTGTCTTTTATGGTTTGGTAAAATATTTTGTAAAAAAAAAATCTGTGAAGGGATATTATAAACTGAATAATGAATTTATTTAGTGTAATAATTCTAAGTAATGAGAACTAATGAGAAACAGGCAGTTCCTCAAGTAAGTACATAACTACAATAATTACATTGTATCCTGAAAGTGAGATGTACCATGGATTATATATTTATTTATCACATTGTATGTTGCCCAACTCCCAATGATGCTGAGTGGCTTATAACAATTAAAACAATGAAGAAAAAAATAATGATAACCCTTCAAAATGATGATGATGATGAATTATATCTTTAGATATAATCCCAAAAGGGTGAGACATATTCAGATCTCAAGGGGAACCTCATTCTGTAGTCACTGCTACAGAGAAGATGCATTTCAAGATCTTAAAAGATGATTCCAAATCCTTTGGAAAAGATTCCAAATCCTGTTAGACTGAAAGACAGGGCAAATACAATGATAAACAGGCAAGTAACTAGGACCTATTCTATGTAGAACATAATAGGTAATGATCAGCACCTTGAATTGTGCCTGGAAAAAGACGGGCAACCATTGCACCTCGGAAAGCAATGACATTTCATGGGCATATCAAGGAATGCACTTTACTGCCTATGCCACTCCATTCTGGACCAGCTTAAGTTTCTTGGTGGTCGTCAATGGCAGACTCATGTACAGCGTATTGCAGTAGTCAGCATTATTTAGAAAATAATATTATTAATAATTTAAAAATAAAGAGGACAAAAAACACAGATATTAACAAAAATAAAGGCTCTTCATTCTCCCTTTCCTTAGGCCTTCTAAATAACCACAGGGCTATCCTCATCTCAAATGGTGATTTTCTGAAGTTTAATCTAATTACCTTAATGGATATTAATTTAATGGAAGTTGATTCTTGTTTTCTTAATGAAAGGGAGATAATCTGATCTTTATTACTCATTGCGAATGTTCTATTGTCCTAGTTAAGCATTCTTATGGGATGATGGATCCTAGAAAAATAAATCTCATAGCATGAGCAGCTTTATTAAACAATAATGATAAAAAAGCAATGAAAATCAGGAGTTCCAATTTGTATAACTGGAAGTGCTGCCATTAAGGCAAAATGATTATAGAATGTTTATATGAGACTACAAACATAAAAATAACCAAAATGTAGACATTATAGTAATAAATTCACAGCTGCATCATAATTAGAAATAAAAACCTTAAAAAGTAGTTATATACAACTTCAAATTGAATGTTCAGAGTTTATTATGTTTATTATTTATTTATATTATCTATTAAACAGAAAATTCTATCATTCTGAGTGTATTTTTTTACCTCGAATCAATTGTTTTAATATAGACAGGATTAATTAATTTCAGTGCAATACATTATTTTATTTGGTGAGAACTTTTAAGTAAGAAGACCTGCTGAACATTTCCTCCCCATGTGTGAGCCATCAGAAAAATGGATCAGAGAAATAGCAGGAAGTTTCATGTATTCTCTTTCCAGAAATACAAACAGCCGTCATCTTGCTACAATTCGATAAACACAGTAAACATTTTAATTCAATGCACTTTTTGTCCCACTTATCTTGGATTTTATTTCAGGTTTTATTGTTGCTTTTTGTCATTTTTTAATTTTTTTAATTGTTTTGATTTAACTGTTCATGATTATCAAATAGTAATATTTTTCAATTGGGGGAAGTTATAAAAATAACCACCACCACCATTTTATTTATTTATTTATTTGTTTGCTTGTTCATTTGTTTATATAGATGTCCATCTTATAATGTTGGATGTCTCACAATCACGTACCGTTGAATATGCTGAAATATTATATGGAAATGAATTCAGAAAGAATCACAGGACTGAGTTAGGAAAGACAGATAGGGACTTCCTGGGAACATGGCTAACTGAACACACGCATCTCTGAAGGATTTCTTCCTGGAGTGTTGCTTTTCTGCTTTCTAACTGAAGGGATTGATATCCTATCAGTTTTTATGATACACCTGGTTAGGGTGTGTCAAATAACTTCCCCTCAGTACCCTTCAATACAGCTGTAAGCCAGCAGATAGTTTTTGGAGTTGAACTCCGAAGCTGTCTGTGTGCCAAAAAGTCATCGTTTTTGGAAATTCACATTTCAAACGAACAGTAAGTTATGCCTTCCTTACCTTAATCACCTTCAAAGACTATTATTCTACCTTAAGTCAATTTAAAAGAGGCCCTTTCCAGCCATAGCCTGCTATACCTTTTTGAAGACCTGTGCCATTTTAGGGATTTATTTTTGTCTTAAAGAACAAGGAAGAAGGCTGCTAAGGCAAGCCAAATAAAGAAATGGGCCAGGGGTGGGGGTGGGGGGGGAACGTTGACGGAGAAAGATAAAGATTGAAACCTATGATTTTAGTTTACTATTGTAGTAACTGGTAGCTTGATCTTCTCAGCTGCGGGTGGCTAAAATCTTCTGATTCTGATCAAAAGAGGAAGCCAAGATGTGGAGCAAAGTATTAGAGATATATTTGAAAGGTCTCTAAATAGAATATGTCAATTTGTGGATCAATTGTTCTCTGAGGATAAAAAATCCTCTCAAAGTACTTCTGAGATGCAAACATGTGGAAAATGTTACCAAACTGCCAAGACAACTTCACAAGTAGCTGAAAATGCAGAGGAGTTTATTGCAACTTGGGAAGAGCTGGATATTAACGTTCACTTTCATCCTCATTACTATGGTTTAAATGTAAACCTCTCAACACAACTGAAAGAACAGGTTTGAGAAAATAAACAAATTCAGGACTTTTTCTTTAAGAACATTAACAAGGTTGAGGATCTCATGATAAAAAGAAAGGACTACAAGTCTTTGATACTTCCAGAGAAAAAGATTTTACTCCTGGAAGTAGTGACTTAAATTTAAGGAGTAAACTGGAATCAGATGCATTTTTCACTGCTTGATATGTGCAAGTGAAAGAAAGGTTTAACCCAAAATTTGCAAATGTATTTTTTAACATATATATAATGCTTAAATAACTTTTAAAGTAGGCAAAAGCTATTGAAAATGTATTTGACAGTACTTGTATTAACAGAAAGTAAAAGAAAATGATGTAGCAGTTTAAAGAAAAACTCTGTATGTTAAAAAGGATGTTTATAAAAGAAAAAATATATATTCTATAAGGGTAGTTTGGAGGGAGGGAGCTAAATGCATTATTGAAATTTAAACAGTGGTGGGTTGCTACCGGTTCACTCCAGATTGGGTGAACCGGTAGTGGTGGCAGCGGGAGGCTCTGCCCAACCACCTGGACACTTCTGCGCATGTGCAGAAGCATCGAGAGCATGAGCATGCCCGTGAACAAACTGATAACGATGGGTTTTGAAACCCACCCCTGAGTTTAAAGCTTGTATGTTTAAGTTAAAGAATAAGATGTATTAGAAAGTTTTGACTTAAAAAAAGTGCCTTGTTTGTTTTTAAAAAGTTTAGTACTTTGAAGGAAAAAAAGAGGGTGAAAGGGGGAAAAAAGGTTTCCTCCCCACTCCCCCCCCTTTTTTTTAGGCCAAAGAATTTTAAAGAATACAATAAATTTTGTAAATAAAAATGTTCAAGTAAATAAAAAAGGAAAGACAGATATGAATCTAATAAAAATCCTATTATAAATGTCCCTTGACAATAAAATACGGTGCCACCATAAAGTATTTGAAAACTATGTTGTAGTATCAAAAGCAAAAAAGGAAAGAACAGCAACAGTTTCACAAAAAATGCTTTCAGTGTGAACCACCAACAATTTAAATTAAAAGCAAAGAAACAGACATAATTTAAACCTTAATTCGAACAGTAAAGTCACAACAGTTCACCAAATTTTGATACGAGGAAGGTCTTTTACTGAGACCTGAAAGTTGTTTAGGCAACTTTCTTTTGGGACCAACATCCATTACCATGGATGTCACCAAAGAGAAAACTCCAATTCTGGTGTTCAGAACTGGTAGATTTGTTCATAAACCAGTTCATAAACTGGTAGATTTGATTATAAGACTGAAATCCTGGCACTGCTTCCAAACAGATCTCAGGTGATTAAGAATAATGTAGGGAAAGGCTTTTCGTCAAACATGAGAAAGGAGCTTTTTCTTACTCGTAGGTGGGAATTGTTTGAAATTAAAGTAAAAAATGAAAAAAATAGCTGGTGCAGTCAAATAAACCTGACATATATCATACAGGAGTTTGCAAGAGTTCCTACATCAACATATTACGGTAGTTACGTAGCTAAGCAGATCTATTAGGAAAAATAGGAATCTAGGAAATCAATTCTAGCCTTTCAAATGTTCCGCCAAATGAATCTGTAATTTGGTACAACATGCAAAAGGACAAATATATGACAGCTGCAGGTTTCCATGCTGGAAAATCGATATATGAAATTTGTTTAGTGGATTTTCCTGTAAAATAACATGGAGTTTTTCCCTTAGTTTTGTGATCATTTGTAAAACAATATAAAATATTAAAAGAAATATCCCCAATAACTGGTCTGATAAAGTTTTCAACCTGTTTAATAGCTCTGGTTTGAAGCATTAATACTGTATGACATAAATTATGTTATATGGAATTCTAATAAAGACATAGTCAATGTACTTCATAAAGAACTGACAATTTTCAGAGCTGCATATATTACATTCACTTATTGATGGCAGTTTTCCAGAAGTCCATTAGTTTTTTGGGGGAAAATACTGCATTTTTGCAACTTTGCAGCTTTATGATGTGGCATTGCAGAACATATCAGAGTTCAGTTAGTTAAGGAAAATTATGACCATCACTATAATCAGAAAGATTCCTCCTCAGTAGACTTACAATGTAAATGTAAATGTAAATGTAAACGAAATGTAACTATTCCAGGCAGCCACTAGAGTTTCTGCAGGCAGGCATTTCTCCTAGTTCCCTTTTGAAACCCGATTGGATCCAACAGTCATTAGGGCTGGATCAATCAAAGGGGTCCAGCCTTCTTGTGGAGGGGGTTGTGCAAAGGAAATACAAAGTCACCAGGGCATGATCTGACCATCATAGAAGAGCTAAAGAAAGCTGCTCAGATCACATTGCCACTGCTCCGACAAGAAAACCAAGTCCTGGATGAGGTCACTGTCCCAGATAATATTAATTATAATATTGATGCACATAAAGCATTTGACAATGTGAACTGGCAGTTTATGCTAGCACAATTAAAAGATTTGGATTTTGGGGAGAGATTTATTAACATGATTAAGGTGATATATAATAAACAAACAGCCAAGGTGATGGTAAATGGAGATATGACAGAGAAGGTTAACATTTAAAAAGGTATTTATTAAATAGAAATATTAGACAAGACGCAGAGATAAAAGGTATGGAAATAAAAAAGGAAAAATATAAACTAGAGGCATTTGCAGACAATCTAGTCTTCATTTTGGAAGATCCACAAGAAACAGGGCCTAAATTAATAAAACAAAATAGAGGAATATGACGAAGTGGCGGGTTTGAAAATATTAAAGAGAAAACTAAGATATTAGTTAAAAATCTTACAGACGTGCAGAAAAAAAAGTTAATGAAGAGAATAGATATTCAGATTACTAAGAAAGTGAAATACTTAGGGATTTACCTGACAGCAAGATGTATAACTATTAAAGAAGATAATTACTATAAATTTATGCAACAAATTAAAGCAGATCTGGAGAAATGGAAAAATTTGCTATTATCATTAATAAGAAGAATAACTACAATAAAAATGAATATATTCCTTAGATTACTTTATCTATTTCATACAATTCCGATAAAACTGGAAAAAAATACTTTGAGGAACTCAATAAAGTAATATTAAGATATATTTGGCAAAGGAAAAAAGCAAGAATAAGTTTAAAAATGCTGCAAGATGCAAGGAATGGGCTACCAAATTGGGAATTGTATTACCAGGCTGCGGTACTTATATGGGTGAAAGAATGGATTGTACTGAGGAATACAAGACTATTGACTTCAGAGGGACACGATTTGCAGTTGGTCTGGCATGCCTTCTTGTGGTATGGGAAAAATAAAATACATGGTTACTTCCAAAGACATTCTATTAGGAATGTGTTATTGTTAGTGTGGGAAAAAACTAGACAAAAACATTATTTGAGGATACCAGTTTGGCTTTCAACAATGGAAGCACTGATTCACCCAAATGTTATTAACATGGAAAATATTGTTAGATATAAGATATCTTGAATGAAAAGGGGGAACTCAAAACTAAACAAGAACTGAGTGATCAAAGGATTGATATGGCATGGTACTCACAAGTGCAGATACATTCTAGATATGAGAAAGATGTTAAACTATACGGATTCTATAAAGATCAAAAGAATTAGATAAGATATAACGGGCAGAAGAAAAATTGATAAAGAAAACGTATAGCTACTTATTGGGTATTAAATTGGAAAGTGAACAAGTGAAAGACACAATAATAGTATGGAGAAAAACTTTGACTATACAATAGAGTTAGATAAATGGGAGAAACTGTGGCATAGGAACTATAAATTAACAATGTCAACTGCATATAAAGAAAATTTGTATAAGATGTTTTATAGATGGCATTTGGCACCAGCGAAGTTGGCAAAGATGTTCAAAGATAAGTCGGCTAAATGCTGGAAGTGCCACCAGATACCTGGGTCATATTATCATATGTGGTGGACATGCTCAAAAGCAAAAAAATATTGGTCAAAAATACATATTTGGCTGGAAAAAATGATGAAGCAGCATATTGATTTAAAGCCAGAAATATCCTTGTTGGGGATTTTACCCGAAAGATATAGTAAGGGGAAGGCATATTTAATTATTCATATATTAACTGCAGCTAGAATTGTATTTGCACAAAAATTGGAAAAGTGAAGACATCACCACAGATGAGAATGTGATCAGGAAAATATTAGAATGTGCAGAAATGATTAAACTAATGCTAGCAATTAAGGAGAAAGAACAAACTGAATACTATATGACATGGGACTTATTTTATCAATGGTTAGATAACAAAAATGGAAGTTAGAAACAGGGAAACAAAAGAAAAAGATTAGTGAAATAAAGAAGATGTGTTAAGGAGAAGCAAGTATTATGATTATTATGTTTAATATTATCATTTTAATACTATAGAATTAATGTTAATGTAATGAATATTGTTGTAAATCTTGATTATCATTTTACAAAGATATTTGAACGCGGACAACACACTGTTTAATTGAAGATAGGCGTCCTCTTGGACTCACGGCTGTCTTTAGAAGAACACTTGACAGCTGTGGCCAGGAGGTCTTTTTATCAGGTTCGCCTGATTTGCCAGTTGCGTCCCTTTCTGGATCGGGACTCGTTAAAAACGGTCACTCATGCCCTCGTCACTTCACGCCTGGACTACTGTAATGCTCTCTACATGGGGCTCCCCTTGAGGAGCACCCGGAGGCTCCAGCTGGTCCAGAATGCGGCCGCGCGGGTAGTTATGGGAGCAGCATGGCGCTCCCATGTGGCTCCCCTCCTGCGCGAGCTGCACTGGCTCCCTGTGGTCTTCCGGGTGCGCTTCAAGGTCTTAGTTACCACCTTTAGAGCACTCCATGGCTTAGGACCGGGGTACTTACGAGACCGCCTTCTGCCACCAATAGCCTCTCACCGCCCAGTACACTCCCATAGAGAGGGGCTTCTCAGGGTGCCGTCAGCCAAACAATGTCGACTGGCGGCCCCCAGGGGGAGAGCCTTTTCTGTGGGGGCACCCACCATCTGGAACGAGCTCCCCCCAGAGATACAGAAGATTCTGGATCTGCGCACTTTCCGCCGTGCCCTCAAAACATTCCTGTTTCAGCAGGCCGGCCTGGCCTAACTTTCCCTTTATATTGCTTTTTGATTTTATTTTAAACTGGGATGTCTTGAATTATCTAGGACCAGAATGTTTAGTATATTTTAATTGGTTTTTTATTATTAACGTTTGTATTACATGTATTTTTATCGTTCGCTGTTCACCGCCCTGAGTCCCTTAGGAATAGGGCGGTATATAAATTTAATAAATAAATAAATAAAATAAATAAGATGGTATTAAAAATTATTAAAAATATTAATTATAACATTAATAACTATGCTGATAGAACATATAGTAGTATATATCAGAATTATATTACTAAAGGATATCATGCAGCTGGATGCATTAGTATTTTTAAATTAAACATGATTTTAAGTAAAGCCATTTCTAAATTTTAAACATTGACTTAAGAAATGTTTTATTTCTCCACTTCACAAGTAAGTTTTCCTAAGACTATTCAAATGAGAACAGAAGGGACAGACACTGCTTCTGATCTATTTCCAATCCATACTCTATAATATATATATATATACTGTATTTTATATATATAAATATATATTATATATAATATCAGGGACCAAATGTATAACATCAGTTTTTTCACTCAACTGTGACAAATATTGAGGCAGGAGTTATGTGGTGGCGCAGTGGTTAGAATGCAGTATTGCAGGCTAATTCTGCTGACTGCCAACAGTTTAATTCTTACCAGCTGAAGGTTGACTCAGCCTGTCATCCTTCCAAGGTCAATAAAATGAGGATCCAAGGGAATAGGACACACTCATTTTTCTATAGACACAAAATAAGAGATGCATTGTTACGAATTTGGGAGGATATAAGGAAAAAAAAATTACATGAAAATCCCTGGTTGGTTATCCACCATGGAAGCAATGATCCACCCCAACACATTAGATATAAGCAAAATGCTCAGATATTCAGAAATTCTAGATAAACAGGAGAAGCTTAAAAACAATCAGATACTAAAGGAACAGGGAATTTCTATTGATTGGTGTCCATATTTACAACTGAAATCTAGGTACAAGAAAGACGTGGAAGAATACGGAATTGACACGGAACCAAAACACTAGACAAATTGTTGATAGGTCCTGAAGGAAAATTAATATCCAAAATATACAATTAACTATTAGAATTTGATAGAGTAGAGGAGGTGGTGAAAGAACCGATGATTGCATGGGCTAAAAACATAGGGCATAATATAGATTTAGAGGATTGGGAAAGAATTTGGAACAAAAATTACACTATAACAAAATCCGCTGCTTATAAGGAAAATCAATACAAAATGCTTTACCGTTGGCACCTAGCCTCAGCAAGGCTGGCTAAAATATACTCTAATTTAAGCCCAAAATGTTGGAAATGTAACCAACGCCAATGTACCTTCTTTCATGCTTGGTGGCTATGTTCTGAAACAAAAAAGTACTGGACTAAGATACAAGGATGGCTACAAGAGATAATAAGATGTCAAATAGAATTAAACCCAGAAACATTTCTCCTGGGAATACTTAAAACAAAATTTGATAGAAAGATAAGATATTTGATTCTATGCATATTAGAATTGGCAAGAATTGTGTTCGCACAATATTGGAAGGAACCAGGGGTGAAATCTAAATTTTTTCCCTACTGGTTTTGTGGGCGTGGCTTGGTGGGAGGGTGTCCTGTGACTGAATGGGCATGGCCAATTTGATGTCACTCACAGCCACGCCCAGTCACAAGACCCCCTCCCACCAAACCACGCCCACAGAACTCGGTTGGAAAACTTTTTAAATTTCTATTCTGCTGGCGTGTCCTTACCTTTCTCCCGCGGCTCTGCCCACCCGCCCCATTCCCCGGAGTCGGGGAATGCACCATTCCCCAACTCCTTCCTTGCTGCAGAACCGCTGCCTGCTCGCCCTTCACCACACAGCTCCGCCCACCCGCCCCATTCTCCGGAGTCGGGGAATGCACCATTCCCCAACTCCTATTGCTCACCTTTCTCCCACGGCTGGCTGTCAGGGAAGGCAAGCCACCGAAAGTTACCAGAATCGCTCACTCTCCTTCTTGAATGAGCCGCTCTGGTCCATGCACCAGCTGCTCAAGCGCACACCCAACCTGCCGCTAATGAGTGAATTAAATAAACAGTGTCCGCTTGCTTCCTATATTACAACCCATTAAATTCTTTCATGACAATCATACAAAACTATTTACTTAAAGAACCAAACAAATGAAGTTCATACATATACAGTATATAAGGAAAAATCTAAGAAAAAAAATTATTTTTTCATCAGTAAGCTGATTCAGATTTTTGAGAAAGAGGTGGGATATCAGTTCAAAAATGTTCCCTATAGTTGATTTACAGTAGATCATTACAAAAACCCACATGGCCATAGACAAACTCATAAAATTAGAAGCTGTAAGATACTGAAAGATCCATCATCACTTGAGTATTTATAAAATTGTTGTTGTTAGTTTCCAAAATTAGGCAGATGTAAATGTTAAATTGCAGAACTTCATAATGTTTCATGTGAACATGGATGACTGATCAGTCCTGAATTAACCTTAAGTGAAATAAGTATGTGCTTAGGACACCAAGGGATGGTGTCAACACCATATTCTCTTTAATTTTCAATACTTATTGAGTCTTAATGCCTTGTCAGTTAAGCAATGAAAGGGTCAAGGAATCATTGTTCAGTTGTGTTCAGGGCATTAATTAATGTTAATCAGTCACAGATATACTACTACTTCTACTATTTCTGTACTGAAGTGCTTCCATGGTAAAAGAATTAGCCAGTTGCCCAGGAATCACAATTGCCCAGGGAACGCCAGTTAGAGGCTCCTTTCATGTGCCCATCAATGAGCCCACCAAATAGACCTATTTATCTATTCATATTTCAAAACCTTTCAAACTGCTAGGAGGGCAAAATCTGGAACTCACCCTGACACACAGCAGCATTTGGACTTGCGAATTGTCAACCCTAGCGTCCTAACCATGTGAGCCATCGTGCTCTTCTTATGATGGATATAATAAGTACTGAGGGCAACCAAGATAACTCTGTACAAGTAACCCTCACAGAACTACAATCAGTTTTGAATGAAGCAAATAATGTAACCCAATACCCATTCTTTAGCATGATCTTTTTGCAAAATAAAGCAGAATATGAAAAGTATCAAACCTACCTGTGATGTCCATTGGAAACAAACTATCACAAGAACTGTTCATACCTTTCTGGCCTGGTATTTTTTCTCAACATCTCACTGTTTCTAAACCAACAGCAGGAGAGTCATGACTGATTAGCCCAGAAAAATAGCTCTAAAGTAAAGAATATCTTCACCATTTTGCCCTTTTAGAGGTGGGATGGTTTTTGAGTCTTTAAGTTTGGCGTTTACAAAATTGTAGACGGCACGATTGGATTTCATGTGTAACAGCTATTCCTCCTGTTTATAGTGGTAATTGGTACATTCTGTTTTTATTTGGTGGCATAAGGTTTTGTATCAGTTTTTGAAGTTAGCTACATAGCCAGTTTTATTTTTCCTCCAAAGGGATTCTTTTTTGGATTAGAGTTTCCTTATTGATATGGGTAATTTGTTCTTTTTGGCTTTGGGTGTTAATAAAGGTACATATAGATTAATGACTCTTTGAACTTTAAGTAGAAAAGTGTTATAATAGTCTTCTGCAGTGTTGCAGTCATTGAATAGGATTTGCCAATCTAGAGAAGAGAGGTTGGCAGCTATGAGATCATAGTTTGCTTTTTTGAAGTTGTATTTAGGAGTCCTATTATGAGATTCTTTGTATGGATGTAAATTTAGACAAAAGTCAATCATGCTGTGGTCACTGTTGGAAAAAGGTTCTTTGATATGAAGGTTATAAATTGTGTTTAAACTGTTACAGAAGATTAGATCGAGGCAGTTGTTGAATCTAGTGCTGATTGTTACCAATTGATCGAGTCCTAAAGTAGTGACGGCATTATGCAGGGTCGTATGTATTGTTTCAGTTGAGCACTCATTTAGGGTCCAATTAATAAGAGGTAAATTGAGATCACCAAGAAAGATAATGAGATGTGGGCATGAGGCTGCCCACGTTAGTAATGTAGTTAGTTTGCTCGCATGATCAAGGTCATAATCAGGGGCTCTGTAACATAATAGGAAGCGAATTGTGGTATTTAGTGATAGATCGCAGATAATGGTCTCAGGAAGAACAAGCTTTTGTGTTACTTGAATATTTTTCAGATCTAGAAACTTTTTATAGAAGATGGCAACACCCTCTCCTCTTTGGATTTCCTCTTCGGATTTCACGGATTTCACCATCTCCTCTTCGGATTTCATGACCGGTGGACATGGTAGTCACTTGTAGTGGTAATGGAGTCTGGAAAGGATTTGTTTAACCACGTTTTGCAGAAAAATATGACCATGAGGAGCATTTTGAGGGTTGTGGACCCTAGAAAGGCTGCCGGTCCTGACGGTATCCCTGGCTGAGTGCTTAGCAACTGTGCTGATCAGTTTGCTGGAGTTTTTACCAGGATCTTCAATCAGTCTTTATCCCACTATTCCATCTTGTTTGAAGGCTTCCACCATTGTTCCGCTGCCAAAGAAGTTCTGTATCAATAACCTCAATGATTACAGACCAGTGACACTCACTCCTATCATCATGAAGTGCTTTGAGAAATCGGTCCATTGGCACATCACTTCTGGTCTTCCAGATACATTTTATAAACATCAGTTTTCATACAGAATAAATAGATCTACAGAGGATGCTATAGCCATCACTCTTCACACTGCTCTGACTCATCTGGAACAGTGGGGAGGCTATGTGAGGATGCTTTTTGTAGATTTTAGTTCTGCATTTAACACAATTCTTCCACATAGACTAGTGTCTAAACCTATGGACCTTTGGCTTTCTCATTCAATCTGCCAGGCAGAGTCTGCCTTTCACCTCACAGCTTCTGGCTCAGAGCGAGGCGTGACTGGAACTTACCCATTGCCTCCGCTGGCACTGTCTAGGGGAGTTTCACAGTCCTTACCAGACGTCTCAGTGGCCGGGTTAGTCTCCACCCAGCAGCCTCCCCGTCATCTGCTTTACGCCACATTCACACCCACGGCGACCGGTTTGCGAGATGTTCCTCAGCCGGTCACGGGCCAGCAATTAGACTTTCAGACCATGTTGTCCACGGCCTTGGCTTCCATCATGGCAGCAGGGATGCAACCCGCCGTACAAGGTTCGTTGCTGGATACACTCATGAGACCCCTGTGGCTCCCGTGCCGTGCCACTCTCATTCGCCGCGGTGCTGTGAACCTGAATCATCTGAGGGGTCTGACTCTGAGGGCGATTACCCCGAGGACCCTGAGTTTTCCAAGGACGAGGGCTTATTGCCGGACTCGCCTGCTTTTATGGGATTGTTTTGCCCGACTTTATTCAAGTCTCTGCTGCATAAGGCATGGCTAACTACCAATCTGGACGGCTTAAGGTCAGAGGAGAGGCACACCGAAATGGCCTTTCGCAAGGCTCACCAGGAAGTGTCTTGGGCCATTATGACGGCTACGGCCACATCCTTCTTTAATCGTGCGTCATTGATTTGGCTGCGTCAATTGCAAGAGCGCCTGCCACCTGAGGAAACACGATTACAGCACGATATCAACAAAGTTATTGCCGCGACTGAATACTCCGCGGACGCATCACTGAGTTCAGTCAAGTTTGCGTCACGAGCCCTTGCCGCTTCCGTCACGTCACGTCATCTCTTCTGGTTGCACCCCTGGAAGGTCGACATCAAAACTAAATGGAAACTAGCGGCGGCACCGTACAAAGCTCCCGCCTTGTTTGGAGCAGCCTTGGAACCTCTCCTTGTGGAAGACAAGGACAAGCTGAAAGTTCTTCCATCGACTTTCCGGAGACAGGACAGGCGTTTCACCCCATATTCGCACCACCAGTCCTTTCGTCCCTACTCCGGGACAGCTGGCTCTTCCACTTACCGCCAGTCGTTTCATGTGACAGACCGTTTCTCAGACAGGCAGAATTTTAGGGACAGAGGCCGTCCTCAGGTCACTTCCAAATGTCCCTTTCGCGGTTCCGGTTCCAAGTCCTTCCGGCGGGGCAAATGACTCACCGGCGTCCGACGGGGCCGGGAGTTTTTCATCGCCAGTGGGAATTGTCAACCCAGGATCTTTGGGTGCGCCGGACTGTGTCCGAGGGACTGTCAATCGAATTTGTGGACCGTCCGCCAAGACGGTTTGTCAAGTGCCCCGTGCCACTTTCCTCAGAATGTCATCAACTGATGTTGGCAGAGATCGCCCACCTTCTGGAAATCAGGGCGATAGAGCGGGTTCCTCAAGATCAACTGAGGACCGGATTTTACTCCATCCTCTTCCTAGTGCCCAAGATCTCCGGGGGTGTCAGGGGGATCCTCAATTTGAAGCAGTTGAACCGGGCAGTGCGTTATCGCTGCTTCAAAATGCACTCCTTGCATTCAATTTTTGCTTCTGTGCGCAAGGGGGATCTTATGCAGTCAGTGGACTTACGCGAGGCCTATCTGCATGTGCCCGTACATACCTCACATCGTCAGTTCCTGCGCTTTGAGTTTGGGGGCGAGCACTACCAATATTGTGCCATGCCGTTCGGGCTCTCCTCGGCACCCAGAACTTTCATGAAGTTGGTTGCATCCCTCGGCTCGGTACCAGTGAGGACACTGTGCTACCTGAACGATGTGCTGTCCTATCATCTTCCCAAATACAGGTAGCACGGGACATGGATCGGGTATTGACAGTTTTTCGGGCTCATGGGTTCACTGTCAACATGGACAAGAGCTGTCTCATACCGTCCACGACTATCCTGTACCTCGGCTCCCTGATAGATTCGGCGAAAGGGCAGGTGTTTCTGTCGCTGGAGAGGGTGCAGGTCATTATTATTATTATTATTATTATTATTATTATTATTATTATTTTATTTCTTTTTTATTCTTTTTTATTTATTTATTTAAAAAAATACATCAAATACATCAAATACATCAAGAAAAAGAAATAGTCAAACAAATGATCGCAGGAACTTTACATGATATTTACACTTTCTACGGTATGTAGACTTCAGTCAGATTTAACAAATATTAAGCATAATCCTGGTTATATTGACTTTTTGGGCATTTGTTGTTCAACCAAACATACCATTTGTCCCAACATTGGAAATATATGGAGTCCTTTTGATCTTTCAATGCTTTAGTCAGTCTGTCGGCTTCCGCATAATCCAAAATTTTCTCCAAAATCAAGTCTTCAGCCGGCAGGTCTTTCCCCTTCCAATATTGGGCGAAACATATTCTTGCTGACATGCTGATAAAAACACACAGACACCATATATTTGTGCCTATGTTGTCTGGCCTAATGTTCAGTAGGTAGTACTCTGGTTTCAGAATTAGGTTATAACCTGTGATTTCCATGATCCATGCCTGTTTGATTTTCCAGAATTCAGTCGTCCTGGAACAGGTCCACCACATGTGGAAATAGGTGCCAATCTCCCCACACTTCCAACAGTTTGGTGAGAGATTTGAATACATTTTAGAAAGACGAGCAGGTGGAAGGTGCCATCTATACAGCATCTTGTACACATTTTCTTTGTATGATGTTGCCCACAGGAATTTCATATGTTTAAGCCAGATTTCTTCCCATTTTGTCATATCAATTGGATAGCCAATATTTCTCCCCCAGGCAATCATAGAGTCTTTAACTATTTCATCCCCTATCCAATAGTCTATTAAAAGTTTATATATCCTTGATAACATTTTGTCCTCTTTTCCTAGAATGATATTGTCCAGATCATGCTGATTCAAATTAATACCATCTTGTTCCCTATCTTTTTTAAATTTCGAGCAAATTTGGGCATAAGCCCACCAATCCAGTTGTTTTCTTTGCAACTCCAACTCATTTCTTGATTTCAGACTACCATGGGGGTCCAAAAGTTCCCGGTAAGGGAGGTGATTTTCTTTGTTATATAGAGGCCTATACGTTATAGCTTCGAGTGGGACCAGCCAAGCGGGGATTGAAAAGTAAAATTTGCCCTTAATTTTCCTCCAGGACTCAATTAGAATATTCCTCACATAATGTCCTGCAAGGCACCTGTGCTTGGGATTTTGTTTTGCCAAAGAAAATAATGCCAACCTTGATGTAGCCCCTCACCTTCCAGGATCAACAACCTCCTTCTTCTCAACAATATCCAATCCCTGATCCAGACTAAATTTGCAGCCTGATAGTAATATTCCCATTTTGGAACACCAAATCCTCCTCTTTCTTTAAGCTCTTGAAGCATTTTAAGTTTGATTCTGGGTTTTTTGTTTTGCCAAATGAATTTAAGGACATAGTAATTTAGTTTTTTAAAAAAATTATTATCCAATCTAGCTGGTGCTGTATAGAAAAGGTATATCCATTTCAGGAGTATGTAAGTTTTTATAATTGCTATTCTACCTAGTAGGGATATCTGCATGTTCTTCCACTTCTCTAGATCCTGACCTGTTCTCTTGAGAAGGTTCAGATAGTTGTCTTCTTTAATCGTGGAGCATTTGGCTGATATAATAATACCTAAATATTTTAGTTTATTTACAATTTGGAACCCCAAATTCGCTTCTAATTCTTTCCCTTGCTTTACTGTCAGATTTTTGGCAATAATTTTAGTTTTTTCCCTATTGACTTTTAATCCCGCCACCTTACCATATTTTTCTATTTCCTGGGTCAGACACGGTCCCGATATCAACAGATCTTCTAATATAAATACTAAATCATCAGCGTAAGCCTGCACCTTATATTGTTGATTTTGGATATAAAGACCTTTTATCCCCGTATTACGTCTAATTTCCCTCAGTAAGGGTTCTAATGACAAGATAAACATCCTTGTCTAGTTCCTTTCTCAATATCAATTTGACCGGATACATCACCATTACTTGAAATTTTAGCAGTCTGCTTCGAGTAAATTGCACGGATTGCCCGAATAAATCTTTCTCCAAATTGCATGTGTTGCAGTAAACCTATTAAAAAGCTCCAGTTCACACGATCAAAGGCCTTATGTGCATCCATGAATACCAGGGTCAGTTGTTTATCAATATGGGTTTCGTAGTATTCCAAAACATGCATAACTATTCTTACGTTGTCTCTAATCTGTCTGCCTGGTAAAAAGCCATTTTGGTCTTCATGTATAAATTGATTAAGAAACCCTTTAAGTCTCTCTGCTAGAACTGCTGCGAATAATTTATAATCTGGGTTAAGGAGCGAGATGGGCCTATAGTTCTGAATCTGAGATAGGTCACTATCGTCCTTTGGCAAAAGAGTTATTAGTGCGCTGGGAGCGACAGCCACTCGGGCTTGGAGGGGTTGAGTCTGAGCCTGTTCCTCCCCATCCAGACCCACACGGCCTCCAGGCAGCGAGACATCACATCAAGGGCATCGTTGGGGTGGTCTGGGGTGGAGATGTACAGCTGATGTACATCTTGACTCTTCTCGCCCAAGTCCTCGCCCAGAGGTCGGTTCCTCTGCTAACACTCTCAATTGCTCGGAAAGTTCGTCTCATGTTACCAGATCGTCCCATGGGCCCGCTGACATGCTTGACCCTTACAGTGGCTCCTGCTCCCTCATCAACAGGCGGGATGCGCCAGCTCATCCAAGAAGGTGTCTGTGCCCCTTCAGGTCCGCCTGTCCCTGCGTTGGTGGAAGTCTCTGACCATTCGGCGGGGCTGTCACCTTCTTGCTCTGGAACACATAGTGATCATCACAGATGCCAGCCTTCATGGTTGGGCGGTCCACCTCTCGAATCAGCTCACTCAAGGCATCTGGACTCCGACCGAGCACACCCTCAGCATCAACCTACTCAAACTGCGGGCAATTCAGTTGGCCCTCCTCTGATTTCATTCAGTGATTCAGGGGAGACACGTCTTGGTCCTCACGGACAACACGTCGGCAAAAGCACACGTGAATTGGGAGGGGGGAACAAGTCTTGTGCCTTGATGCTCGAGTCAGAGAGACTTTTCAGTTGGGCAGAGCGGCATCTTCTGTCGATTCAGGCGGACCACATCTCCGGGGAGGACAACAGGCGGGCGGACTGGCTCAGCAGGGAGTTGATCGATCAGGCCGAGTGGCAGTTACATCCACAACTGTTTCGGGAACTTTGCCTCCGATTCGGGGACCCGCTGGTCGATCTCTTCGCCACTCCCGCCAACATGCACCTCCCTCGCTTCATCTCTCATTATCCAACACCGTTGGCAGAGGCCGTGGATGCCTTGAGGTGTCGTTGGCCGACCGGTCTGTTGTACGCCTTCCCCCCGATCACGTTGCTTCCACAAGTGGTCAGGAAGATCATCACAGAAAAGGCAACAGTACTGTTGGTGGTGCCACATTGGCCCCGCCGGCCTTGGTTCCCAGATCTAATACAGCTCTCCATGTCCAGACCGTGGGTGATCCCGTCCCATCGGATCACCCTCTGCCAAGGAGCTGTTTTTCCATCCAGATCCGCAGTGGCTCCAGTTGGCCGTTTGGTCCTTGAACGGGTCATGCTGCGGAAAGGACAATTACCGGACTCTGTGATCGGCACCATTCAGGCGGCTTGTCGACCTTCAACTACGCGAATTTATGAGGCCTCTTGGAAGGCCTTTTGCCACTGATCCGCTGACCATCATGTGGACCCAACGATGGCTTCAATTCAGGACGTTCTAGGGTTCCTGCAGTCTGGCTTGGATAAAGGTCTGGCGCCTACCACTCTACAGCGTCAAGTAGCAGCCCTTTCCATGGTCATTTCATCACCGCCTTACCAGTCTTTGGCTCACCACCCATGGGTCCGGGGGTTTCTCCATGGGGCCACCAACTTACGGCCGGCTGTGGTCCATCATTATCCGACGTGGGACTTGCCTTTGGTATTGCAGGCGCTCACTGTTCCTCCGTTCGAGCCGCTAGGTTCTATTTCTCTTAAGTTTTTATCGTTTAAGGTGGCCTTTCTGTTGGCGATCATGTCAGCCCGGAGGATTTCCGAGCTGGCTGCGTTGTCAGTCAGAAAGGACTTGTGCATTTTTCATCCTAATACTGTGGTTCTTCGTTTAGATCCGGCATTCACGCCCAAAGTTAATTCATGGTTTCATCGTTCGCAGGAGATTATTCTGCCTGACTTTTGCCCTTCCCCTCGTCACGATTGTGAAGTCCTCTGGCATACCCTGGATGTTCGCCGGGCATTATGTTGCTACATTCAGCGGACAGCGTCCTTTCGGAGGACGGAGGTCCTGCTGGTGTCCTTCCATCCAGCCTCCATGAGGCGGAAGGTCTTGTCAGCTACCGTCGGCCGGTGGATCAAAGCTTGTATCGCAACAGCCTATGAGCGCCAGGCACGACCAGCCCCATCTAGGATTCTGCTTCATTCCACGCGGAGTGCCGCCACCTCGGCTGCTTGGGCGATGCAGGCTTCCGTGTTGGATATATGTCAGGCGGCCACCTGGACTTCTTTGTTGCCCCACATTAAACATTATAAAATTGACTCCTATGCATCAGCTGACGCATCGTTCAGTCGGAGGGTTTTACAAAGCGTTGTTTCTGGGTCATCAGGGGAGAGCAGTCAGCCACCCAGCCCTGTTGTTTGAGCTTGGGTATATCCCATCTATGGAGTGGAGCTGCAGCGCTCTGGAAAACGGACGTTGCCTTACTGAACCTCCCTTTTCGGGGCGCTGCGGATCCACTCCATTCCCTCCCTATTTCTGGTTACTTGGCTGCCTGCTTTGGGGTTCCGTGTTTTTTGGTTGTGAATGGGATTGTTTGTCTTAAATAAAGTTTGTTTACATTTCTGTGCTGCGCCTTCGTTCAAGACTGGGGAGTTAGCGGCGGGGGCTTGGCTAGAGCAGAGAGGGTGGGTAAATTAAATTGCAATTTCTCTCAGTTGCTGTCAGAATGGAGGGGAAATCCCATCTATGGAGTGGATCTGCAGTGCCCCAAAAAGGGACGTTCAGGTAAGGCAACGTCCGTTCTCATGGACTGGCAGTTGATTAAAAATGGGAATTTTTGAGTTGGAAGAATTGGAACAATTTTTCACACAGGCAATTTTCACACAGTTGAGATATGCAAAGAACATTGTGCAAAGCATCAAGGCTTTTCAGCTTTTTTATAAATTGTATGGATTTCATAAATGGGAAGCTTACTGGTGATAAGCAGCCATTTGGCAAACCATTCTGGGTAGTAAAATCATGAAGTAAAGAACTCAAAATTGACTAAATGGTCTTCAAAATCAAATTCATGATATAACACAAAGTTATGTTTGTTGGCACACAAAAAAAATCCACTTTTCATTTATGCATTAATGAGTCTGCACAAGCACTGACTGATTGTGTTGAGTCTGGTAATCAGAGTGAGATATTCAATGAAAATATCAAACTAGTTTGGAGCTAGCTATATATGATATTTCATGCTCATAATCATTAGGAAGAGACTTAAAAGGACAAGTCTGATATAATATTATAATATACATACATGGTGACACAGACACTTGGAACACTGTACAATTCCTATAGGGCTGAAACCGTGTCCCTACTGAGAGAAACTATAGCAACTGCAAGTTTTTAACTTGGTGCAAGGAAGGCAAGGTGCAAGGAAAACGATAGAAGAAATAAAATCATGCATAACATAAGAAATTTATTTATCTTCCTCTCTCACACTATTGGAAGTTTTGGAATTTGCTGCCAGCAGATAGGGTAATAGCAGTCATTTGGTATATTTATAGAATAAAACTTATCAAGGATTACTATCAAAGGCTACTAATATCAATGGCTATCTATAACCTCCTAAACCCTAAAGACAGAGTACTGTACATTACTGTAATTGGTGGGAAATGTACCTCCGGCCCAAGCAAGCATATAAATATCCAGATGTATTCAGATCCTCACTGTGTGACATAGAATTCCAGAGTAAATGGCCTCATCAGCAGTACTGCTTTTATATTTGTATGTCACCTGTTTATATGCATATTTTTCTACATTTATCTCCCACCTCACTCAGTGTGTGTGAGGAGTCAACTTATTCAAGAAAAAGTAAGACGAGGATGTATCCAGAGCTCCAGTGTTCAGATGTAAAGGATTTTTCCTAGCAGAAAACCCAAGTACAAAGATTCTCATAAGTATATAATAGAATCTTTAATGGGTCATTAAACTGCATATTTTTATGATGTACATTTAGAATATTTCAGACTGATGTAATATGTTATTGCCACCATTAACTTGATAGCAAGCATTATAGACCATTTCAAAGCATCAGTTTCGCGTTTAATGGTGCTTTGCTCAAGGCAGCAACATGGGATGTGTATATTAAACTCCAGGGTTTGTATGAGTCCATGGAATAAGCATCTCTGTCTGTTTACTTTGTGGG
Source organism: Pantherophis guttatus (assembly GCF_059756535.1). Classification (NCBI taxonomy): domain Eukaryota; kingdom Metazoa; phylum Chordata; class Lepidosauria; order Squamata; family Colubridae; genus Pantherophis; species Pantherophis guttatus. The sequence goes on from NC_142070.1 coordinate 48,657,646, forward strand.
TGTGGATGTCATGATTGTAAAGACAGTTGTTTCTACTTTATTCTTAATAAGCTACTAATGATGATTGCACAATTTGTATTAATACAAGTATTCACAAGATGAAAATTGAAAATATTTTTAATAAATAGCATTTCTTTTATTAAACTTAACTCTATTTCTATTTTTAAATGTTGGATATACAGTCAAAAAGAATCAAAGGGAGATGAACAGTTAACTGTGTGGCTTTGCCTCTTGGCATGCACTAGCAGTCAAAAGTGCATATTTATCACTATGTATAAAAGCATGTACTTTAGTTTGAAAGATGGTAGAGGGAAAGGTTTCTGCCAAGAAAACGTTGATATATGTAGCAATCCAATGGCACAGATCCCAAGGTCAAGCCACCAGATGTGGGCTGTATGATGAAATGAAGAACTCTGAGCAACAATGTCCAACATGAAGGCTACATACTCGGCAAAGGAGAAAAATGAGCTTTTAAAACATAAAGACAAAGGATAATTTTAAGAATATAAATTTTCAGAGAAATACTTGTTCTCAGGTGGTCTGAAAAGAACACTCCGGACAAAAATCTATCTCTGTCACTGAAGAATGCCAGAAACACATAGTTTTGGGTTCGGAGGCCTTGAGATTTTTTTTTTTTCCTGTCCACAAAAATCAATTTAACCAAACTTCTAGTAACCAATTTCACAATTTGTTAAAATGACAAAAAAAGAAGAAAAGTCCTTGCTAATCATCCGCTTCCTTTAATATTCCACAAATGCAATAAAAAGCTGGGGAAAGGATGTTACATATGGACTGTGAGTTTCCTATCTGGAAGTATTTATTAATTTAACTGGAATTTTTGCATGCTGGCCTTCAAAGCCATATCAAAACCTACTATGTGTGATAAACCAACAAACTGAAGTAGCTTTAGAATATTAGCAGAAATTAAGAATAATTACTTAATTACCAACAAATTTAAATTGCTAACTGATGCAGTCCAACAGCATCTGGTTGAAACAAGCTCTTTTCATCTAAGCATAAAAGAAACTGTCCAAACAGTAGAGGAACAGAAGATCAACTGCTAATCCCAAGATGATTTTGAAAAATTTCAAGAGAATGAAGACCAACTTGAATGTAACTTGGATTGATTAAAAAAGGGCACTTACTCACTGCCATGTGATTGGATAATCAAATGCTTAGAAATAATAGAAGTCAGTAGAAACATCATAAACTTTGTGCAAAGATCAATGGACAATGAAGACACATTTGCTGATCAATGGTGATAGACTGGGATGGGTCAATTTCAAGAAAGGAATTTTTAAAGGAGATCCACTACTGTTTGTCATTGTATCGATTCCTGTGTCAACAATATTGAATAATTCAATCCATGGTTATCAAATATCAAAAACATCTGCCAGGCTATCTCCCCTTATTTACATGGACAATCTGAAGCTGTATGGAAAAACATCATTTGAAATATAATCTACCCAATGCTATCTATATATACAGCCAAGAAACTTAAATGGAGTTTGGAGTGAACAAATGTGCCATCAACAGAGGAAAAATGGTGAAAACTGAAGAAATCAAGGTGCCCTATAGAAATAACATCACAAGTCTGAATGAACAAGGTCACTATAAAATACCTGGGCACCTTTGAATCTGACAACATTAAGCACACTGAAGTCAAGAAGTAGGTTTATACTGAACACATTATTCAGTACAAATAAAGAGTGAAGAAGATATTAAAGTCATAATACAGTGGAGACAATATTATCAATACAATTAACACGTGGACGATTCCAGTCATTAGATAAACAGTTGGGCTCAAGCAGAAGTAAAAGACCTGAAAAGAAATATCAGAAAAATAATGACAATAAATCATGCCCTTCATCTACAATGTTGACAAATTCTATTTACCAGAATTTGTCATAGCTGGGCGTGGAAGACAATTGAAGAAGAAAATAGACCATTGGATGAATATGTGAAAGACAGTGAATAAGATGCACTTAAGCAAGTATATCATGAAAGATTACTGAATACTGTAGAGACCAAACTGACCAAACTATCCTAGTGATAGTTTGAAGAACAGAAAATAGCAAGTAGTATTACATGGTCCGGATACACACACACACACACACACACATTCCACAGAAACCTAGCAGACAAACCAAATAAACAAGATATGGCAGTGGCAGAAAAATTGAAGAAGGAGACAGAAAGGCTAATTCTGGCTGCAATAGCAGTAGCACTTAGACTTATATACCACTCTACAGTGCTTTACACATGTCAGCATATTGCCCCCAATCTGGGTCCTCATTTTATTAACCTCAGAAGGATGGAAGGCTGAGTTAACTTTGAACCAGTCAAGATTGAACTCCTGGCTATGGGCAGAGTTAGCCTGCAGTACTGCATTCTAATGACTGCACCACCAAATTTCCTCACAACTCCAAGCTTTAAGAAGAAATGCACAATTGAGAAGAGAACAACAGATGCCGTCTCTGTGAAGAAGATGGATGACTTAGTGAAAGAAGATTGCACATATTTATTACAAATAAAAGCAGAACAACATGGAAACAATGATGCATTCGAACATCTGCAAGAAATACTATTTGCCTTCAAAATAGACAAAGAAATTAGAAATGAAGAAGCTAAAGTGCTCTGGGACTTGAGAATTCAAACAGACAAACATCTGCTACATAATGCTCCAGATTTAACATTGTTGCTAAGGAAGACAAAAAAGTCTGGATAGTGGATGTGGGCAATACCTGGAAATAGCAGAAGAAAAAAGAAAGAACTGGAGAAAAATTACAAAATCTAAAACTTGCAAATAGAAATAAAACAACTGTGGCAAAAGAAAGCAAAGAAAGTACCAACAGTGATAGGTGGCTTGGATGCAATCCCAAAACATTTGGAGCACCCCTTGAACATCATCAAGATTGACAAAATCACAACCAGTCAATTGCAAAAGGCAACTTTATTTGCCTATAAATAAATAAATAACATCCTGTAATACCATCAAACAACATCTGCCTGTAACAGATGCTTGGGAACACTCAACTTGTAAATAAAAATGCCAAATCAGTATAAATATCTGGCTGACTGGGCAAATAACCATAATAATAATAAAATAACATCTTGTTTTGACAATTTGTAAAAAATACTTCGTTTTGTTACTCTTTTTGTTATACCATTATTCAGTTCTTTGGAAAAAGACATTTTAAAACGTCTTGGCTGAAATGCAGTTGAAAACTCATGTCTATTTTCTTTTCAAAAGGTTACAAGGGACCCCCAATATAATAGGACTCACTAGAGACACTTTTCAGCTAGAGTCAGAACTACTGTGTGCATATTGAATATCCTTTTATAAAGTTATGCTATTTTTGGAAAGATTAGAGTATTTTTTAAAAAAATCAAGAAAATAATTGATTTTCCATTTACTATGAACTTGTGAACCAGTACATATACAGTAAGTATAAATGTTTTGTCGCAAATAATTTTTTTGAAAAATCCAGTTTATTAAACTGGTTGAATACCATGTCTGGCATAATGGAAAAATAATGAACTGATCTGTTATTTTGTCTTGCAAGACCAATTGCATTTGTAAAATGATAGATCTGGCATTCTGATGCTTGTTAATTGTTAATAAGTAAGTTGCAGTTAAGAATACGGATATAGTACAGATGAACCAAGTATATGGACCATTAGTCCTATACACCAACGATGATGAACATGTGACCCTGCAGTTGTATTGAACTACTGCTAATAGTCCCACCTGGTATAAGAATTAATCAGGAATGCTAACAAGCTTAAGCTTAAAAACAACTGGGGAGGAAGGTCAGTCCTGTTGTACATGATGAAACTGTTCTTTGGATTTTAGATACAACAGAATATAGTACATTTTTCATGTAAAATGACATTAATTTCTGCATTAAGTAGCATATTTAAGGACCGCCTTCTGCCGCCGATAGCCTCCCATCGACCACTACGCTCCCACAGAGAGGGACTCCTCAGGGTGCCGTCAGCCAGGTAATGTTGGCTGGCGACCCCCAGGGGAAGGGCCTTCTCTGTGGCAGCTCCTGCCCTCTGGAACAATTTGCCCCCAGAGATATGAAGGATATCGGATCTCCGGACCTTTCGCCGTGCCCTAAAAACTTTTCTTTTCTATCAAGCAGGGCTGGCGTGAACCCCCCTCCCTTTTTTAGCTTTTTAAATTGTCAATGGGTTTTAGTTTGAATGTTTTAAATTTTGGGCCAAAGTCATGTCATTCTTTTAAAAAATTTAAATTTTGTATTGGTATGTGTTTTAGTTCTGGCTGTGCACCGCCCTGAGTCCACTAGGAGAAGGGCGGTATACAAATTGAATAAAATAAATAAATAAATAAACAATATTTTAAAAATAACATTGTAGTTACTTACTTTACTTTATTGATTAGCCCTTGGGCCATATCAAAGGGCTGAGTTCCAGTCACAAATTATTACTAAAATCTGATAAAAACAATTTAAAATGGAATTGGATAAAATACGATTTAAAATGAAAATGGAATAAAATATGATTTAGAATGGAATTGGAATAAAATGCAGTTTAAAATGATAGCTTTGATTAGCCTACATTATAGTTAATAGTTAAATCACGATGATTTAAAAATAATAATAAGGGCTGAAATAAAATATCAGAAACGGAAGTATTTCTATTCAGAAATTCAGAAAAACTATTGATTTAGCAGATTAAAAACCTTAAATCCCTTCACCCAATTGCATATGCAATGTTAATAAATGTAAAATAATATAAAAGTAACACAAATATGGAAGCATGTGTAGCAGTTTACCAAGCAGTAAGGTCTTCAAATGAATCATTTAATCTTATAACAAGCTTGTACATCTTTCAGTGGCTTATGGGCCAGATTTGGTCTTGAATGGTATATTGGAGTCTTCCATTCATTATTAGATGGGGCCACTGATTACTTAATATCCATTGTTTTCTGCCCTCTCATGTTAAATAATTCAGTTTGGTAGCAATTTTTAGAATAGCTCTAAATCTTAAACCCCTAAAATTTTGGCAGTCCTGCACCTCAGATTCTAGTCCCTGATGTAAGCAGGAAGGTCAAGAGCATCACATTGAATTGTCAGAGTTTAGTTGAGCTCTATAGCTTCAGATCTTAATGTTCCCTATTATATATGTATTCATCCATCTATCTATCCATCCATCCATTTTGTATAGCTGCCCACTTGCCATGTGATTCTGAATGGATAACATCCAGTAGAACAATGACAAGGTAATCAGTAAAAAATAAAATGCCCAAAGCAGTTCATAAATTCACACAAATAAACTTCTCAAAATGAAATAAACTTCTCAAAATTTTGCCCAATGCCTGATGGGAATAACAGGTCATGAGTATCTTATAAATAGTTGGTTGGCTAACGACTATCTGGATCTTGAAAAAATATGTTCCACTAGACATATACCACTACAGAGAAGGCAATCCTCATGTGTCCCGTCTCCTAAAATTCTTAATTGAAAGTACCCAAAGTATGCCCACCCTGACAAATATTGTGGCACAAGCAAAAATAGCTGGTGACAGACAATCTTTTTCTGTTGTTTGGTATATGAATTAAATTGTTCTTTGAGTACCCAATAATTAATGCTGACCTGAATAATTAAGTACTTCCCTTGGATACTGGGGTCAAGTTGATTAGAGTTCCACCTGGAATGTGTAATGTAAATGTAGGTTGCTGATTATATTTTTTATTGTTTTTAACTGTACGGTTTCTTGTTGCCAGTGCACAACCCAGAGTTGGGAATGTATGGGTAGATACATTAATTTTCATAAATAAATAAATACATTCTTATTTTTGCATATAAAATGATGCATAATTCTGGACATTGAAGTAAAGCAAATTTATTTACCTGTCCACTATTGGCTTAACAAAGAACAGGTGATGAAGCACCCAAATTGTGAGCCTGTTTTTTCATGATCAACCCATGTGTGTATTTTAGAGCCCACTGTAACTGTACCTTTCATCACTGTCACACGTTCATGCTGAGAGTTTATTTGTTATGGCTTGCACCCTTAGAACTTAAACAGTAAATCTTAAAGTCATTTAATAATGTCTTATTTTGCTTTTCATGCTTGGATGTCTGTGGAAGTGAAAATATAGATCTGATGAAATTCCAATCTTCAATACCTCAGGTTTTGCAATCCGTATCAAAATATTCAATCCTTTTTGGGAAGCACTGTTTTCAGGCCAATAAGAGAAAAACTACCAAGGAGCTATCAGGAGCAAATTTATCTGAAATTCACGCACGATAAATGCTTGATTCATTATAAAATGGTGTCATAAATAATTACTTTTGGCACTTATGGATCATTATATTGTTAATGGCATCATTAGACATGCTTTAGAGCTACTATCAGAGGTAAAAGCTGTTTTTCAAATTCTCTGTACAAATGCAAATACAATTTCAGCAGCTACATACCGTATGTTCCTGTCAATCCTGCAGGTAGAAAAAGGTGGAAATAGTGCATGTTTATTATATATAATTAAATATAGATGGTTCCTATTTATTTTGTCTTTTTATGTTTTATTGTGTGAACTCTTTTTTTCTATTATTCAATTATTTCAATCATCCAATTTTAGGCTATTGATATAAGCTTTTTTTACTAAGCTTCTAAAACAATTTTCAAACAGTCATTATTATTGCAAATTTTGTTTTAGATTTCCCGAAATAAATAGAATTCTACCACTCTCAGCACATTAGATTCATAATCTAAGAGTGATAAAAATTAAATAATTCAACTCCTAATCAAGTATCTAAATATTATTAAAGTAGCATCTAAGAATGTAGGCAGTTCCAAGCAAGCTGGGTTTTTATAAAATTAAAATGTTTAATCATTACAAAATTTCCAGATATAGGATTTCTTTAGGTATTGCTCCAAGGGCTCCAATCACAATTGGTATAACAGTGGATTTCTTTTTCCCTAAGCATTCAGCTAATGCAGGTCCCATTGTTTGTAATTTTTACCAATAGTTTTTCCTCAATCCTAGCATTATCAGGTATAGCAAATCAATATACCTTATTCTTTTCATTGAATATCATTGTTGAATTAATACTGTAAGCAAGATGCCTGTCTCTTTGAATTTAAAATCCTATGAACTCTTATTCACTTATTCTACAAAATCTTCTCAATTTGATAATCCCAGTAATCCAAACATCGGACAGTTTCCAATGAATAATTTAGAAATCTTATCACGCCAATGAAAATTTTACTGCAGCCACTGATCAAAAAGTCAGTTGCTTTATCCTTTTAACAGCAAAGGCATGAAAAGCATGTTGTTTGTTACATGTTGAATTTTTGCTTTTATGCAATTAAATATCTCTCTTTCAGGGAGATGAGTAGTACAAAAATGTGAAAATTATTCGATAAAATAAAAATTTGTGATTATTATTATTTACAATAAAGTGTTAGAATATCCAATTAACAAGGAATACATATGGGACTTACATAACATTAATTAAGTATTGTTAAATAAGATTAAACAATCAAGTGATTCATGCATTAAAATGGTAACTATTAAATCCATTAATCTGTAAATCTAAAATGGATGTTGAAACATGTATTGATCTGTCATGAGCTAGTCTTCCAATTGTCCTGTTTTGGTTTGGTATCCATAAATTTGTTACTATGGTGTAACAAAGAGCAAACTGGTTGAAAGTTGACTATATACTTTTAAATTATATGGCAAAAGCTTGAAACTTATCATTATATAAAGAACTTTAGATTTATTACCAAAAAGTGGAACATAAAATATTACTTTTCAATATTACAAAAAAGCAGAATCCCAGATTTATGGTTTTGGGTTACAGATATGTGTTCACATTCTGTTTATTAGCTGGCTTTCTTTCTGTGCAATAGAAAGATTGATGAATATTGATTTATGTAGTAAATGACTTGTTTAAAACAGGCCGAATAATTTATTTCAATATATGCAAGGCAATAGGTTTTTGTTGCTTCTTTGTTCTGTTTGTTTTTGTATTATTTCTTTCCTTCTTTTAAATTCAGTATATAGTCCAAGGTTGAACTGGTAAGAGGCATAAAAAAACCTGGGGATATATCCAAACCAAAAGCATGTAGATGACTTCAAGGAAAGATTATTCTCACTTATTGGAATCCTTCTCTCCCGCCCCCCCCAGTGAATTCTTTTCTCTCTGCTACATTGACAAGACTAAGAGATAATCTACAATATTCAAATAGAGCCTCAGAGACCTTGCCTAACAGAGGATCATACTTATTACTACCTTTTTAACACAGATATTGTAAAACTCAATTACTGATATAGAAACTAACTTTCAAAGAATACATAATCATTTTTTAAAATATAAAATTATCATCATCATAAAATGTATCACCATTATTCTGAGATATAAATAGCATGATTGCTTAGTTTAATCAAATCATACACTTTATATTTTCATATACATACCAGTACTGATAGACTATATTTCCCCTTGTCATAAATAGATTAAAATATTTTGCATATATTAACATCAACTTTATTCTGGATACTGGCACTATAAATGCATAAGATTTTGAAAGAACCATACATCAACATAATGTCTAACAATAAATTAAATATATGACTGTTCAGACTTAACTTTGAGTGAGCAGCATGTACTTCCTAAGTCAAATCTGCTACATAACCTAAACAATTATCATGCACCACTGATCAGTAGATTGATCAGTAATCAGTTTGTATACTACTGCAATCACCAGAACTCTTGCTTATGCACAAAAAACAACAAACAGAAGATTAATGCAATTAAGTAAAATATTTTTTCAGACAATTTCCAGAATCGGACATATCCATGCTTATCTACTCACCTTATTGTTTGTCTACATAAATGCATATACTGTAAGTGTATGATCTGACTATAGATGACTCCAATAGCAAGTGAAATTTGTGCTTTAGAGGTCAGGGTTAAAAAAAATAAAATTAAAAATATTATCTTAAATTTTAAAACATAAATTTAAAAAGTAAATGTATATTGCTTTTATGGATTAAGTAATGATAATTTGACTTGTCAAGGATAGTTAATGCATTTTTTTCTGTAATTGTAATTGTGGAATTTACAAAGAGATTTAGTTCTAGAGTGCATGAGATGCGAAGCTAACAAAACAAAGCTTCTGCAAAATAATACTACAATAGGAAGACAGCTTAACTTCTCCAGAAAGAATTTTTTCCCAACATGAAAACATTTTTGTGGTTTAAATTATTATGATCTGTTAGATAAGCCAAGTCACTGTTTGGAGCATATGCAGATTTATTGAGAGGATAATAATTTATTGAGGTAGTAATAAATGGTGTAATAGGCTAAAGACAATAGTTTATTTTGGGACTGGAAGTATAAAAATAAATAATCTCTAGCATATCAGAAGCCTTTTTTGCCAAGAAGCTTTATAAATGATAAAGAGCTGAAGATTTATTATTTACTACAATAAACTGTCAAAAATCATAATTTCTTGTAATAAATATTTCTTTCACACAGAGCAAGGAAATTTTTAAATGATCTCTCAGGCCTTTTTTTTTTTTACATTGAGAAATCCCTTTATAAAATTTGAAATATCAGTTTATACAGAAAGTTCTTTATTCTGCTTGATCAACCAGAATCTTCCATTTTTATATGCACATAAATATTGTATCTGTCTGTTTATCTATCCAACCTATCAAAAAACTAAGGATAATATGAATATCTATTGAATTAATTGAAAATACAGTAAATTGAGCATGTTGCAATTTTAAATTGAATACTGAGCAGAAGCATTCATAAGAACTTGACTACTTGAATCATGGTTGTTCACAGAGATATAAAACATCAGTATGGCAGCTGATGGAAGATCTAGACAACTGACGGACAGCTGACAGCTGACAGGAGATCTAGACAGTCAGCAGGCAATTAACTTCAATATAACTAAAACTTAGTGAAACAATGGAGACGACATAGATCTAGAACAGATAGTAGAGGGAAAGAGATGGAACAAAGAAAGATCCAATATATTATGAATGTCTAATTAAATCTAAAGCACACTGTTTTTTAAATCCTTTTGTTTCCCTGTTCATCTCTTCATAAATATAGCATATGTCAGATGTAAATGCCTTATTCTATAATGTGTAAATAGTATATGAATGGGATATCAGGGGTTAACTTATCTTTCTATTCTTAATGTATTCATATTTCACCACTCCCTCATATAGCTCCACCCACTGTATATATAAGGAGCCACCTTCACCCTTTTCCTTGCTTCTATCTGTGAATATTCAGTGAATATAGAATGCCTATTGTAAATAAAAGGAAGTATATTTAAACCTTTAACTCTTACTATTATTATTGAGTCTGATCCTAAAAATATTACAACAAGCTGGTAGCAGAGGATGGTTAATTGACTCAATAAAAATTAAAAATGTCTAAGAAAGATAGGCCCAACACCAGGGCCTACAGCAAAGAAATAGAAACAGAACAAGAAATAATCAACGAATCCACAAACGCAATTTCGAGAGAATCCGAAGAATACATCACTGAAGACGAAGAAATAAGAGATGAAAATGATGACCAGGAAGAAATCAAAATAGAAAATAACGAACTCAGGTCAGAGATATTAAAACTATTAAAAAGCCAGAAGAATGATGAAAGCCTCATCGCGAACCTCCAAGAAATGCTAAAGAACAGCGGAGCAGCGAGAGAGAAAAACATCACTAATGAGAAATCTAAAGACACAAAAATAGTGAGTAATACGACTGCAGAGAAAGTCATTACGAAGAAGAAAAAATGTGCTCCGGCGCGAAATTTTGAATGGCAGCCATCTTGGTTTCAACAGACCTCCGAGATGAGCGAAGCAGAGCCAATCAAAATGCTCAGTTCAAAATTTCTGGCGCGAAAAACGTTATCAGACAACGAAAATGAAAAAGAGGATTCAAACTCATCGGAAGAGTCAGAAACAGAAAGTGAAGATGACCCAACAAGATCCCAAGTAAAGTCAGCAATGAAAACGCTTTTTGCTGCATTTGGACCAAAACTAAAAATTACCAAAGAGCCACCGAAGAAGCGAGCGAGCAAGCCGACACCTCAAGACCTGCCCGCTCCCATCCTGACTTCGAGAGCGACGACGCCCGAACCCAGAGAGCCTTGTCGATTCCGTCCTACACCACAGACCGAAGCAAATGCCAACGCCCCCAAAAGAAAAAGAAGAGCAGCCGCCGTCGTCAGAACTCCCAAGGCCGAACCAGAGACCGACTCGTCTGAAGAGGAGCGGAGCGAACGAGCCGCAATGGAGAGAACCTTCCACGACGACGCCGAAGAAGAAATGAACAACGCGCATGCGCGAAACTATGCAGACGGTCCGGGAAGACATGAACTGGCGAGAGAACCGCGCAGACTCGTTGCGAGCATCCCCATGCCGTTTTGCAATTTTCTACACTTGCGAGACCACGGACTACCTCAGGTTGTAAGTAATGGACAAAATAATGTGGGAAACTTACCCAGCGACTTCCCAAAACTAAGGGTTGATGGCATTAATTTGCAAGAATGGTATCAACAGCTTCAGGTTATATTTATGAAAGAAAATTTACTATTTTTTATCACTAGTCCCCCAAAAAGACCTTGGACTTTAAAAATAGATTGTTTACACCATAGGGCATTTTTCTTAATAATATCTAGTGTGTCTCCTGCAATGTATCATAGCATCAAACCAAACCTAACTGTTTCAGAAATTATTCAATGCATGTTTAATTTGTTTCACAGCGACAGTGTAGCCACCACCACAAGAATGTCTAAGGATTTCTTTTCATCTAGGGTGAAACCAGGGGTTTCTATAAGTGAGCATTTGATATCTTTAAACAAAATAAGAGCTGAACTGCATTTGACGGGGGAGGTGATTTCAGACCAAACAATGAAAAGTGTTATTATCAATTCACTTGATTCATCATGGGATAGTTTTATGTCACATTTAGACACTATCAATCTAGGATATTTATCCATAGAAAGTCTATCCAACAAATTGATAGCAGAAGACAATTCAAGAAAAAATCGTACTAGCAATCACACAGAGCACAAACCTTTTAGGAAAGTAGCTTTCCAAGACAAATATAATGAAACACTTAAATGTCACAATTGTGGATCCAGGGAACACAATAGAAGAGATTGTCCCAAAATTTCAAAGGAAAGACATAGGTCAGAATATAGGAACAAATACAATTATAGACAGTCTTCCATAGATAAACATAGATATAGAAGCCCACCAAATTACAGAGAAAATAGAGGGGGCAGAGAAAATTCAAAGGATAGAAAATCTGGTTCACTGAATGGACTAAATAAACAAGACAACGCTAAAATACAACAAAATGAGAACAACAATTGGCTTATTGATTCTGGAGCAACTAATCACACCACTAATAACAAAAATATATTGTCTTCATTTACAGAAGATAAATTTGTAATAAAGGTAGCTAACCAAGAAAAGGTTCAAGTATTAGGCAGAGGGAACGTAACCTTGCCTGGTCTAGGAAAAATAGAGGGGGTATTATTAATACCTGAAATACCTCATAACATACTAAGTGCCATAAAACTAAGTAGAGACTCTGACATTAATATAGTTTTCTCAAAGGGAAAAGCGACTTTAGAGAAGAATAAAATAAATGTAGGCACTGTGATGATTAAAGGAGGCCTACCTTATCTGATAACAAAGGAAGAATGGTTGCATAACATTGATTCAAATATAGAAGATTGTATTGAAGCAGATGATGAAAATATTAGCAACAGTGACAATGATGAATGTAAAATATCTCATGATCATGCAGATGCACACAAAGAAAAAAAACCAAAAATAGGTAAGCCAATTCATGATGAGTGTGCTCACATCTTACATAGGAAGTTAGGACATGCCAGTTTTCCTGTAGTGCAAAAAATGATTGAACACGCAGAAGGTGTCAAAATAAAAAATTGTGAAAACTATTTGGAATGCTCAGTATGTAAATCTACAAAACTAAAAACTAGTCCCAGGCCAAGAAGATCTACTAGAACAACTAACAAAATTTTTGACTTAGTACACATGGACCTAGTTGGCCCATTAACTCCATCAATCACTTATAGAAAACGTTACTTCCTGACAATAGTAGACGATTATAGCCGCTATGGGTTTGTTTACACATTAAAACACAAAGATGAAACCTTTCAAAAATTTAAGGAATTTTACAAACGCATAGAAACACAACACAATATCAGAATAAAACAAATTATGACAGATAGGGGATGTGAATTCATGTCCAAAGAATTCTCCCAATGGTTAAAGGATAGAGGAATGCTACATTACACGTCCAGTCCATTTTCTGCGTTCCAGAACGGGATTGCAGAGAGGAAAAATTCCACTTTACAAACCATGATTAGGTGCACATTGGAGGATGCTGGCTTAAGCAAACAATTTTGGTCAGAAGCCTTACATTATTCAAATTACACACAAAATAGAACCTGGTCCAGTATTGTAAATAAGACACCATATGAAGTAATGTATAATAGGAAACCAAAATTAGCACACATGCACATATTTGGAGTCACTGCAGACGTACACATACCTAAACAGTTGAGAAGGAAGGGAGAAAACGTATCCAGAAGACTCAGATTTATGGGATATGAAACTGGCACCAAAGGGTACAGATTCATTGATAATAATAACAAATTTATAGTTTCCAGAACAGCTGTGTTCCATGAACAGGCCAACTGGTCTAAATTACATCTTAATGAAATATTTCCAAATAAATGCAAAGATACAAAATCTCATGAGGAAGGGACCATAGAAAAACAAAATATCAACAAATATAAAAGCAAAACCAAAACTTGGACAAATAGCCAACACAAAATAAAGACAGACACACTAACAAAAAAGGAAGCAAGATATTTGCATGATAACAATAGCAAACCTGAAAGAGCCATTAGGAACAACAGAAATCAAACACCAAATAAATATAGAGATTACATAATGCATATGGATGGTGAACCGATAACACCTAATACATATGAGGAAGTGTTAAAACTTCCTCATGAAGAAAAAGAAAAATGGGAACTTGCTATGAAGAAAGAGACGGAAAGTTTACAAGGATTAAATGTATTTACACCTGCAATTGCACCTAAAGATAAAACAATTATTGGTACCAGGTGGATATATAAAATTAAGAACTTAGAAGGAGGCAATACTCTATACAAAGCTAGATTAGTTGCACAAGGTTATGCACAGAAATACCCGGAGGACTATACTGAAACGTATTCCCCCACAGTAAGAACTGAGAGTGTCAAAACAGCTCTAGTGGTAGCATCAGCACTCAACCTTGATGTATTTCAATATGACATACAGACTGCGTATCTACACGCGAAACTAGATAAGGAAATATATGTAAGAGCACCTCACAGTCAGTACACCAACAAAAATGAAATTTGGCTGTTAAACAAAAGTTTATACGGATTAAAACAATCAGGTAAAAGATGGTATGATTGTTTAGTAAAAGTACTTAAGACCATGGATTTCAATGCTACCACTGCTGATAACTGTTTCTTTGTCAAAAAGGGTGATGATTACACTGAATTTGTGTTGATTTATGTAGATGACATTTTGTATATAGGAAAACACAAAGAGAGAAGAGAAACTTTTGTAAATAAGTTAAATGAACATTTCTCGTTGAAATCTCTAGGTAAAGTGAACAAATATCTTGGTGTCCAAATTAATAAGACTAGAAAGGGATTCAAACTTACTCAGAGAGATAAGATTATAGAACTTTTAAATAAATGCAATTTAAACAATGCCAAACCTTGTGATACTCCTATGCAAACTGATTTTCTTAGAAATACTGATGAATCTTCTCCTGAATTCAAAGATAACACATTTTATAGATCAATCATAGGTTCACTTCTTTATATATCTAATTGGACTAGACCAGATATCGCCTTACCACTCAATTTATTATCCAGACACGTCAGCAAACCAACAATGTATCACTGGGAAGCTGTCAAAAGGATTTTAAGATATCTGAAATGTACACTAGATTTTTGCTTAGTATTAGAACCTAGTGATAATAAAGAACCAAAGCTTGCATGTTACGCAGATGCGGACTGGGCTGGCGACACATCATGCAGAAAAAGTACATCTGGTTATATTTTTTTCTTGAATGACTGTCCAGTTTACTGGTATACTGGTAAACAAGAACTAGTAGCCACTTCAACGACAGAAGCGGAATATGTTTGTTTATCCAAAGCTGCAAATAACCTTGTATGGTTTAATGATTTAATTTCAGATGTTTGGAAAAAACCTGCTTTGCCTTTTGTTATGCATGAAGACAATAAAGCAGCCATTGAAATATCTAGATCCGACGCCATTGGACAAAGGTCCAGGCATATAGATATAAAATTTAAACAGGTGAGACAATTATCTCAGGATGGATTTATTAAAGCAGTGCATTGTGATACTTCAGAACAATTAGCTGACATATTGACAAAGCCTTTACCTTCTAAACAGCACAAATATTTAACTTCTAAATTGTATGTCTTGTATTGTCCTGAATCTGAATGTAATTGGTGTTGCATAACGAATCGGCATTTAGAGGGGGATTTGTCAGATGTAAATGCCTTATTCTATAATGTGTAAATAGTATATGAATGGGATATCAGGGGTTAACTTATCTTTCTATTCTTAATGTATTCATATTTCACCACTCCCTCATATAGCTCCACCCACTGTATATATAAGGAGCCACCTTCACCCTTTTCCTTGCTTCTATCTGTGAATATTCAGTGAATATAGAATGCCTATTGTAAATAAAAGGAAGTATATTTAAACCTTTAACTCTTACTATTATTATTGAGTCTGATCCTAAAAATATTGCAACAGCATAGTAGTGTGTTTTCGAACCAGAAGTAACATTATTGTTTGGACATTTATTTTGTAAGACATAATATAATTTTTCTAAGGTATTTATTTGTTTTCTGAAGGAGAGGGAATAAAAGTGTACATATATTCTTTAAATGTTTTCAATCACAAATTCTGAAATGAATATTGTTATCTTACTGGCCATTTTTCATGATAGCATAGTATCTTAAACATAGGATATTGCAGCCTGGAAATATTTAGGATAAGTAATTGAAATGTTAATAAGTAATTGAAATGTTATTTAATATTAACATTATACAGAGGATACAGTTGAGGTTATTTCCTATTACTTTATTCTACTGTGCCAAAAACAGTTGGAAGTTAATGCTTTTTCTTCTACTCCTCTTTACCCTACACTTTTTCCCTTTCTCCTTTTCCTCCCTTATTTTCCCCTTATTTTCATTTTCATAGTTTTCAAGTTATGACCACAACTGAGCCCAAAATTTATGTTGCTAAATGAAACATTTGTTAAGTGAGTTTGCCCCATTCTATGACTTTTGTTATAGTTGTTAGTGAATCGTTGCATTTGTTATGCTAGTAACATGTTTGTAAAGTGAATCTGGATTTCCCAGTGATTTTGCTTGTCAGAAGTTGCAAAAGCTGATCACATGACCTCAGGACACTGCAAGTGTCATAAATATGAACCAGTTGCCAGGCATCTGAATTTTGATCATGTGACCATAGAGATGCTGCAACGGTCGTATGTGTGAAAAATGGTCGTAAGTCACTTGTCACTTTAAACGGTTACTAAATGAACTGTTGCAAGTTGAGGACTACCTGTACATCATTACCTTTTAATGATTCAGCCAATAGTAAAATCTAGTGCCCTGTAGCATGTAGTTTCTATTGTTGATTTTTCCTAAATGTGTTTATTAAATGAAAGTCAAGGATTACCTGTATAGAAACTCCCCAATGCACATGAATGCAGTTAAATCATAATTCTCTAAGAGTATTTTTAAAAAAAAAATTTTATGAAAATTGGGAATACCATTACAAATACTTATACATTATATAAGTAAATATAAATCAGTATCGCTCTATAGCAACAAAGAAGGAAATCTATAATGTCCACAGCAAGTTCAGCTATTTGGGCTTCTGGCATCTACAGTAATTTCATCTGATGATCAGATATAAAAATAATATTATAAACTGTGATGGTGCAGTGTTTAAGCTGCAGTCCTGCAGGCTAATTCTGCTGACTGCTAGCAGTTTGGCAGTTTGATTCTCACTGGCTCAAGGTTGACTCAGCCTTCCATCCTTCCAAGGTTGGTAAAATGAGGGCCCAGATTGTTGGGGTAAATATGCTGATTCTGTAAATCACTTAGAGAGGGCTATAAAGCACTATGAAGCGGTATATAAATCTAAGTGCTAGTGCTAGTGCTATTACTATTTATTTTGTATGTGCAATATAAAAACTGAATCATTAACTGATATCCCTTAACAGTTCAGAAAGGAATTATGTTGTATTGTCTCAAATAATAATTTTTTTAAATAGAATCCCATCATCAAGAGGTTTATATGTGAAAATACATTTCACTGCCATAATAAATTTCCTAGGAGGATTTTGCATGCTTTCAGTTCTATTTTAGGTTATAAAGTGACCTGTGCTAAATTAAGAGTTTTGATTAGATAACCTTCATCCACTGAGTGTTCTTTTTTATTCTAAACTAAGTAAAGTAATTTTAGGAACAAAATGTTGTTTATGACTTTAATTTTGAATTTCGATACTATTGTCTCTCAAATGAATACTGCATATTCTAATTCTTGTATATGAAAAGGAATAACAGCATAAAGGATTTCAGAAGGGCAGATAAATTCATTCTAAAAAGATATATTTGGAAATACTTAAGAGGACAATCACCACCATTTCTTATGTTTTCTTCATTTATAGCAACAATTAACACATTTCAGCTGTGAAAAGAAAATTTTGCTAAATTGTTCCATATGGGAACTGTCATCACATGCTAAGACATCATTATGTATCACTTATATCATGGGAATAAGATTATATTCTCCATGCCACCACAATCTCATTTGCAGCAGCACAGGTAAAATTAAAGATCAAACCATATGTGAGATTGATCACCACATGATTGTAATGAATATGATTTATTTTTAAAGCTGAATTCTTTCTTGATTAGGATTGGAATGATGAGGGTCAGCATTTTTGTTAACTAGTACAGTACCAGTAAAAATAATATTTCCATCACAAAGTAGTTGTATTGGTATACCAGGCAGCATGATTCTATAAGTAATAAAATTTTGAGGCTCTCAAAGCTAACTTGAATGCCATTCATTAGGTCTTGCAGCTAAAGAAATGTCACATATGTCTGTCCCTGTGAAATATGAAAAAAAAGTTATAAATTAAATGACAACTTCTCTGTAGGTGGACATGGTCAATTCAAGTTAGACTCCTTAAAGCAGCAATGGGTTGTAATTTAGAAAAAAATGTAGAGGATGATACTTGGCAGTTGAGATGGGGCTCTTTGCTGCTGTTTTCCATAGTTCACTGGAAAAAAATACATAAAATATGTGTTTGACCAAATATAAAATTACTAGAACAGAAACACATTTTGTTGTCATGGGCAACGTTTTTCATTCACCAGCATGAAAAGCACATGGAATAAAAGATGCACAAAAGTAAGCATACAATTGGCAGGAATATTATGGCAACTGGTATTCCATTCAATAAATCAAACAAATTGCCAGCCAGACAAATCTCCCCCTTTCAGTGTCTTTCAAGAAACCAAGTTGGTTTTTCAAGGAAGGTGGTTTTTGTTATTTTCCAGCCAGCTGGCAAGAAAGTCAATTGTAAGTGGTATGCAAACAGAAAGCTCAAATGTTGTGATTCTTGCCAGAGTCCAGCACTGCCAATGTTATGCCTTTCATTTTATTAAGTGATTCTTTGACATTGCTGTACTTATAAATATATCTGTTTTCATTTTCATGTGCAAAGTATTTGGTAGGCCTATCTGCTTTACAATTATAGGGTATGATTCAGCCAAATAGATTTCAGTGAATCAAAGGAAGAGAACAAAATAGGTGTATCCTCACTGAAATGCATTAATTTGGGGAAAATCTATTAACAAAAGGGCTTTATTTTTCACATTACACTGACTACACCTTGTTGTTTCCAAAGTATATTTTATCTTCAGGAGATGTATATAAAATCCATTTAATAGACTGTATTGTCTCTCTGAAGTCTATAAAACATTTGGAAAGAAATAATAAAATGAATCAAAGATCCTATATAGTTGTATGTACAAATATTTAATAAAATATTAAATAAATTTTACAATATAGTAACTTTCTAATTTTTGTGAAGTAAAATGTATAATATGAAATAAATATGGAGAGGAACCCTTGTTGTATTGCTTATGATCATACCATTTAGACTTTCTTCAACCAGATTCAAGCAGAAGTTTAGATTTCTGATTTTTTTTTTACCTCTTATTTTGATGCCCGAATTAAATGTCTTAAAGAAAAAGATAACTGTAGGTCAGGTGTTATAAATGAAACATAATATAAACTGATCCTAGAGGTTTAACAACTACCCAAATTGCATTTTCTACCATTCAGTTAAGGTGCAGTACAAATTAAACATTTCTTTGTAAGCATACCCAGATGCCAAATTAACTGCAAAGGGCTTGACCTTTAAATAAGCTTGGTGGCTGAGTGCTTTCATTGAATTACTGGAAATTTAGCATCCATCTCATAGCTGCAAAATCCTTTGCACCTGGCAGAATAACTAAGCATGAAAAAAAGACCACATGTGTTTTCTAGTTTATCAGTGCCTTATTAAAATGCATGAAAAGGTAGTAGCAATTAAATGTTTAGAAAAGCTTTTGAAAATGTTATTATTCATCTTGAAACCAAAACCAATTTCATTAATTCCAAAGATGTGGATGTTTCATTTGCTATACACAAGTAAAATAATGTGACAAATTAAAACTTATGACTAAAGCAAAAATAGATCACCTTATTAGATAATTCTACAGTATATGTCAAAAGCTGGGAAATTTTAAATCTTTAGTGCAATCATGACCTTTCCTTATCAAGTAAGCATTCATAATCCAGTTGTTGAAAAATAGTCTTGGAACAAGAACTTATACAAGCTACTTAGGAAATTTGTTAAAATCATAACAATCTTTTTTGCCTTTTGCATATGCAGTATATTACCAATAAAATCTTTCAATTGTACTACATGTTCATAAATTGTGCAATATCTCTATATAAACACCTGCATTTGCTCCTGTGACAAGGTTTAACATATTTGTCTAGCCAAGAAGTTGGGAGTGTTGAGAAGACAGACTTGCCTAAGCTGCAGGTCAAGCATTTTGTAGTCGAGTAACTTTTTTCTTGAATTATTTGATGTGAGAAATTATACACATCAATCAGTAACTTCAGGAATTATTGAACATTCCAACAAGAAGTCATAGCATAGAAAAAGACCATCCATTGTGAACTGGAATGGAACAGAATAAGATGGGACAGGGTGTAGAATCATTTTTGATTTGGGTATCAAGGTTCTAACTAATGAACCCAACCAATTCAGCACTCCAAGACTTTCAACTTTCTCAAAGAACTGTTTTGTTGAGTTCATCATTTCAGCATGGTTGAAAACGAAACCAGCTCTAAATATTTCCCGTGGTTTCAGTATAATTAAAGAATAGATAATTTCTTCCCTCATGGTCACAGGTCACATTGTCCAATTAGGTGTTCTGGCATCTCCTTGGCAACTCCCCTCAGTCTCTGGCCAATACCTGTTGAGATGATCTTGGTTCCCACAAGATGGTCTGTTGTTGTCTGGTCTGACATTCCAGACTTCCCCACTCCCACACTGGGTGGCAATCTGAGAAACAGAAAGATGGCTGTGGCAGGCCTGATCCATTTCAAAGTTGACAGTGTGTGCATCACCTTCTATCACCAACAGACTATAAAATACTCAATTACAGTATCAGATTGCAAAATGTCACTGAAGTGAACATCCAGTGAACAAATATTTAGGATCAAATGCTATATCACCTAGTTAAGTATCTTCTGAATTTTAATAAACAACATTTTCTCCTTCTACTCCTCCGTACTAATTCTTCTTAAGAAAAAGTAGTGTATTTCTGATCTGGACTAAACATTTCCCACTAAAAATATCCCCCACTACAGGAAATTGTCCCAGTCTTCATCAGGTGTTCACAGATACATTTTGCACAAAATAAAGTTGGCCAGGTTAAGCAGCCTTTTCTAAATGTATGATTTGGCTTCAAATCTAAAATGGTTTGGCTCAGTCCTAGTATAACATGGAACTGTGTGATAACATTCTTCCCAACCTGATGTTCTCCAGACATATTGGACTTCAACTTCTATAAAACCACTAGGAGTGTCTTTCTGACATTGAGTGAGGCAGTTCTAGGGCCAGTTTTAGCTTCTCAAGATAGCTTAGTTCCTTTATTTTAACAATTTAATCCTTTTTTGAAGCACTTTCAGACTAATATCTCATGGTAGGATGATTGATATTGCCTACAAACTAAACTTTTATTTTTCTATATTTTCAGATGTCATTGAATGACACTATAATTTTATATTCAATTACTTCTTGATATTACATACTGTATTAGCAGCACAAATTATTAATTATAAAATACGTAGAAATATAGAAAAATGTGGAGTGTTGATTCCAACAACATATTAAATTTAATTTAAACTTCAGAACTATTGTTAAAAGGAAGCATAAAACTCTTGACCTTGTCCCAAATATTCAATTTTTTAAAAAACTGTCAGTTCAAGATAAATGCCAGAAAAGAACCAAAAAATTATAATTCCATATTCAGGTATTCTGAAGTATAACAGCAGTACTAGAACATGATTAAGAGACAATAACATAAACAATACATTTTGAACTTTTAAAAACTTGATTAAAGTTGACTGGAATGCTATGCCTGAACAAAACTCTCATCAGCAAAAATGTCCGAAATATAAAATTCATAATAAATTTGTGGTCCAGAAAATTAGCTGGGGATAGAAGGATTGTACATTCAAGGTAATTAGCACTAGATTTACTTAGAGCTCAAATGTAAGTATTTTGACAAAAGTAGTTTTGGAATAAGCAAATATCATTTACAATATAGAATTCCATTAGATTTTGCCCATTCATAGCAAATCTTTTTAAATTCCTTTGGTTCAGAAAACAAATGTGAATATCTCATTTGGGGGAAAAAAATTAAAAGTAGTTCTCAAAGCAAAATATGGCAGCTGCTGGAACTTTAATTTTCATTATATTCTCTATTTCATTATATTTTCCCAGAACCTTTCTTTTTTAACCAATATCATTATTTAAATTTTCAATGTACCCAAATGTCATTTCAATATATTGTAAACATTTAGATTATTGTGATTCTATTGTGCATCTATAATCATGACCATCAAATAAGTAATTACAATAACCTGATAATGCAGGATGAGACACTTTTTTAATCAAATAGCTTTTAGTAAAATCACTTTGTTATCTGTGACTGAATTCCAATGAACTATGAAAGATGCTAGATATTCAAACTTGTGAAATTGTCCAGCAGCAGATACAATGAGTCCCTCAATTTCAACAAATCTTCCCTCCCATTGAGATCCTGTTACACTCTCATTCCTGAAATCCCAATAGTATATAGAAAGAAAAGGATTTATAGTATGGTAGTTAAATTAAGTTAAATTATTTTCAACAAAATGCACACTATTACCACAAATGAAATCCCAATAGGTCTGCATTTAGAGAAAGTTTTGCAGTTAGTTATTTATGGAATTTAGAAAAATTAGCATGTGATTGCTATAATTAGGAAATAAGTAACTTATTTACTTAGTTAATGTTATGTTATATAATGTCTACCTGAAATTTATATCAATAAGTTCTTTATAATTTATATTGAGAATGTAAATTTCAAAACTTGAAGAACTTGATTAAAAATATAGTCTCAAATTAATCGGCCTTCTACACACAGAAGACACTACTGAAAGCAAGTGCTAGAGATGTCTGTGAGTGTATACTGAAATAATTATACTATCAGGCAAAAGCCAACAGAGGGTACATTTGTACACTCCCATGAGAGATCTCAACAATTTAAATGAACATTGTAGTGATAGAAAAATTATGTTTTACAACATACTGGCTAGTTCATAGGAACATATTGATTCTGAATTAGTTTTCTACTGCTGGGAAAGTACTGAAGTGATGCAATCACCATATATATTTTGTAAGGAATAGGGAGATACACTTCTAGTTCAGAATCTGAGATATACCCTAAGCGGTAATCAATAATAGCAACATGATTCAAATTGAACTGACTTCTTGTCATTCTGTCTGCTAGTTCAGGATACACCATTTCAAATAGGGAAGGGGTGGACAATACAATTGTTTTTACAAGGTTCAAAAGTGTCTGTCTTGGAGAAAAGAAAAGTCAGCATATTTTAAGAGCATGGATTGTGATATTTTTATCTATATGTAATATTCCAGAATGCATTTGGCATTGGTATGAACATAGAAGAAACAATATGTATCCTTAAAAAAAAAAAAACAAAGGGATGTTTCGGTTTGGCAAGCATATATAGTTCATATGTCAGTTTAATTTGCAACAGACATTCAACCTATGAGCTGGCAAAAACTATGAGATTACTGGGAAAATAATAGTGTGTGCTCAAAAAACACAAGTAGAAAGTGCCCTCTGCCTACTTTTTCCTTCATGAGGATTATTCTGTATTATAATGTCAAATTGCTCTCCTTGGAAAGTCAACCAAATTTGTGTTTGCAGTTTTCGTCGTAATCACTTGGATATCATATATGTATCAATCTTTATGGACTGTATTTAGATTAAAGGTATGCATATTTATTACAACTTCAGTTCCTTATTACCTTACTACCTTAACTGTGCATCCAGTATTGAATAAGGCATTAGAAATGTTGGTAAGGAGTTTTGTGAGAAATAGAATAGTTATGGCTATCTGGCCAGTAAAGGTGACAAAACAGCAGAACCAAGTATTACTTTTCCAGCAGCTTTGAAAAGAAAGCAAGGAATTGGTTTGATTCTTATTTGAAGAAAAAAAAGAACAAAGAAAAAAAGAAACTATAAAATAGTGCTAAGAAAGATAGTAGGAAAATGAGAGCAATAGATGAATGACTAAAATAAAATAACTAATAGAGCCTACTGCAGAATTTTAAGTGAATATTTATACACAACTTTACTTTCAAAATTAGCAGTAAAGTAAGCAGACATATTTATATAATCCTGGAACAAAATATAAATGCCAACTTCCTTCTGATGTCTAGGAGATTCTTCAGCCAGAAATTTATTAAGATTTTCAGGGAGTCCAACTATGAAAATCAGAATCATTTATAGGCAAGGATAACCCTGTTACTTCACTTAAGCATGGTAGATTAATCCTTTCACAGACTAGTTATCCTTTTGTTTAAATAGTAACATTTACTTGTAGTTTTTCCATAAACCTTTTTAATGAAATCAGTCAGTTTAATATAAATGGCTGGACACTTGATATTGTAGTGTGGGCCCAGAGGAATGAGAAAGAGAAAAAGAGTGGGGTGGAATTCTATTGCTTTTGCAGAAATTGCTTTGGACAATGTTCTGTGGCTGTTCTGACCCATGGAAAAGAACCCATTACAGATATAATTAATAAAGGGGAATCAGAGTTCTTAATCTGACACATCCCAGTCTTTCCCAGCCTAGGACCCTCCAGATATGTCAGATTCTAATTCCCAAAATACACAGTCATCATTTCTCCAAATTTCCCACGCATCTGGAGAACATAATAAGTTTATGAAAGTGAATTATTATTCACCAAGTATAAGTACATATCTAAAATTAGACAAACCAATGTAGAGAAAAATACTCTATCAACTTTGGTCTTCCAGGCTGTCACTGAAAGTTGAAAAGCTATTTGCTTAAGACAGAGATATTGCAGTATGATCTTTTAAATGTACTGGACATGATTCAGTCAAGAAGAATCTCTTTTTTTCATTGGCTTGATTGACAGAAATTTACGTATAGAAATCTCACACTGTATAATTTAGGCTTGACTATTCCCATTGTGTTGATTAAATATATTATACTTAACAGCAATCTTCTAATATATTCTCTTGCATAAGCCTTTTAAAACTCCTGTTATTTCTATTAGAAGTTGTTTATTTTTTACTTGTATGTACAAGGTAAATGGATATGGATATCTACATAGTCATTCTGAATCTCGCACTT
The DNA here is from genome assembly GCF_059756535.1 of Pantherophis guttatus. Taxonomy (NCBI): domain Eukaryota; kingdom Metazoa; phylum Chordata; class Lepidosauria; order Squamata; family Colubridae; genus Pantherophis; species Pantherophis guttatus. The sequence goes on from NC_142070.1 coordinate 48,682,831, forward strand.
TCCAATTGACTTATATGTAAACTAGAATTTCTATCCAGTGACTGTATTGGCTTAGAATTTATTATTTCTAATTCCAATGAATTACCAATAAATTTTGATCTGAAGCTTATGCGTTATCCTAGTCATAAAAATATTTTATTATTTTAAACACATGCATTTAAACATTACAAGTAGCTTATGGGAATTCAGATCAATTTTTTCCCATTCAAATAACATGATGAAGTGATCAGGTTCAGCAAATATAATAATAGAAAAAATCATGAAGGATAACAGAAGAATTACCAAACTGTAAAATAAAGACTTCTCTCTCTCTCTCTTTTTAAATTTGATAACATTTTTTCCAATAATATCTGAGTGTTCTATATGATATACTTTTATAAGGATGGACTTTTCTGTCACACTGATCATTAGAAAATCATATTAAAGAATATAAAAAAAAGATTCACAATACAATATATACATATATAATCAAAGGCTTGGTTTCGATTAATATTTATTGCACTATACTTTCAATTTTAATCAAGGAGTTCTTAATCATGATCTAATTAAAAATAAAGCACTATCAGAAGTTGTCACCACTTTAAAAAGGATTTCTTGAATTTTTTAACTAAATTATTGACAGAATTGTCCTATGGATTTTTTGAAAAGAATTACTGATATAATCTATGAATTTGGTGAAAGAATTAATGGCAAAGAATTGACTGGCTGCATCTCAAACCGAGCTGACATAGTTAATAGCAAAACAATATATGTGGGTGGGATAGTTTTATCATCATGTATCTTTTTATAGAAGTCTGATATCTTGTTATTGTCCATCTCAACAGCTGGTTTCACTGAAAGAAGATCTCTTCATAGGATAAAACTGCACAACTACACTATAATTTTTGTGTCAGTGTGATGAATAAATATAACTTAAATTTTGAATTCCTTGAACTTTTTTTAAACTTTCCATCATTTTGTTCTTATAATAATGTCAGAAGTGCATTTTGTGTGTTTATCTGTTAATAGAATCAAGAGCTTTGGAGGGTTTTTTCTCCTATCATCCATTCTTTTCTGATAATAATTTTTGACAAAAATGTTATGGGTACAGTGCACTTGTAATTGACATACATAAAAGATCTGCATCTGAAACAGATGTGAAAAAAATTCTGTTGTGCTTGTGTGGAATTGATAGCTATGTCTCAAAATGTAAATATTATTATATAAATATCTGAGCAGTTCCTTGACAATTCCATCATAGTTTTTATGGGAAAAGAGTGCTAAAAATTAAACTTTTACTTTTAGCTGTAGATAATGATCACATTTATGCCTCTTCTTTTTTTACAAATTAGTTTTCTTTGTGACCAATCCATTTAAGAGCCTTGGTAGTACAGTGGTCTAAGGCACCCTGTTATTAAGCTGGTTATTAAGACCAGCTGCCTGCAATTACTGCAGGTTTGAATCTCGCCAAGGCTCAAGGTTGACTCAGCCTTCCATCCTTTCTAAGGTAGGTAAATTGAGGACCCAGTTGTGGGGGCAATAAGCTGACTTTGTATAAATATACAAAAGGATGAAGGCTATTGCTGAGCACATTGTAAGCCGCCCTGAGTCTCCGGAGAAGGGCGGCATATAAATCAAATTTTAAAAAAAAAACTGCTACTCTTAGACAAAAAAATATCTATTTAGTAAGTAAATAGCCATAGACTACAGGAAAGAATAAAAGGACAGGACAGTAAGAATAATTGTAATTCAGAAAAGTAAAAAAAAAAAAAAACATGCAAAAGTAAAGTTTAGGGCACAATCTGAATCAATATAATAAATAAATCAAAGAAGTAAAGTGTCATGAAATACATCCATCTAATAAAATTCTGAGTAATAATGAAGAATCTGCAGAAAAACAACCAAGGTCAGAGAAGACTAGGTCCCAGCATGGGTGACATAGACTCAGTACTGTTGTTTGAGTACATGCAAAGATGATCTTGGTCAGAATGACTATGACATCTATTTGTAAGTCACTGTGGAAGACAAGGTATCAAATTTGCCAATGTGAACACCCTTCTATATGAGATATAAAGGAGTTATAAAAATATTTACATGCATGCAAAGGATCACATTTCAACTTCTGATACTGTTTTTAATCTATTTCTTTGGACATCAAGATCCAAAACTCTCCACTTTAGTTCTGCTAGAGTTTTATCTAGTCCCGTAGAGAATGTAGGAAGGAGATATAATCCACAGTAGACAAATCCAAGTCTACTTTACTTGAAGATCAAATTCTATGGATCACAATAAGCTCATAGAACTTTATGCTTATGGTCTTGGTAACATTATGAGAGAACACTTGCCTTTAATGCTGGTCCTGTAGAAATAATTGCGAATTCTTTCATCTTGGCAGGCATATATAGCTTCATTTCAATGGCCACATTTCAAATATAGATATCCTCCAAAAAAATTGGGATGATATGACAGGCTGAAATTCTCATAAAGGCAATCTGAAAGAATCCCATCCTTTTAGCCTTCCAGAAGCTTTTTCTTTAAACATTGGACCGGAGTGAAATCCAAAATTTTTCCCTACCGGTTCTGTGGGCGTGGCTTGGTGGGCGTGGCAGGGAAAGGATACTGCAAAATCTCCATTCCACCCCACTCTGGGGCCGGCCAGAGGTGATATTTGCCGGTTCTCTGAACTACTCAAAATTTCCACTACCAGTTCTCTGGAACCTGTCAGAACCTGCTGGATTTCACCCCTCCATTGGACCCAATTGTAATGGTATGTGGAATTACTTTGGAAGATAGGAAGGAGAGCTGCAGATGGGACAACCAGCTTGTAAAAGATGTCTCAGCCATTAATAAACATCTCATAGCAGAATATCAAACTTCTAAAAAATGTAGTCTTAGTTTAGGAAAATTATTTTTCTACTTCTTATTGCTATTGCATATGCTAGTCTTGGAAAATGTATAGATCTATGTAATTTAACACCACCCTTCATTCACCTATTCAAATTACCAAGGATTAAGTATTAGCTAAATTAAGTTATATTATTGAAAGCATTTAATGTAAACCTAAAATGAATGCTTATTCTTTGATTCAAGAAATGTATAACAGGGATGATGACAGAATGGAGGCACTAGTCTCAAGGCTAGTGTCAGGGTTCCAAGTAGCACCCCCAACAAAAAAAGACTCCGAGGCTTGAAGTTCCTCAAAGTTCCATTTTATTAGAGATGTCATATTGGCACATCTGGGAAAACCCAAATCTGAAAACTCCCAGGTTTTCCCCACCCAAAGGAAAGTCCAAGTCCCTGCCCAACACCCACATGTCCATCACATGGTCCAATCAAAGCACCGTCCCAACAAGAGATGCCTCCCAGTCACACCCCTCCAGGTGCAGGGCAAGATGTCCTTGACTCTCTGAGAAAGGAATGTTATTATGACTATATATCACCCCTGCTCCATACAATAGCCCCCTCCCAGGTTCCCACAGCACTAAATGTGGCAGGCCTGAAGGCCCAATGCAAAAGATGGCTTCCAGACCTGACACTAGATCTGACTGATTATCTATTTGCTGGCATAGTTGGGGGTTTTTCCTGTCTATGTGATGTTATTAATTATTTATAGTGGTTTACAGACTTTTTCTATAATTTTTTGCCAATCTATTGTGAAGCCTCTTAGTCTGTTTGACAGGAAACCAATTATCACTGTTAAATGATCATTGATCATTTTGTCTGATTTTCATGAGCTTGATGATGTTTTGGGGCTGTTCTTAGAGAATATTTTCTATGCAACTATGGCAAGATGTTATTTATTTACCTTTAATGTTCCCGGTATAAGATTTCTGCATATCTACCATGCCAATAGTAAGCTTTCCTTTTTTAAAATTTGAAATATATAAGCTTATTCTAACATAAATGTATATGCTCTTGACATAACTGGAATCCTTATGTCTTCTTTACATCTTTTTTTTTTTACATTTATATCTTTCTTTACATCTGTTTACACAAAATTTCAGTAGCTGATTCTACAAATGATTACATACCTTTAAAAACCACATGCACCTGTTCGGAAATCATTCCCACAACAACTTCAATTACTTTGAAAACTTACAATTAAATAGCAAAAGAGGAGGCAGTCTCAGAAAACTGACATGAAATTACTTTTTTCATTTCTTGAAAAAGTAATAATTAAAGCAGCTTTTTAAAGCCAATCTAAGAAGAATTGATGTCTGTAGAGATTCTCAACCATCTCAGTGCTTTTTTCTTCAGAAGGCAACTGGACTGTTTTTTCTTTGACGAAGAAGAAGAAAAGTCCACATTTTGAATAGAGAGGACCATTGGTTTAAAAGAGAGTTAAAAGAATTCACTATGTTAGAATTGAACACCCCTATCTCAACAAAGGAGGAAGAATAAGAAACCACCTATGTCCAGTCTACAATGTAGCCCTTGCAGTAGTTCCAAGAACATTCCACAATCAATTGTATCCTGATTGAGATGACCCTGAGGATACAGAAAAAAACCCAAGTGGCCTCAACACTCTCAGAGAGACTACTAATGACCAGATGACTATAAAGAAATACAATCCTTCCATTCCCTCACCACCACTGTATCATAACATATCCTTCCATCCTACCACCATCCAGTCTCAACTGTCAGAACCTATCATTCCATCCCCCTGCCATCAAAACTGATGATGCTTCTTGGATGAGAAGCAAAATGTCTTCTGTTTTTTCCTCAAGGAAAAAAACAGTCCAGTTGTCTTTTGAAGGAAAAAAAGCACCTTTGAGAAAAGAAGAGTTAATGCATATTTCTTTTTGCACTGATACACAACCCTAATACCTGCTCAAAATATAATTGGGCTTTAACAAAATAAGTCATGGTTTAGAAAACAAAAAGTGTCTTAAACCGATATAAAAATAATTATGGTGGTTATATTCTAGTTTATCATTAATAATGGTTAGAAAAGAATAGATAGCTGGAAACAATTTTGTTTTGGAAATGAAAATATATTCTACTGCTAGTAACACACTTTCTTAAAACTAAAAATGTATATACTGTAGGAAATAATAATATGGTTCAAAGCCATGATAAATAAAAGTAACTAGATTATTAATATTATTGTTAGTGAAGTTTTAATTCACTATTTTAAAAAGTGTTTCAAAGCTAGCCCAGTGCTCTGCCTGGCACATATTGACATTAGTCAATCAAACAGAAGTTACGAATATGTTAGAAATAAAAGTGATGTAAGATTTTATAAAATCAGTAATTTCTTAACTTAAGGTGGTACTAATTCTCACCTCAACTTGAGTAGGCATTGTTTTACCGTGTTCCCACGAAAATAAGATCCTGTCTTATATTTTTTTGAACCCTGAAATAAGTGCCTGGCCTTATTTTCGGGGAGGTCTTAGTATTTTGGGGCCCATGAAGCAAGACAGGGTCCTCTTGCCATCTTACCTGATTTCCAGCTCTGTCTCCCTAACCCTAACCAGAGGAAATGGCGGGGACCGGCTGCGCATGCATTTAGATATTTTCAGGGAACGCTTCTTTTCAGGGAGGGCTTATTTTCGGGGGGAGTTTATTTTAGTGCATGCGCTCAAAAGCCCGATTGGGCTTATTATCAGGGCACGTCTTATTTTCAGGGAAACAGGGTGTCATGTCTTATCATATACTGATATTAAACTTGGTAGCAATTCTTTATTTCCTAAGGCTAATATATTTTTTATTTTATTTTATTTTATTTAAATTTGTATACCGCCCTTCTCCTAGTGGACTCAGGGCGGTGCACAGCCAAGTAAAAAACATCCAATACAAAATTTAAAAATTTAAAAGAATTATACCCTTTGGCCAAACATTAAGAACCTTACAACTAAAACCCATTAAACAATTAAAAAATCTAATATCTCAAAAACGGGGGGGGGGGTTTACACCAGCCCTGCTTGATGGAAGAAAAAAGTTTTTAGGGCACGACGAAAAGCCCGGAGATCTGATATCCTCCGTATCTCCGGGGGCAAATCGTTCCAGAGGGCAGGTGCTGCCACAGAGAAGGCCCTCCCCCTGGGGGTCGCCAGCTGACACTGCCTAGCTGACGGCACCCTGAGGAGTCCCTCTCTGTGGGAGCGTACTGGCCGGTGGGAGGCTATTGGCGGCAGAAGGCGGTCCCGCAAGTACCCAGGTCCGATGCCATGGAGCGCTTTAAAGGTGGTAACCAGTACCTTGAAGCACACCCGGAAGTCCACCGGGAGCCATTGCAGCTCGCGCAGGAGAGGTGTCACATGGGAGCGCCCTCTCGATAATCCCATTATGGGATTATCCCATAATCCCCCGTGCAGCCGTATTCTGCACTAGCTGGAGCCTCCGGGTGCACCTCAAGGGGAGCCCCATGTAGAGAGCATTGCAGTAGTCCAGGCGGGAAATGATGAGTGCCTGAGTGACTGTGCGTAAGGAGTCCCGATCCAGAAAGGGACTCAACTGGCGAATCAGGCGAACCTGATGAAAAGCCCCCCTGGCCAGGGCCGTCATATGCTCTTCTAAAGACAGCCGTGCATCCAGGAGGACACCCAAGTTGCGAGCCCTCTCCATGGGGGCCAATAACTCACCCCCAATAGCCAGCAATGGCGCCAGCTGGCTATATCGGGACGCCGGAAGCCACAGCCACTCGGTCTTGGAAGGGTTGAGTCGAAGCCTGTTACTCCTCATCCAGATCCGCACAGCCTCCAAGCACCGGGACATTACTTCAAGGGCATCGTTGGGATGGCCTGCGGTGGAGATGTACAGCTGAGTATCATCAGCGTACTGATGGAATTCCACCCCAAAGCCACGGATGATCTCGCCCAGCGGCTTCACATAAATGTTGAACAGAAGGGGTGAGAGGACCGATCCCTGCGGCACCCCACACACAAGGCGCCTCGGGCTCGACCTCTGCCCCCCTGCCAACACTGACTGCGTCCGGTCAGAGAGATAGGAGGAGAACCACCATAGAACGGTGCCCCCCACTCCAAGCCCCTCCAACCGGTGCAGCATGATACCATGGTCGGTGGTATCAAAAGCCGCTGAGAGATCTAATAGGACCAGGATAGAGGAGCAACCCCTATCCCGAGCCCTCCAGAGATCATCCACCAACGTGACTAATGCCGTTTCCGTGCTGTGCCCAGGCCTGAAGCTGGACTGGCGTGGATCCAGATAGACAGCTTCATCCAGGTAACCAGGCAGCTGTCGTGCCACCACACTCTCAACAACCTTCGCCACGAAGGGAAGGTTGGAGACCGGACGATAGTTAGCCAAAACAGCCGGATCCAGAGCAGGCTTCTTGAGGAGGGGCCTCACCACCGCCTCTTTCAAGGCTGATGGCAAGACACCCTCACCCAAGGAAGCGTTGATAATACCCTGGAGCCAGCCTTGCGTAACCTCCCAGGAGGCCAGTACCAGCCAGGAGGGACACGGGTCCAATAAACATGTGGTCGCATTCAGCCGCCCCAGTATCCTGTCCACGTCCTCGGGAGCAACAGGATCAAACTCCTCCCAAATGACATTCTCAAGACCAGCCTCCATCATCCCGCCTGTACCTACCCAGTCGGAGACCAGACCTTCCCGAATCTGAGTGATTTTAGCATGCAGATACTGAACAAAATCCTCAGCATGACCCTGCAAGGGATCCTCCCACGCTCCCGAATGGAGGAGGGAGCGGGTCACCCTAAACAGGGTGGCTGGGCGATTATCTGCCGATGCGATAAGAGCGGAAAAATAATTAAATTTTGCCGCTTTTATCGCCACTAGGTAGGTCTTAATATAAGCTCTTACCTGTGTTCGGTCAGATTCGGACCGGCTAGACCTCCAACTGCTCTCTAGGCGTCTTTTCCGGCGCTTCATCTCCCTCAGCTCCTCAGAGAACCAAGGAGCCAAGTAGACTCGGCGACGGGTCAGAGGCCGCAAAGCACCAGCGGCCGCCCTATCCCAGGCGGCCACCAGTTCCTCGGCCGAGTCATGAGTCAGAGCCTCAGAAAATGGCCCAAGCTTCATCTGGAACCTATCATGATCCATCAGGCGCCTGGGGCGGAACCATCTAGTTTGTTCCGCCTCCCTGCGGCAGGGTATAGCGGTTAGAAAGTCAAGCCTAAGAAGGGAATGATCCGACCATGACAAGGGCTCAATAGCTACTGCCCCTATCTCGAGGTCATTCATCCACTGCCCAGAGACAAAAATCAAGTCCAGAGTGTGCCCTCCTGTGTGAGTGGGTCCATGAATTAACTGGGTCAGGTCCATGGCCATCATGGAAGCCATGAACTCCCGAGCCACCTCAGACGTTTCGCCGACAAATGGCAGGTTGAAGTCCCCCATGACCATAAGCCTGGGGGTCTCCACCGCCACCTCGGCAATCACGTTGAGTAGCTCGGGTAGGGTAGCCGACACGTGGCAGGGAGCCAGGTACGTAATCAGCAAATCCATCTGCCTCCCTTGTCCCCACTTCACCAGGAGAGACTCACATCCGGCTATCTGAGGTGCAGTGGCATCTCTTGGGATGAGACCCTCCTTCAAAAGAACCGCCACCCCCCCGCCCCTCCCCTGGGCCCTTGGTTGATGGAATGCGCAGAAACCTGGTGGGCACATCTCAATGAGGGGGACCCCCCCTCCTGGCCCAGCCAGGTCTCCGTAATACCTACCAGGTCCGCACCCCGCTCCTCAGTCAGATCACAAATGAGGGGGGCTTTATTTACCACAGACCTGGCATTGCACAACATCAACTGTAGGTCCTGGGCCTGAGGGTCTGAACAACCCAGGGAGCGAGAAGAGCATTGGGGGCCGGAGCACGCAATCACTCACAAGTAGCGGTGCGTCCTCCCCTAACACGATGTGGCCCCCTACTCCTGCCATATCTGCCCCTCCCACCCACAATGCTGATGGAAACACCCTCCCCCTATGGGAACTGAGCCCCCCAACCCCCTCTGACACCTGTGGGTTGCCCCCCAAACCCACCCCGGTCGTACAAATTATATTTTCCCTCCCACCCCTTAAAAAACTAATTAAAAACGAATACAAAGCACTTTTAAAATCCCCAATGCCTTCGTGCCACCTCTCGGGATCCCAGGACCCATCTTTGAGGTACTTTTTGGCAAGGCCAATAGGCCACTTCCAGGAATGGGGGGCATTCCTCAAAGCCCATAAGTCCGATCTTGCATATAGTCGCGGAGCCATAACAACCATGGAAGAGGGTGCGACAAATGGCAAACAGAAGATGTTGATAGTGGACCGGGAACTGGTTAAAATTCTCCCAAACGTCAGGAACCTCCTCACCCAGGCATCCCCTCACAACACCTGGGTGAGGCATAGCTGGTAACTACCATCGTCCTCACACCACGACGGCATCCTGAACGTCAACTGGGAGTTCTGTCCAGCGGTTTTCTCAGCCCCTGCAAAGCTCCCACCTCTGCATGGCCAGTTCGATGACATAGAACCACCACTGCCCTCTCACGGCAGTGGGAGTCCCCGCCCAGGACAAGCCAGTTCCATGAAGGAGGTAAAACCAGCGCCCTCACAGCCGTCCAAGTCTGAGTTCCAGCTCGCTGGTCCTGAGCGGAATTCCCAGATGGACTAAATAGGGCCCAAGGTCTAATGTCCCCTCTCGGGGGGGGGGTAGAGAAATCTTGTGGGGTTACTACCTTCCAAAGACCCCTCTTGCCCAGGGAGTGCCCAGGAAACACAATGGGCACAGCTAATACAGCTCCAGTGGGTAATCTCAGCAGCAACCAGCAGAGGGCAGAGGCGGTCCCTTGATGTTCCATGGGTACAGCAGGCCTCACAGTCGCCTTTGGCATCAGCAGAACAAGGCCCGGGGCAGCGAGCCGCCTCCAACTCCCTTCGGCTCCGCCCCTCCAGCCTTCGTCTCCTCCGCCGATCAGCTCGAGACCCCCCAGGCTTTCCAGGAGACCCTCTCCGATGTTCCTGGAGAGGGTCCGCACCGTCCTCACTCCTCGGCCTCCCAACGACCCAGCCCGCCGACTCCACCACTCCGGCCTCTCCAGACCTCGCAGCTCCATCGCCGACCGCCCGATTCCGTCGCTGAGAGCCCGGGCGCCATCCGCGACTCGCCGAGTCCCACCGCAGCCGTCTCGCCCCTCGCCCAGGCAGCAGCGAGCCTCCTCAGAGACCCCAAACAGCTCCTCTGGTCCTCCGGTAAAACCTCTCTCCACCCATGTCGCGGGGGTGCTGGAACAACGCCCCCTCGACAGTCCTGTTTAACCAAAATCACTGCCCCTCGGCAGAGGCTTAACACGCAGCGGCCATGTTGAAGGTGGAAGTTTTTACATTCATTTTGAATGTAAGTTCTTGTACTATAAATTTAAGCCCCATTCTTATTATTTTGTCTAACGCAGTGTAGTACTGGGTAGAAATCTAATGAGCGTCAAAAATTACTTCAATTGTTTGTCTATCTGTGCGTCTGCCTACCAGAATGATATTTCTAAAAACTGAACAGAACCAAATTTAGTGGGAAATAAGAAGCTGGAAGCATAAAATCTCTTCAGTTCAGTTGGTTGCTTTCTGTAGAATAAATAGAAAGTTGGGAACCTAAATAATATAGCAATGCAAATCCTTTAAAAAACGTTACACACCATATGGAAATATGTACTTTTTATTGAATCAATAAATTAACCATATCTTTTTTATGACTTTCACAACTACTATGGTAACTCCCAAGAAAATTTTGTAGATGACGCCTTAAAAGGCAGAAATAGCCATGTGAGTCTCCCAGAGAGCAACACAGAGTTGCAGTTTGTCAGCAGAAAAAAGGCCCAGAAACTTGTGAATGAGATTTCACAGAACCAGGGCTGTAGAACAACTTAGTTTACGTAGGTAAAACCTGGCTAGAAAGAATATGCACATAAAAGTCTACGAAAAAGAAAAAGACACATTGTACCTTTACAGGGAGGATATCTGAGAAGTGGGTGTGGCTCACCGATGACGCCTTAAAAGGCAGAAATAGCTATGTGAGTCTCCCAGAGAGCAACACAGAGTTGCAGTTTGTCAGCAGAAAAAAGGCCCAGAAACTTGTGAATGAGATTTCACAGAACCAGGGCTGTAGAACAACTTAGTTTACGTAGGTAAAACCTGGCTCTATATGAAGCAATAGACATCACGATCTCTGGAACGTTTAAAAGTTTAAAAAAAATTTATTTTAAAACTTGTGCTAAGCTTTCGTCAGCCCTTACCGACTTCGTCAGAGTATAAAATCGCCATTGAAGAGCTGCTTGCTTTTATGTAATGCTGATCAATTTGGTCATTGCGCGTGTAACAGGCCCACACCCTTGCCTTCCCCCTGTAATTATCTTATTTTCTGCCTTAGTCATGCTGACAGATGACGATGCACTTTCCCCTGCCTCCTGCCCCATTATGTGTTGCCTCTTTCTCTCCCTGGGGGGTAACGCAGGGTTATCAGGCATTGCTTTGAAGGTGTTACTCCCGGCTCCCTCTCCCTCATTGTTATGCCTTTCCCTTTGAGGCGCACACGTTGCCTCCTCTAAACCCATTTGTTTTACCCATGATCTTGTGATGGGTATACGTTGTTCTTCCTTACCCCCCCCCCTATCTTCCTCATTCTGCTGTTTCCCTAACCTACTCTCTTGCCCTCTGTCAGGGTTTGTCATTGGGCCAATCTCTATGCCTAGAGGAGGAGATTTGTCCCCAATCTCCATTCAATCTTAGTGATCGGTCCTCCTTAAGTCTTTCCTGGTGCCGTAAAGCCTGGTATGCCGGTGGTATGTCAATATGTCTATTGAGGGAGTTGTTGTTAGAGAACCAGGCTTCTTTCAAGAGGCGCCCTCCTTTTGTTTCATCGTGGGCAACGACTTTGGTCTCTTGGAAGTTGAACTCATGACCATGCTCCTCCATATGCATCCAAATCTGGGAGCGCTGTTCCTTACGTCTGACCGCTAGTTTGTGCTCATGCACCCTCATTTCCAGTCGTTTTGATGTTTCTCCTATGTAATGACTTGTGCAATTGTTGCAGTTAATACGATAGATTATTGAGGAAGTCTCCTCCTTTGGCAAAGCTTCTTTCGGGCGCATTACTCTCTTCCTCAGTGTTTGGTCAGGTCTGTGTGCCACTTTAACCCCATGTGGTGCAAGGATGCGTGCCGCAGTTTCGGACACCCCCTGTATGTATGGGAGCACCCTCCACGTTGATGTTCCGCATGCACCCTCCATGGGCTGCCGGGCCCTAGGTGTAATACATCAATGGATAAAATCCCTCGAATAGCCATTGAGAGTGCAGACCCGGTGGACATGTGCACGTTCTTTTGCTTTGGCTGCCCGTGTGCTGCAATGGGTATCTATCCTGCTAAATAATGCCCGAATGCAGCTAACTTTGTGCGCATTAGGGTGATTGCTCTCGTTGTGTAAAATGCGATCTGTGCTTGTAGTCTTTCGGTATACTTCTGTGTCGATGCTCCCATCTGGGTTGCGGCTAATTTGCACATCCAGGAAGGCTAGTTTATTATTGGCCTCCTCTTCCTTTGTGAACTGGATATCCAGGTATACGGAATTGAGGGTTCCCATAAACCTGGTACTATCCTTTTGTTTAATGATGGCGAATGTGTCATCGACATAGCGTGCCCAAAACTTGGGTTTGTATATTTTCTTTGCTTCCTGCTCTAACCGCTGGAGACTGCCTCCGCAATCACCCCCGAGATTGGTGATCCCATCGGTGTGCCCTTGATTTGTTCATACATTTGGTCATTAAACGTGAAATAAGTTTTAAGGCAAAATTTCAGTAGGTGAATGAGGTCATCCGTGCTGGGGGTTTTGGGGTTTCTCGGTTCTGTTGTCAATAATAAATCCTGGATGGTCTGTATTGCTAACTCCTGGGGGATAGATGTGAATAGTGAAACTACGTTTTTTTTATCTCATCCTCCCCCATCACCACTCCTTCTAGCCGTTGTAAAAAGTCCATAGAAGATCTTACGATGGTGGTGGTCCCTTCAACCAGGTGTTGCAATTGGCCATATAGCCACTTGGCTAGGCCAAATGTGGGGGTGCCACAGAGGGAAACGATGGGGCGTAGGGGTACCTCCGTCTTGTGGATCTTTGGCAACCCATAGAATCGTGCCACAGCTGAATCTCTTGGCCAAATCATTCTTAGCCCCTCCTCATCCACTTTTCCCTGACTCTTGAGTTTATCAACTACCTTATTAATTTGGTTTTTAAATGACACCATAGGGTCTTTATCCAGGAGTTGATAGGCACTCCTGTTGCCAAGGAGGTCATGGGCTTTGCTGTTGTAATCCATCTTGTCCATCACCACCGTTGCCCTGCCCTTATCTGCTGGCAACACTACAATGGAATTGTCCTTCCTCAATTTGTGGAGGGCCAATGCTTCTGATTTTGATAGATGGAGTTTTTTACTTCCTCGGTGGTCCCAAGCTGATGGAAGGTTGACTCCAGGGCTGCCGCAAAATCGACCGCCTTGGCATCAGTCAGGTTGAAGCCAGCATCCCGTTGCAAAACCCAGGTCTGTGTATCTGTAAGTACTTTTGAGGACAGGTTGTGCACCAATGTTCTCTCTGTCCGATGGGTCTTCAGGGCACGCAGTGCCTCTGCCTTTTGTCTAAGCGTATTAATTTTCTGCCTGCGTGCCTCTCGTGATACTTGGAGTATTCTATGACTTAGGGTGCTAAAGTAGGTGTCTGTTAATATCCTATGGCATTGTGTCCGGCATAGTTCAATTCTTGCCGTCTGCGCAATAATTTGCCTGTGGCAGTTATTAATCATGGCATACAGCATTCTGACCTGGAGCTGGCGAACAACTGCGTGTCCCTCCAGTGTATCCACCACGGGTCTTTTTTGCAGCGACTTCGGTAGTAAGCCATTCCAAATGCAGCTATGGAGGAAGGCCAGTTTTTCGTGATTAGCTGCCTTCCGTTTGGCAAGTGTCTCCCAATGGCGTGCATAGCATAGCGTTTCCCTCCCGTATTCATTAAGAATTGTCCTAAAGATGCGCGTTCCAGGTGTAGTTATAGAAGAAGCGATAGACATCACGATCTCCGGAATGTTTAAAAGTTTAAAAAAAATTTATTTTAAAACTTGTGCTAAGCTTTTGTCGGCCCCTACCGACTTCGTCAGAGTATAAAATCACCATTGAAGAGGTGCTTGCTTTTATGTAATACTGATCAATTTGGTCATTGCGCGTGTAACAGGCCCACACCTTTGCCTTCCCCCTGTAATTATCTTATTTTCTGCCTTAGTCATGCTGACAGATGACAATGCACTTTCCCCTGCCTCCTGCCCCATTATGTGTTGCCTCTTTCTCTCCCTGGGGGCTAACGCAGGGTTATCAGGCATTGCTTTGAAGGGGTTACTCACAGTAACACTGGACATACCACCGGCATACCAGGCTTTACGGCACCAGGAAAGACTTAAGGAGGACCGATCACTAAGACTGAATGGAGATCGGGGACAAATCTCCTCCTCTAGGCATAGAGATTGGCCCAATGACAAACCCTGACAGAGGGCAAGAGAGTAGGTTAGGGAAACAGCAGAATGAGGAAGATGGGGGGGGGTAAGGAAGAACAACGTATACCCATCACAAGATCATGGGTAAAACAAATGGGTTTAGAGGAGGCAACGTGTGCGCCTCAAAGGGAAAGGCATAACAATGAGGGAGAGGGAGCCGGGAGTAACACCTTCAAAGCAATGCCTGATAACCCTGCGTTACCCCCCAGGGAGAGAAAGAGGCAACACATAATGGGGCAGGAGGCAGGGGAAAGTGCATCGTCATCTGTCAGCATGACTAAGGCAGAAAATAAGATAATTACAGGGGGAAGGCAAGGGTGTGGGCCTGTTACACGCGCAATGACCAAATTGATCAGCATTACATAAAAGCAAGCAGCTCTTCAATTGTGATTTTATACTCTGACGAAGTCGGTAGGGGCCGACGAAAGCTTAGCACAAGTTTTAAAATAAAATTTTTTTAACTTTTAAACGTTCCGGTTGCCACAGTTGTTAAGTGCATCACTGCATTTGTTATGTTAGGAACACGGTTGTTAAGTGAATCTGGCTTCCTCCTTGACTTTGCTTGTCAAAAGGTCTCAAAAGTCAGCTCACTTGACCCCAGGACACTGTGACCATCATAAATATGAGTCAGTTTCCAAGCGTCCAAATTTTGATCACATGACCACAGGTCATGTGTGTGTGAAAAATGATCATAAGTCAGTTTTTCCAGTGTCGTGGTCTTGAGGATTCTCTCTGCCGCTCTGCATGGAGAAGTTCTCTGAAATAGTTGCCACACTATTTAACAATTTCAGGGAATAGAACTGACCTGTGACCATTTTAACATTTTATGTGTTATTTCTTCAAGCCTTTATTTCTTATCTATTTTTCATCTCTGTTGGCAGTATCATGTTAACTGTTGGCAATGTCATGTTAACTATAACATAGTTTTTTAAATTAATGATTGCATAACTTGGTAAATTAATGTTGCCAGTATAGTGTTTTGTCCTCCACTAGCCAATTGCAATTATGCCATAAACCAATTGTTTGGATGAATTAATAGTTCATATGTTTTAAAGTTATTCAAACTACCTTTCAATAGTTTGTACAGAGCTTTAATTTTTAATTGGCATTATAAGTGAGTGCTTGAAAATTCCATTACGTTTAGTTAAATGAGATGCCATTGCTATATTTCTTTAATAGGGATGAAAATTGCCTTAAATGCCTATTTTCACAGAGGAATTTTGAAAAGAAAGTTAGGGAAAGAAAATATACCTATCATTCCAAAATTGCATATTTTTGATGAAATTTAAGTAGTGAAGTCAGTTATAAACATACTTAAAATTAGTCTCATTGAATTTTATGAGTCTTATTTTCAGGTAATTATGCGTATGACTTCATCTTCAAATAGCATTAATCATCCTGCCTCTTAAGGCCTAAGTATGTCCTTTCAGAAATATTATCTAATGTTTAATGAAACTATTAAACTGCTGAATATTAATGCATATCAATAAAATAGCTCTTCAAGTTCTTGAATAATTTCAAGGTATAATTTCTAACACTGGCCTTAATATTTTGTAGGGTTATTTTTATTGCCATGTTTATGTAATTATTTCTGCCTTTTTTATGCAGCTCTGGTAAACATAATAAACAAACAAACAAACAAACAAAGGATGTTGGGGAAAAGAAAATATTAATTAACTTCACAAATTATCCCCTTGCAAATAGAATTATAATTATCTTTTTTCATATTGAATTTAGCTATTTTTATACAGGTGTCCTATTTGCCTTGTAGAGATACTCATTATCTCTACAAGTTAAAATCAGAAAAATCCAAATCAAAGGGATTAGTTTAATGTTCTATATTCATTCTAATTCTATGGGGTCTTTTCCTTTAACAACTCTTTATTTCTCTGTGATCTTATAGCCTTAATACTACATGAATGCAATTATCCAAGCCGGTTTACATTTATTCAAATAAAGAAACAATAACTGAAAATTTTATTTTTCTGAATTGGAGTTGGGTTTTTTATTTATTTTTTCTTAAAATAGGTATATATACCCATAAAACTTTATTCACAACAGTTCCAAAGCAT
Organism: Pantherophis guttatus; assembly: GCF_059756535.1. Taxonomy (NCBI): domain Eukaryota; kingdom Metazoa; phylum Chordata; class Lepidosauria; order Squamata; family Colubridae; genus Pantherophis; species Pantherophis guttatus. The sequence continues at coordinate 48,699,369 of NC_142070.1, forward strand.
TTCTTTGCAAATGGAAGAAAATGACCTGTGGTAAGGATATCATAATTCTTGGACATGTTACAAGATGACTATGACCACTGACTGATGGAGAAAGATATTATAGTTTCATCAATGATTTCATTCAGATTTCAGATTGAAATTCCAAACAGAGAACCTTCATTCTACTGGATGAATTTGAAGCAGAAGCCAGGTATCTCTCAATTTGAAAAAAGAAATATGATACAAAGAAAGTGGAGAAAAGGGGCGTTGGTCCTACCTGATACGCCCCTTCTTGTTGAGTGGAGACAGCAGCCAGACATGGGTTGTGCTCATTGGACAGAGGTTGGACTGAGCCTGTAAAATCTTCTTAAATTCCGCCCCTGTTGCTAGGGCTCCCAGCTTTTGTTGAGAAGACAGATTCGGTGTGTGGAAAGAAAAACAGTAAACAACAAATGAGATAAGACAATAACCTTAATGACCAGACTGAAAGACCAGAGTGGGGCTGGCTGCTGTCTCCACTCAACAAGAAGGGGCGTATCAGGTAGGACCAACGCCCCTTCTCCCTTGAGGGTGGAGACAGCAGCCAGATGTGGGACATACCAAAGATCACTGTCCCGTTTCACGAGCGGGAACAGTCTGGGCAGAAGATAGCCCCAGGGCCTCAACACCCTGCAACACTCTCCTCCCAAAGTCAGCTTCCGCAGAGGCAAATTTATCTAGCTTATAATGTCTAATAAAGGGGGAAGGAGACGTCCAAGTTGCCGCCCTGCAGATCTCGACCAAGGAAACCTTTGAAGCCCACACCGCCGTGGTCGCAGCACTTCTGGTAGAATGCGCTGTGACGTTAGAAGGAGGAGGCAACGACCGAAGTTCATATGCTGTTGTAATCGTCGTTCGGATCCAACGCCCCACCGTGGAAGAAGTCACTCTGTGCCCTAAGGAAGACGGTAGAAAGGAAATAAACAGTGATTCTGTCCGCCGAATATCAGCAGTCCTCTGGATGTAGAGTTTAAGCACCCGGCAGACATCCAGCGTGTGTAATTGACTCTCCGATTGATTGGAAGGACAGGGATAGAAATCTGGTAGAACCAGTTCCTGTAAACAATGAAAGGGAGAGTTAATCATACTCACTAATGTAGGGTCCAATCTGAGGACCACCCGATCCCCATGAAACACACATAAATCATCCCTAATGGATAGTGCTGCTAATTCAGAAATCCTACGCGCCGAAGTAATTGCAACCAAAAAGGCCACCTTGCCAGACAACAGGAGCAAGCTGACCGAATCAAGAGGCTTGTATGGTGACCCCATAAGAGAGTCCAGCACTGAGAGCTGAAGGGCTTCCGGTTGGCACCGCCGGCGTCACGGACAGTCTTTTAGGACTGCCAGCCCTGCGATTCCATTGGAGCCATTCTGACAGCGCTAATCAGCTGTCAGACAGCTTGAAAACCTCTCCTTCGGGAGAAGAAGGAGAGGAGAGCCGGTGGGTGAGGGTAGAGCTCCCCGGAAGCCCCTGGAGAAATTCCAGGGGCTTGGAGGGTGAGAGCTCCCCGTTCAGCCCACTGAAACTCCGGATCCGTGGCGACTCCATTTTAAATGGAGCCAGATGCCGGCGACCAACTCTGCTCACAACAAGGAGATTAATTGATTCCAAAAGCAGACAGAACAGAAGCAGGAGAACAAACCTTTGCAAGTAGGTTGCTTAACTCCTGGGATACATTGTTTCTACTGGATTTCACTGAGCTGGAGGTGGAAATGGCGTCTTTATTGTGGGCAGAAAAGTGAAAGTTAAGTGCTTGTTAACAGACTTGTGCTTAGAGACTGGATTCAAGCTGTGGGGATTTGAGAGCTGGATGTAGAAAAGACTATCTTGCTTGATAAATTACAAATAAATCTGAGAAAGCTGCTCAAGAGATTTCATGGCTTTGAAAAGAAAAATTCTTTTAAAATAATATGGCTTACAAGCAAGGAGTTCCTGAAAGTGGTGGAGGCTCTCTAATGGCGTCAGAAATGACACAGAGAACTGACTCACAGAGCCAGGAGGATTTTTTTAGAGATCTTACAGAATTTATAAAGGAAGCCATGAATAACCAAATTGCAATTATTAATAACTTAACAGCAATCATGGAACGAAAATCTATAGAACTGGTGGAGGATATAAAAGCAAATGAGGATGTTTTTGTAGGAAAGCACAATGACAATGTAAGAGACATTTTGACTAAAACAGAGAAGCTGGAACTGGCTGGCTCTCAAGAATCCTTAAACTTTCTTCCTGCCCTTTTGGAATTAACTGACAGAACTTTTCAAAAATATAACTTGGAGCAGAAAGAAGAAGAAATTGACCAGCCCTACGAGGTTTCGGAGGACAAAGAAGATTTGGCAGAGGCTTTCATACAATTAACTGAAATGCAACAACTGGACTTTTCTTTGCAAACTGATCGAGTTAACTCTTCGTTCTATGAACTGACTGATTATATAAGCAAGAAGAGTCGATTTGGGGGCTCCAAATCAGAGGAAATGGTTTCAAGGAAGGGGCAAGTTTTAAAGATACATCAACCCGCAGTTAAAATTCAAAACCTCCTCAAAATAAAAGTAAGAGGGAGGAAGAAAGACTGGAAAAATATAGAAAGAAAGGAAGAATGGAAGATTAACTTTCTTTGGTTTAACTATTGATGTATTAATGATTAACTACAATGATTAAGTAAATGAATTAAGAACTCAATTAATGACTAATAAAGGTTTAAGATCTTTAAAAAAATATCTGAATTTTGAGAATAAAAGTAGGAGGGAGAGTAAAATGATTAAGTAAATGAACTAAGAATATCTTACAGATGTATCACGAGATTTTTAGGCTTTGAATGATTTATTAGTGTTTGTTAATGTTTTTAAAATTCTTAGGGTTAAAGGATTATATGTTATTTTGAGTTTAAAGGGAGGTTGATGAATAATCTGTAGAAGGTGAGTTAAGGGGTCTAGGGAGTTTTAAGTCTTGCACTAATTTAGCATATCTTAGTGTATGTTTGGTAAAATTTATACCCTGTTTTTCTTCTGGGAAGTCGGGGGAGGGGGGTGGGAAGGGGGGGGTGGAAGGTTGGGTTTATAAATGTTTAAATAGATAAGTGAAAATGTTATTTGTTTGATTATAAAAAATAATAAAAACTTTCTTTTTCAAAAAACAAAAGAGAGAGAGAGAGTCCAGCACCAAGGAAAGATCCCAAGAGGGATAACGATGCAGTACAGGTGGACAGAGATTAGTCGCTCCTCGGAGAAAACACCGAATCAGCGGTTGCTGAGACAACGAATGAATAGAATTATACGTCAGGATGGAAGAAATCGCTGCAACCTGCCTCCAGAGGGTGTTTGGAGACAGCCCTTTGTCCAAACCAGATTGTAGAAACCTGAGGACCTGCACGACTGAAGCTCGAAGAGGAGAGGACCCGTGGGCTTCACATCAAGAGGAAAAGGTCCGCCAAGTAGCTGAATAAATTCATTCCGTCGATGACCGCCGGGAAGCCTGGATGGTACGACTCACTTCAGAAGAGATGTGGTCCCGCTGTAGAGCTGCCCACTCAACCACCAAGTGGTCAGCTGAAGCCACTGAGACTCCGGGTGTACAATCACCCCTTGGCTGAGGCAATCCAGGGTACATGGAATCCTCCAAGGAGGAGACACTGATAGATGCATGAGGTCCGCAAACCACGACCTCCTCGGCCAATGTGGTGTCACCAGAATGACCTCTGCCTGTTCCAGCAATAGTTTCCAAATTACCCTCGGAATGAGGGGAATCGGCGGAAAGGCGTACAGCAGGCCTTGCGGCCAAGGGGAGCGCAGGGCATCCACAGTTTCCGCTTGATGGGAAGGGAAACAGGAGAAAAAGCGAGGCAACTTGCTGTTCTGAAGGGAAGCAAACAGGTCTACTCACGGAGTTCCGAAGTGGGCCGTTATCCTCCGGAATAGGAGCAGATAGAGGCTCCATTCTCCGTGGTCTATTTGTTGGCGGCTCAGCCATCTGCCGTCACATTCGAGATGACCGAGATATGGTCCGCCTTTAAGGAGGCCAGATGCCTCTCTGCCCAAAGGCCTAGTCTTTTTGCTTCCCGCATCAACGAGAGTGACCTGGTACCGCCCTGGCGATTGATGTGTGCCTTGGCAGAGGTGTTGTTGGTGAGCACCAACACATGCTCACCGGTCACCAGAAGTTGAAAGGCCCGGAGTGCCAGGTAAATCACCCACAGCTCTAGCCAATTGATGCTGCGGGCAGTTTCCATGGTGGACCAAGTACCCTGAGCGAATCGAGCCCCGCAGTGAGCTCCCCAGCCGAACTTGTTGGCGTCGGTGGTCACCGTTACCCACTGGGGTTCCAGGAACAGACAGCCCTTGGAGATCGCAGGAGAACACCACCAGCAAAGGGATGAGAGCACTTCCCGTGGAACTGCCACCTTGGTCAAGGAGGATCCCTTGCCCATTTTCTGTAAAGGCAAGAGAAACCATTGGAGGTCTCTAAGGTGTAACCTGGCCCAGGGAACAATAGAGATGGCCGAAACCATCATGCCTAGTAGTTTGGAAAGAAGTAGGGGGGAAACCTGCTTATCTCTCATGACCTTAGCTACCAGGGATCTCAACCCGGCTTGTCAATCCAGGGAGAGGAAAACTTTACCTTGCTCTGAATCAATAATAGCCCCCAAATGAAGGATTCTAGTCGAGGGGTCCAGGTGGCTTTTCTCTACGTTAACAGAGAAGCCGTCGAATGCAAAGATTGCATTTTGAACCTTCTATAGACTACAAACTGGTTCAATCATTTAAGGTCCAGAATCGGTCTCCACCCACCCGATGACTTAGGGACTAAAAAGACCCGAGAATAGAACCCCTGTCCCGCCTGGTCACTAGGCACTCGTTGAATAGCCTTAATGGCTAGCAGATGGTTAATAGCCGACTCCATGAGGAGTTGACGTTCGGCTATTTGGGACAGAGGACAGCGGGTAAAAGACAAAGGGGAGAGGGGTGGAAACAAATTCAATGGCCAGCCCTGCTGAAATGGAGGCCTGGACCCAGCAATCTGAAGTAGTACCCTCCCAAGCCTTGGCGAAAAGGCCCAATCGTCCGCCGATGGGAGGTTCCCCGGTACTACTAATGACGGCGACGAATGGAACGACCCCCTCCCCCTCGAAAGGGCCGCCGGGAACCGAAATTCCTCCCCCTGGGTGGTTTCTTCTGAAAATTTCTCTGCCTAGAATTCAAAGCCCCCGGGTAGAAATTACCCGTGTTGCGATGGGGACCCATCCCCCCTTCCGCCGGACGAAAATGAGAACGAGGTGGATAAGGAAAAACCCAAGGTTCCCCTCTACGGAAAACTGCTGGCAGAAATTTTCTTTTATCTTTGGTTTCCACGAGAAAATTGTCTAACTGCTCGCCAAACAGTTTTGATCCTGAGAAAGGTACTGAAGCCAGACGCCATTTATGCCTGGCGTCGGCCTGCCAATGACGGAACCATACTAAGTGGCAGGCCGCAATGGAAAAGGCCAGGGACTTAGCTGCGAATCGAGTGGCATGCAACGTGGCATCTGCAGAAAACTGTACAGCTGCCACAATTTTATTCAAATCCTGTTTCAACCTAGAGTCCTCAGAAGACATCTTTTCCTGTAATTGTGTAAGCCACAGGAGCGTTGTTCGATTAAAAAAGGATGCGGTGGTCGCAGATTTGATGGCCCATGCCGCACCGAGGTGAACCCTCTGAAGAACCTGTTCAGATCTGCACTCCTCAGGTCGAAGGCCTTCCTCTGGATCTCCTGGAATGGAGGAAGATTAGAGCAATGCTGCCACAGGAACATCGACAGAGGGTACATGAAGTAGGGACTCCAGGTCCGAAGAAACAATGAAGTTTCTTTTGTCTGTGGAAGATGGCACTGGAACCGAAGAGGGAGCAGACCACTGCTTCTGGATGACCTCCAGGAAAAGTGGAGGAGTAGGAATGGCCGTCACTGCCTTAGGTTGCTTGGCAAACAACGGATTCAAAGAGCCCGCAGTTGGAGAAGGCTCTGGCAGAGAAGCTGGACCCAGTTGAGCTGCGTTTACCGCTTTAAATAGTAGTGATTTAAAGAGAGCCTGTGGAAACAGGCCCGTGAAGCCTGGCTGGTCAGGGGGCAATCCCTCATCTTCCGAAAGCTCTGGTTCCTGGGGTTCCATGTCCACCCCCTTGGAGTGATCACTGACCCCGGAAATGGATGGGGAATCCAAACCTGCCAGAGAAATGGCATCATCCATCTCGAACCTGTCTAGAGATTCTGCAGGTTCCGAAATGACAGAATGAGTGGAGGTCGGCCCGTGAGCAGGATGGAAATGAGTAGACAACGATTGATGAACCGCAACAGCAATCATTCGTTGAATGTCCTCCGGCTGCCAATTGACTGGAGGCTGGCCTGGAGCTGGGCCGACTTCCATAGAGGCTCGGACCGGAACAGAAGAAATAGGAGGAGGGGCCACTGGGAGGCCGGAAGCGCTAGACTCCACCGTAGAACGAACCCCCGCCAAGGGAGCAGAGCCCCAAACTTCTGCTGAAGATACTGACATAGGAAAGTCCTGCAAGGATCTTTGATCAGGAGTCAGAAACAGGGTCCTCAGAGGATACCCTGACTGCCTTACAAATAAGAGGGCCATTACCACCCTGCTTTTTAGAAACCTCATGTGAATGCTTCCCCTGGAATTTAGGCGCCTTGGAAGAGAACGAGGGGCACTTGGTGGAAGGAGCAGGGGGCCGCACCCCTTCGCTTGGCGCCTGGGCCTAGCTCTCCCACATGGAGGCCTCTGATTGTTCACGCACCGTGGCCTTTCGGCCATGTCTAGATTTAGCTTGTGCCTTAGCCATGATTGATGGAACGACCTCCGAACCAGATAGGCCAAAGGTGAGAAGGTAAGGCCTGACAACCTAGTGGTGGCAACACCAGGCCAGGGGCTCAGTAAGGTATCAGAGAAGTGATTCCGAAACAGCAGTGTGTGCCAAAAACACCTCTAAAATGTCAGTTGGATATGCCCAAAACTCGGTGCGTCTAATTGCCGAGGAGGAAAGAGGTATAATATAGCCTGCAGGCACAGCCTTCATGGTTGGAGGCCTGATATAACCCAGACGGCACAGAGGCCATTCTAAAATGGCACCCAAGCTACTGACAGTGAGAGCGTGAAACTCTCCTTAAGGCTAAAAGGGCTCGGCGCCAAACAGCAGAGAAAGGAGTCATTCCAAAATGGCGCCTGAGTTACTGACAGGGAGAGCGCGAAACTCTCCTTAAGGCTAACAGGCTCAGTGCCAAATAGCTGAGAAAGGGGCTGGCGAAGGCACGGCTCCAAACAGCGCAGGAAGCAGTTCGGAGGACCCGATGTAGACACTGCTGGGCTAGGAGTAAACAAAAAAACCCCTTCAGGCAAAGCCGACAAGCGGCTAAAGCAGGGAGCGCTCGGCTCCGCTCCAAAGCCTAGCACTAAACAGCTGAGGCAAGGAGAATTGGGCAGCCGCCGCTCCACTTTTAATGCCAAGCTCTGAGACGCCAAGAGAAAAGCCAGCGATTAGCACTAAACAGCTGAGACAGCGAGAGCTGGCGAAGACAGCAAACGGGGCTTCGAAAAACACACCGCTGCGTCGGATTTGAAACTGCCGACAAGCGGCAAGCTCTGGGAAGCGTGAGATTCCACTAAACTGGCTAGAATACACAAACAATAGCCGTCCGAGGCAGTTGGGGGCGCAAAGCTCCACAAACGGATCAAATTTCAGGTAAATACCCTTCAATATGAATACAGGGCTAACAGTACCCCTCCCCAAAAAGGGAGCGAAAGGCTCCACTGAAAGTGTGAACGACTAACCCGTTAACACGAAGTTGACAGGAACTGAGAAGGGAGAGGGATCTCAGCAGCTCACAGGGAGCTGCTGAAGGGTGAATCTATCTAAATCCAAATCCAGCAGGCTAGAGAATAGTCAATAGGGAATCCAAAGTCAACAAACCGAAAAAATCAGATAGAGAAATTTAACTCTAACGCAATAAGCAGATAGAGCACACTTTCCACACAACTGTCCAGTCTGACGACTGAGCAAAAAGCTGGGAGCCCTAGCAACAGGGGCAGAATTTAAGAAGATTTTACAGACTCAGTCCAACCTCTGTCCAATGAGCACAACCCACATCTGGCTGCTGTCTCCACCCTCAAGGGAGAATACAAATTGTTCACTGTCTCAAAATGTGAACTACAAGTTTGATTCCTGGTTATTTCATAAGCATGGTTTGGCATTCCGTTCTTCTGACATGTTTTCAACTTCCTAGGTATTAATTGGTATAAAAAAGCTTGGATAAGTCTATTATCAGTTATTTTGGCCATGAACATTGGACTTGTTTTTTTTTTATCTTAATTTATGCAATGAATTGTGACAGAGTGCACTTTATGTGCTTCATACTCATTTGAATTTATTACCAGCAGCAACTTAATTCAAACATAATTTTATCTGCTTCTCAAAAGGAAGCAGGAATGGGCATCTGTTGGAAAAATAGAGTGAGTAGAGTTTTAATCATTTTTTCCTGCACTTTTGCTTATTTACAACTGCCAATTAGGGATAATGCTTCATGCCTCTGCTACATGTTGGTCCATGGGTTGCAATTAATTATTGTAATAAATATTTTAAGTCTTTGAAAAGTCACTGATCTTTTGTTACTTTTTTCTAGTCACTTCCAACAATTAGTGTGTCCATGTGGGGTGTGTGGGTATAGATGTGGGTATAATACAAGCACACACACACACACACACACACACACACACACACACACACAATCACCCCATCCTTTCTGTGATGTCTAGGGGAAGGCCTGGTATCTACTTCTTCTAGCTAAAACAGATTCCTAAAATGATTTCATACTACAGTACACTCAGGTACTGACACAATCAAGCTATAAAAAATGTGGTATGAATTCTTTTTCCAAGTCAATGCATTGCAGAAGCAAGAACAGGAGACTGTGGTACTGCCAAGACTGCAAATAGAAATTATCCAAAGCTATATTATGCTACTATTATTTTATGTTTTTAAATTACAGTTCACATTACCATACTAGAACAAAATATGCAGTAATGCATGCAGACATTTCATTTAGATTTATTTGCTGGGAGGAAAGGTTTGTTAAATTATAACAACACTTTGGAAAAAATGACTATTCCACTTATTACTAAGTTACTAGTTGCCAGAACTAGAAGATTAATGTTGCCACATTTGTGAATGTGGTTTCAAAATTTTCTGAAAGAGAAAATATGTGCGTTACATTACAGACAGTCCTTTACATATGAACAGGTTACATTCCAAAGCGCAGTTCATAAGTTGATTTTGTTTGATTTTGTCCAACCAAGTATTAAACATGCACAGTACGGTTCTTACCTTACACAAATGGTGCTTATGCTTTATTCCAAACATACTGTAATTCAGAATCAGGATACAAAGGAAAAATATTGCAAACTATAACTAAGAGATCAGTGAACAGCAGGACAGGATTGCATCCTAAATGGCGTACACCAGTGGTGGGTTGCTACCAGTTCACTCCGGATCGGGCGAACTGGTAGCAGGGGTGGCGGGAGGCTCTGCCCACCCGCCTGGATGCTTCTGCGCATGCACAGAAGCATTGCGTGTGCACAAGTATGTGCTTGCATCCATGAGCAAACTGGTAGCAACAGGTTTTGAAACCCACCCCTCGTGTACACTCAGCTTTCCAACGTGTGACAATGCTGCCAAGCATATGTATGCAGCACACTGAAAAGTAACCCTGTCATGACTTTCAGGACCTGTTAGGTCGGAATTGCAAATAGGTTTGTTTGCTTCAGTGAAAGCTTGAAACTTGAAAATTTGTAAGTAGAAGACTGTCTGTATTTCAAGTTCAAAGGTATAAAACCATACTTACAAACTTTCAAGTTACAAATTTTCATTGATACAAACAAATCTGTGGCAACATTACTAGAAATATAAATGTGGCAACATTAATTTTTTATTACCACCTTTCACCTGACTGCAACATATAATTATTCCCAAATTATTTCTGTTTTCATGTACAGCAATCAAGTTGATACCATTTGCTACTTTCTGGAATACTTTTTGCTTTATCATTCATTCAAATGACCTCATTCTTCAGCATTCATCCATGAGATCCATGAAATCAGAACCACCATTATTTAATCCTATTTTATCCTTTTCCTTCGTCTTAGTTTCACAGATATACAATTTATTTATTTTCATTTTGTTCATTGATTCATACTATTTACCATTTACGTTTCTAGCATTCAAATTATAATGTTTATATGTCATGATCTTCATATGGACTTCCATCATATTCTGCAATTTCTGCCACCCATTATAACTTGAATCAATCAAGGCTTTCACATAATACTTTGTAGTAAAAAAGTAGACTAGGTTACCAATCTTAGCTGTAACCTGTGCAACATGCAATATTCCTCTCTAATGGTAACAATATTATTTGTCAATTTTGTTCAGTATACTATAAGGATTAAACATAGCTCATAATCCTATGCATAAGAATATTTTGCTAGCTCTCAAGGAGCTATCTACTAATGTTTCTAATGGAGTCCCAGGTTGATGTTCTACAATATGAGCTGGCAAAAACTATGAGATTACTGGGAAAATAATAGTGTGTGCTCAAAAAACACAAGTAGAAATTGCCCTCTGCCTACTTTTTCCTAGTCTGAGGGAAACCTTTTTCTGAATATGTATTTATTTCTATTAGATAAAACTGTTGAGATAAAGTATGACATAATATGACACTTCAATGTTAAATGAATGCTATTATTGCTACATAATCTAGTTATGAAAGAAATTAGAATGGATCTTAATTCAGTTAAAATTATACCAAATAGCATATTGATTAGAAATATCTGATATTAGAATAAATCTATGCTTGGAAAATTATCTTATCAAATGAAAGTACGTACAATTGTTAGAGATGATATATTTATAACAGTCTTTCATTAATTATGAGTCTTGACTAATCAGTCTCCCAAGCTCTTAAATGTATCTTTATTACTTTTCCTCCAAAGTAATAACTTCACTAATTTCTTTTAAATAGTCACTTTTGTGGTTACTGCACAATGGTGTTACACAATGACTTACTACCTGATAAAACAATTCTCTATACGAGACATTACCCTGATTTCCCATTGATTAAGTTCAGAATAAATTAAATATAGAAACGTAGGTATGGGAGATGACCAGGTTGGGCCCAAGGAAGGGCTCAAATGGATCATTATTTTGCATCCCTTTGTGCCCACAAGAGACCTAAATCTAGTCCTCCTTGAATTCCATTGACTCTTACCTACTGCCAATTTATCTTGATTGTTAGTAGTTCAGATTCTTGCAGAAAGCCAGAATGGAAGACATTTGTACTCATTTGAACAGCCTTGGTTCCCGATTTCTTGGGCCTGACAGTAGGATTGGGAAGAGCTTTGGAGGTCTTCAAGTTTAGTTTGCTGCTCAGAAGAAATTTCATATCATTCCAGTAAAAAGCACCAATGGCTCCAGAAAGCAGGCTGTTCCACTAGCATTCATGGTCAGTAAATTGATCCTTAGATATTGATTGTCCCTCTGTAAAGCTTCTACCATTTTATGAGCTATAGCTGGGAGCTATGAAAAATAAACCTGTATCTTTCCCTGACAGCACTTCACCTATTTTAGGTCTGCTATTATATGTCTCCTTAGCCTTCTCTTCTTCAGGCCATCAATCTTTCTTCATAACATTTAGTCTCCAAGCATACTACCATATTTATTGCTCTTCTCTACATTTTCTGGCTTACCAACATCCTATTGATATGGTGGCAGTCCAGAATTGCACATGGAGATGGAATATAAGTAGAAATAATGAAATATAAGTGAATACATTCTAAAGTATGAAGGTCTTGCAGTTATGCTTTTTTCACAGTGAAAAAAAAATATGAAGATAGGGCAAAGGAGTGATATCTTGTGAAAAGAATACACAGAGAGACCTTGATCATATTTCAACAGCACAGAAAGCATAAAACATCACCTATTTAATTAAATATTTAATTTTCAATAATTAAAATTAAAAATAAGATGTTTATTTTTCAAGCAAAAAGTACTTTCATTAAATTGATGAGCAGATTTTGATATTGGTTATAGTGGAGACGAAGTATTTCTACTGCAATGTCTGCTTTTCTATAGTTCTGATTGAGTATTATTACATCTATTTATCTGAACATGCTTTGTGTAAATATCTGCAAATAATTAGACCATGTACACCATATCTGCATATCTGCACCATGCAGACCATATCTGCAAAAAACGTTCGTTTTTTTGCAGATATCCATGCAGGAGATATATGATTTTTACCAAGTCATGAGCAGAGTTGCTCAATCTTCCTGACTCTATAGTGACATATTTGGCTATGTAGGTACAAATAATACTTGAATAAATCTTATATTACTCCATTTATTGAAGCAATACTCTTTGTAAGTATACTAATTGAGTAAGTAAACAAAATAAAAATAATGATTATCTGCCCCACATTGTTAAAACAGTTTGTATTCCTGTTAACTTTAACTTTGTTAAATTCCTGATCTCAGAAGCATGTAAGGCTGAGTCAACCTTTAGCCCTATCAGGACTGAACTGTAGGCTGTGTGCTTGCCTGCAATGCTACATTCTAATCACTGAGCCGCCAAGACTCCATTACTACATGAATGCAGAAATATATCGTATATGATATCACATATCATGGTTATGAAAAGCTTGATAAGATGGTATAGTATCTATGCCTTAAAAACAGTCTTCTTGAAATTCCATCTGCATATGGCCTTATAATTTTTAAAATGCTGCCACAATATTCATTCTTTGATATTTCAGCAAGATAACATTAACAGCTGAGCTAGTCATTGAACAGTTCTTTCTACATCCTTTCATACTGTACTGTTGACTTCCTACTTTAAAAATCACTGTAGCAAATCATTTTCAGTGGGAGTTATTGCACATACATATGCTGCTTATAACAGCAGGTAATGATCTTCATATATATCTTTGAATAGCAGGAACACACAGTGCTGCTTACAAGAACTGCTGTGTATTTCCCATATTAATCTCACTTTGGCCATAATGATTGCCCCAGTGACTGACCTTTCTGAGTCAACTGCTATCTAGTCAACAGCAAAAAAGATATAGCACTCAAGAGGATGCATTTCATAATGCCTTAGTGAATTTAGTGAACGCAATTTGAAATATGCAGATGAATCATATGTGCTAGTACTACAGGCAGTGTTTTATGTACCTTTGCCTTTGCAATGTATATACTATAGATAAAATGAACTGTGACATTTTTACAGCTGCAAAGTAATTCTGTGCTAGCTAAAAAAATTTAATGAACAGTTCTATGGCTGTTTTTACCTTACCATGGAAAAGCCAAAAGAAAGGAGTGCTGGGATAATACAGGGAGTCCTCAACTTACAACATTTAGCAACTGTTGCTCAACTTCATTTAGCAACTGTTTGAATTTACAAAAAGCACTGAAAAAAGTGATCTATGACCATTTTCACACTTACGACCATTGCAGCATCTCTGTGGCCATGCAAATTCAGATGCTTGGCAATTGACTCAAATTTATGACTGTTGTTGTTCATTGGGGTGATGTGATCAGCCTCTGTAACCTTCTGACAAGTTGTTACTAACTTAACAACTGCAGTGATTCATTTAACAACTGTAGCAAGAAAAATCATAAAATGGGGAAAAATTCACTTAACAAATGTTTCACTTACTGTGTTTCCCTGAAAATAAGACCCTCTCTTATTTTTTTTGAACACTGAAATAAGTGCTTCGCCTTATTGCCATGCGCTCAAAAGCCCGATTGGGCTTATTATGGGGTTGTCTTATTTTGGGGGAAACAGGGTAGCAACAGAAATGTTGGCTCAATTATGGTAGTAAGTCGAAGACTACCTGTGTAGTGCCTAAGATTATATCTTGCTTTGCCATAAAGGCATTATGCAGGCTACAAATTTCATTTACATTTTACAGTATGCAAATGAAACAAATAATAATCTAAGTCATGGTCATTATTGAGGCCTGCCTTAGAAAAGTCACAAGACAGCAAGAAAAAGCATGCTGAATATTTTGAATAATCGTGTATGTTGAATACTTTGAACACACAGCATTTGTTGTTGCCATCATTGTATAAATATATAATGTTAATTTTCCACTGAAACTGATTTCAAGGCACTCATTTGTGCAAGTTGCAATCCTATACTCCCACTAGCAAGACACTGTCACAATATGACAGGTTGGTTGGAGCTGTATTATCTGCTGCATTTTGCCATCCGCACTCATGATCTCTTTGATACACAATTCATACATAAGCTTTATCAGAATGTCTTTCTACCCAACTTGATTTCTCATGATAACAATAATGTGTATTGTTTGCCATTTTATGTGACCATTTTTAATTATTCTGTTTTATGCTGGACTAAAATACCTTCCTATATTTGGAGAACTATTAGTCTCCCAAAATAGTGAAAAGGACAAAGTGCCTATTTGAGGAACATACATATAAACTTTAACTTAGTGACAAATTTAAGGAGGAGTCTGTTGTTTTTAAACTTTGAAAGAAGGCTTACCCAATTTGCCCGGAACAGGCATAAAACACACAACTGGGCTTCAATTCCTGCTGAAGCCAGACCAAAACAGCCATTGGAACATACACAGCCTTCAAAGGAAACACAGCAAGATAAGGATGTTACAATCATTCATGTTGGTGGAGAGAATGGAACCTGGATTTCTATTTTGGTACTCCAACAACTTTACTACCATACCACTCTGGTTCTCTATTATTATGCACAATGAGTTTGTAACAAAGAGAGAAATAGAGAAAAACCATTTAATTTTACACTGAATAGATAACATTTGATCAAGTGGGTCTTCTCTTAGATATAATTACCTATTTACTTTATAGATATTATGTAAAAGTTCATCAGAAGATTGAAATTGTCAGAAATTCTATATGTACCTGAAAAAAAATTCCCAACATAGAAATAGTAAATTCTGCCCAGTTTTAATGAACTTGATATTTTCTAGTTTGAGAGAGTTTCTGCACAAAAACTTACATTGTCTTACAAGGAAGGAATTACTGAAAAACAAATTCAGGCAGTGAGAAATAAATACCCACAGGAACAAGCCATGGGTTACAAAGTAAATCACATGCAAAATGAGCAGTCATGAGTAAAAGATAGATAGAAGTATCCATATGTGAGTGTGTAACTTTTAAAAGCATCACCTCTTTCAATTTTCCTTGCCCATAAGCTCTTACTAAAGACTTCATTAATCATATAATTATGCTTCATACTGCCAAACTCAAATACTTTGGGATTTTAGATCTCTATACAATTATTCCTCAAGAAACATTAATTAACATAGTGGGATAACTAATATGCTGGAAGGCTTGACCTTCACACTTGTGAACAGCTAAATAATCTGACAGTTCAACAGTGTGATATTATTAATGTTTCCCTGACATTATGGGAGTGGTCTTAAAGGATGCAGACATATTTGGCAACAATTTCTGGGGAAATGCTTGATAAGCTTTTCATTACAGTCAGGATTCAGGAATCTAATTTTAAATTACAATTCTTATGCAACAAAATTGAAATCTTTTGCTTAGTACATAAAAAGTTGAACTGCATGTCATGAAAGTACAATCAATTATTAATTTTTTTTGTACTTTATATATGTGGACATACTGCTTCTATGATAAATTGTTTTAACCTCCAATTGGTCTTCCAACTATAACATGTTTCAACCGCCAGCTAGCCTGCAAGATTTTTAAAATAATAAAATTGATGAAATTAGTATTTACTGAATAAACACCTGATAAACAAATATGTACAAAAATAATCTGAGTACAATTATCACTTTGAGTCATTTGACATCTTCAAAATCTAGAAAATTATAAAAGTAAGCATGGATTTGTAAAGAGCTATATCTTATCGTGCGGTCATTAACTTAATTTTCAACTTTTGAGAATACTATAGATATGGTATATTTTAACTTCGAAAAAATGTTGGTCAAACTGCTCGTGATTTGTAATTTGCTTGTGAAGTTAGTTCTGAGAAATATTATAATTAAACAGATAAAGAGTTGATTCAAAGACTGCAAAGAATACCCATTAGTAGTATCTTGTCAAAAAACCAATGGGAAGTATTTGACTAGTTAATTACAGGGAAACAGAAATCAAAATCAAATTAAAGGATACCTGGACTAGCAATGGTACTTGTGAAAAGTACCATTATCTTGGAGTATAAGCAATGTGATGCAAAAAAAAAAAAAATTCAAATGCAAGTTTAGGCTGTATCAACAAAAGTAATTTTAAGGACTAATAATTCGACTTTATTTTATATTAATGATAGCCTCCCTGGAATATTGAGATCAGTTTTGGCTATTGGCCTTTCAGAGTGAGTGTATAAAAACTGGAACTAATATGTTTAGTTCTAACTAAAGATGATAAATGAGGAGTTATGATTGCACTCTGTAAGGATGTCATGTAGAAGAAAACCAAAACTTATATTCTTTTATATTATATGTGATTAATGTATTTCTGTTACAGAAAGATACCTTCCAGATGAATGTTAGGAAATGTTAGGAAAAACTTCCTAATAATAAGAACTGTGTGAGAAATAGTGAAGTCTCTTTCATTGAATGAAGAATATTAGAATAGAAAGTTTTACTAAACAGCAGTTGTGCCACTCAGTGTCTCGTAACTTATTTTTCACAATTCCCCAGACAAGTGTAAGGTATGAAATAAAGAAACCAAAATGGGTTGTGTGAGAGAACTGTAAGAATAGTCTAGTTCAGTCCTCCTTCTTATATGATCCCCTTTCAAGAGCTCTCTCTCTCTCTCCCTCCCTCCCTCTCTCTCTCTCTCTCTCTCTCTCTCTCTCTCTCTCTCTCTCTCTCTCCTCCCACCCATTCTTTCTTTCTTACTTGAACTTCTGAAATAGCATATTCTTCCACTATAGTAAATATATTTGCATAACTGAGAAAATACTTTTTAAATGTCTTGGGGAAAGTATGTTTTCTAAAATAAATTTTATTTGAACCATACCTTCAAGGAACAGATATTTAGTGCTCTTTCACTGAATGAATGAAGAAACACCGCACACAATTATTTAGAGAAGGTCTTCTGTTCACTTACTGAATCTGTTCAATTAATTGTTACTAAATGATTAGTGAGAAGGATAACTTCCCTATTAAAATCATTTCTTATTGAAAGTACTGCAGAAAGTGCTACTGTTGATCTCAGAGGTTTAGTGTTGAGGTCTCCTGAGAGACCAATAGATAACATCTGAACGTTTGTTTGGAGTAGAAACAAACTGAGGTCACTCTTCAAGACAACAAACTGTATGCTGCATTCTCTGACCCTTAAAGGTTAGAGTTGAGGAATTTCCTGATGGAATTCTGTTTGGTCTAACTTTCCTTTTTCTTTTCTTTTCTTTTCTTTTTTACAAACGTATCTTGGGAATAGCCAGAGTAAATGTAGGGCTATTTTCAAGAGTTGTAAAACTTTATTATCTTTCTAAGGTAGTTAGAGACCTAAAGTTCAGTGACGGCTTCATAGATGAAATGATGATTTTCTTTGTCTATTTCTTTGAAAATTAACAATATTAGTTTTATCTATGAAAATTCAAATTCCAGTGCGAACGGAAAATGTAACTGAAACTGCTTTTGACAAGCTACAAATTATAGAGTTGCTTACTACATGTTGCAGTAATTAATTTGAATTTCTAAGGATGTTTCAGGAGTCAAAAACATGCTTCTTTTCTATTAAATACATAATTAGGAAAAATGTAAGTGTATTTGGATGCACATGTGATAATGAAACAATTATTGATATAGTTATAGTTATTGATATAGTTCAATAATGGAGCATGAATAAAAAGGCATAGAAGAACAGCTACTTTCTCACACTCTCTGTTATACTTGGACAATCTCATTTTAGACAATATGTGCTCATTGCACTACACATAGCACAGAAAAGCAATAAGGAATAGTACCCAACAGTCAGTTAAGTATAGATTGCATCAGTTTAACTATAAATTGTTTATTCTTATTATTTTAGTTGTTATTGTTGATGTCCAGTCTGATTCTAATATTAGTTCTGGAGGTGCTAAAGTCACCATGATTTCTCTGGTCCAGCCTAATTTGTAAGGATATCTTTTATGCAATTTTTGTATTCTTAATATTTCTTTTCCGTCTACTTCCTTTTTTCTGTTTTTATTCTTCAAGTTTACAAAATGCCAAATGCAATCTGAACATCTGGCTAACTATGCGACGAATTTTAATAATTGTTATAGCAAATTTGTATGCCATCCAACTTTCATAGATCTTCCACATCTCAGTTCCTTAATCCTTCCTTAAATAACCACATTTTCATTCATTTTTGAACAGTGAAGAGAGGATGTTAATCTTATTTACTGGAAAACTGATTCCACAGGAGGAATCTGACCAAATGATCAAATCTTTGATAGTATATATTTCACATTGCTCAGTTTATAATAATAATAATAATATACTTTATTCATTAAACATGAAACTCAGTCAACTAAACATTCAAAAATGCATCAAAATATAATTGACTGGTGCTAATGGTTGATACGGGTTGCTGCCAGCATCCTAGGTATCAAACAAGTACCTTCTTAAGATGTATAATGTTCTGAGTAGTGCAGTTTTTTGAGTTCCACTGGTGTTATTGCAGGAAGCTGCAATTTCTTGATGTATTTTATAAAATTCTTGGGCATGGTACCAAGTGCTCTGATGACAATGGGTATCACTGTTACATGTTTCATCCATAATTGTGTAGTTTTGATGGCCAGATTGCAATATTTCATTATTTTTTTCAGTTTTTTTTCTTCGACTCTGGCATCTCCTGATACCGTGATATCAATAAATTGTATGTTTCGGTTTTTGACAACTGTGATATCTGGCGTGCTGTATTCCAAATGATGATCCATCTGTTTTCGAAAGTCCCACAAGATCTTCACCTTCACCTTCACCTTCTCATTTTCATTATTATTATTATTATTATTATTATTATTATTATTATTATTATTATTATCCATATTAATTCAGTACTTATTCATTCTTCATCCTATCTCTTCTTGTTCTATAATAAACAATTCTTTCCCACGTAAGTGTTTCATTTTATATTTCTCCCGGTATTCCCAACTCTTTACACATATAAAGTAAACAGAAATATTCTTATAGATATCTAGTTTTGCTCCTTTGGATAAATAATAATTCCTTTCAGCAGATGACATTATTAGCTTTCTAACAGCATTTCTGCATTTTAAAACTTCACTGTCCATTCCCACATCTTAGTAAATAAATTTGTCTTTTTGCTCTAGTTTTTTATCATTTATATATGATGCAGTGGTTAATCCCATTTCCCTTGTCAAATACAACTACAGTGATAATCTACACATTGTTTGTCTTGTTACTACACACAGTATATTTAATGTTCGCTGTGTATCGTTTGAGTTCTCAACCAACAATGTCGCATTTTTTAAATATAAAAGTAATTAAAAGTAACCTTTTAATTAACTGATTTAGTTCAGTACATGGATATCTTATTCCTTCATCCAGAACAGGGATGTCAAACTGGATTTCTTCAAGGGCCAAATCAGTCAGGAGGAGGGAGGAAGATAGGATGGATGCCTCCTGCAGCACTTTGCTGGCAAAAATGGGGGATAGGAGGCATGTAGGATCCTATGTAGGATAAAAACCAAGGATTTGGGGAATAACAGAGTAATACAGGTATGTGTGATGCCCCTAAGTTGTTTAATGTGCTTCTGGGTTTCTCAAACTCAAGGCCTGCAGGGTTCTTAAATCTGGCCAATAGACCGGCCTGGAAATAGCAAAGGACTGGCTCGGGGTGCCTCTGACAGCCAAATTGGGGAACGTTGGGGCAAGGCGTGCCCCCCGTTCCCCATTTTCAACCTGGATGGCTTCCTGCAGTACTCTGCCAGCCAAAACAGGGTGCTGGGGGGCCAGCCACAGCCCCCGTGTCCCGTTTTCAGCCTGGATGGCCTCCTTAAGCATTTTGCTGGCAAAAATGGAGTGTGGGGGGCATGCGTGCATCCAGGCTGAAAATGGGGTATGGAGGGGTGAGCATACCCCCCACGCCCTGTTTTGGCCAGCAAAGTGCTTCAGGAGGCCATCGAGGCTGAAAATGGGGAATGGGGGGCACACCCTGCTCCTTCGTTCCCCATTTTGGCTGTCAGAGGCACCCCGGGCCAGTCCTTTGCTATTTCCAGGCCGGTCCATTGGCCAGATTTAAGCATCCTGCAGGCCTTGAGTTTGAGACAACCCTGATCCAAAAGTACATTAAACAACCTAGGGGCATCACACATACCTGTATTACTCTGTTATTCCCCAAATCCTTGGTTTTCATCCTACATAGCTGTTACTGCATTTCACAATCAACCTTTGAGCTCAGGATAAGTATTCCAGAACTCATAGGGTTTTTCTAAATCTAAATGTACAGGGAAATTATGGTTCATACATTCTTCAATAACCCTTTAAGAATAAAGATCTAGTTTGTCCAGCTGATTGACCATTTTCAACATTCTCATAGCATTCATCACTTCATTTTTGTGGATTTTTTTCTTGGACTTGGACTCTTTTTTTTCTTTTTTGTTCCTGGACACATTTACAACATCCATATCAATTCCACTCATCATTATACCAGTATCATTCCAACTCATAGCTCTAAAATGTTCCTTCCAGTTTTTCATCCCTTCAATTTTCTATAGTGAATATAGGGAATGACTTGGAAAAAGAGAAGAAAGGTAACAATCAATAAACAAGAGGCCAGTGCAAGAAAATGGCTTGCCTCAGACATTCAGATTCAATTCACATAAAGACAAAAGAGGGATAAAGGGAAGGACACACGCAGCTATGAAAATCTATGTTACTAGAGATTTTAAAATTAAAATATCACTGTCTGTTACTCTATCTGACAGGGCTGACATCAATCTTGCAAGTCTACCTATAAAGCAAAAGTCTCCTACTAGAAAACAGTAATTAAGAGCACTAAGTACAGTTGTCTTATTTGCATTCATCAAGGGTGCACCGTAATAACAGAATACAGTATAGGTAGTAATTGACTTACAACAGTTCCTTTAGTGCTGTTCAAGGTTACAACAGTACTAGAAAAACTAACTTATGACCCTTTCTCAGAATTATAACCTTTGTAGCTTCCCCATGATCATGTGATCAAAATTCAGGTGCTTGGCAACTGGTTCATATCACATGCCACTGGGACAATTGCAGTGTCCCAGTGGCATGTGATCCTCTTTTTGTGACCTTCTGACAAGCAAAGTCAACAAGGTAGCCAGATTCACTTAACAACCAGGTTAGTAACTTATCAACCACAGTGATTCGCTTAACAACTGAGCCAAGAATGAGCCGGATGCTGTGCTGTCTGCATTGGTTCATCGCTGCCATCTCACCACAAGAGGGGGTCGAATGGTTGATCGGACCTCCGTGAGAGGGTGGTTGGGTCTTCCCCCTTCCCCCCCTTGGACTGTGGTCGACCTGGAACTTGACTTCGTCCTCTGTTGTGAGGGGACAGTGGACCGGTCCTGTTGAAAATGTTTTTGAGACTCCCATTCCATGTCTCTCCCCTGGACCTTCTATATGGACCCCTAGGATATGGTTGCTCCCATCCTCTGTGGTCAAGATGTATTCCGCAGCGGAGCTTCTTGGTCTGCGAGACTCCCCCCTCTCGCAGGCTTGGCCCTCCACTCTATCGAGGGCCTACCTCGATGACGGGCTTTGGAACCCCGAGAGGTGGCATGCCGCAAAGAGGGGGTTGTGGGGTTTTTTAAAATTGTCTTTTTGTAATCTTTTAAGGGGCTTAGGGCGGGGGGTGGGGAGGGAGGGGCATAGGTCAGGCCCGTTACAGGGGCATGGAACGGAAGGCGGGGAGCGGGGTGTGGAGGAGCTCAGTGTGGATAGGGTGGAGGGCAGTTCTATCAGGACCGTGGTTGGGAGGGGCAGATATGGCGGGAGTAGGGGGCCACATCAGGTGGTGGGGGCACGCACCCGCTATCTCCAAGCGGTGGCATGCCTCGGCCCCCATGACTCTTCTCGTTTCCCCGGCTGTCCAGAGCCTCAGAGCCCAGGCCTTAGACTGATGTTGTGCAATGCCAGGTCCGTGGTTAATAAGGCCCCCCTCATTTGTGAGCTAATACAGGAGGGGGGTGCGGACCTGGCAGGTATTACGGAGACCTGGTTGGGCCAAGAGGGGGGGGTCCCCCTCGTAGAGATGTGCCCACCAGGTTTCCGCGCATTCCATCGGCCAAGGGCCCAGGGCAGGGGTGGGGGGGTGGCGGTCGTTATAAAGGAAGGTCTTGATCCGAGGGAGGCCACTGTACCTCAGATAGCCGGATGTGAGTCTCTCCTGGTGAAGTGGGGCCATGGGATGCAGGTGGGCCTGCTGATCGCGTACCTGGCTCCCTGCCACGTGACAGCGGCCCTGCCCGAGCTTCTCAACGTTATTGCCGGGGTGGCGGTTGATACCCCCAGACTTTTGGTCATGGGGGATTTCAACCTGCCATCTACCGGTGGGGCGTCTGGGATGGCTCGGGAGTTTATGGCTTCCATGACAGCCATGGACCTGACACAATTAATTCATGGCCCCACTCACGCGGGAGGACACACTCTGGACTTGGTTTTTATCTCTGGTCAGTGGCGGAGTGGTCTGGATATAGGGGATATAGTTATTGAACCCCTGTCATGGTCGGACCATTCTCTCCTGAGACTGGACCTTTCGACCGCTGCACCCCACTGCAGGGAGGCGGAACCGACCAGGTGGTTCCGCCCCAGGCGCCTGATGGATCCTGATAGGTTCCAGAGGGAGCTTGGGCCAGTTCCTGAAACTCTGGCACACGACTCGGCTGAAGATCTGGTGGCTGCCTGGGATAGGACAGCCGCCGGTGCTCTGGACCGAGTCGTGCCTTTGCGGCCTCTGACCCGACGCCGAACCTGCCCGGCCCCTTGGTTTTCCGAGGAGCTGAGGGAGATGAAGCGCCGGAAAAGACGCCTAGAGAGTGGTTGGAGGGCGAGTCGCTCCGAATCCGATCGAACACTAGTTAGGTCTCATATTAAGACCTATCTAGTGGCGATAAAAGCGGCAAAGCGTAACCACTTTTCCGCTCTTATTGCATCAGCAGATAACCGCCCAGCCGCCTTGTTTAGGGTGACCCGCTCCCTTCTACATCAGGGAGCACGGGAGGACCCCTTGCAAGGGCAGGCTGAGGATTTTGCACAGTATCTGCACGATAAAATCGCTCAGATTCGGGAAGGCTTGGACTCTGACTGGGTAGATCCCGGCGGGGTGACTGAGGCTGGTCTTGAGAATGTTACCTGGGATGAGTTCGACCCTGTGACTCCTGAGGACATGGACAGGATCCTGGGGAGATTAAACGCAACCACATGTTTATTGGACCCGTGCCCCTCCTGGCTGGTACTGGCCACCCGGGAGGTAACACGAGGCTGGCTCCAGAGGATCATAAATGCTTCTCTGAGAGAGGGTTTCTTGCCTCCCGCCTTGAAAGAGGCGGTGGTGAGGCCCCTCCTCAAGAAGCCTTCTCTGGACCCGGCCGTTTTGGCAAACTATCGTCCGGTCTCCAACCTTCGCTTTGTTGCGAAGGTTGTGGAGAGTGTGGTTGTGCGACAGCTCCCACAGTTCCTGGATGAAACCGTCTATCTAGATCCGTGCCAGTCCGGCTTCAGGCCTGGGTACAGCACGGAGACGGCATTGGTCGCATTGATGGATGATCTCTGGAGGGCTCGGGACAGGGGTTGTTCCTCTGTTCTGGTCCTGTTAGACCTCTCAGCGGCTTTTGATACCATCGACCATGGTATCATGCTGCGCCGGCTGGAGGGACTGGGGGTGGGAGGCACCGTGTTGCGGTGGTTCTCCTCCTATCTCTCTGACCGGTCGCAGTCTGTGTTGGCAGGGGGGCAGAGGTCGACCTCGAGGTGCCTTGCTTGCGGGGTGCCGCAAGGGTCGGTCCTCTCGCCGCTCCTGTTCAACATTTATGTGAAGCCGCTGGGTGAGATCATCCGTGGTTTTGGGGTGCGATGCCATCTGTACGCTGATGACACTCAGCTGTACATTTCCACCCCAGACCACCCCAATGATGCCCTCGAAGTGATGTCCCAGTGTCTGGAGGCCGTGCGGGTCTGGATGGGGAGGAACAGGCTTCGGCTCAACCCTTCCAAGACCGAGTGGCTGTGGATGCCGGCGTCCCGGTATAGCCAGCTGGTGCCATCGCTGGCTATTGGGGGCGAGTCACTGACCCCCACAGAGGGGGCTCGCAACTTGGGCGTCCTCCTGGACACACGGCTGTCTTTAGAAGAGCATATGACGGCCGTGGCCAGGGGGGCTTTTTATCAGGTTCGCCTGATACGCCAGTTGCGCCCCTTTCTGGATCGGGACTCCTTGTGCACAGTCACTCATGCCTTGGTTACGTCACGCCTGGACTACTGTAACGCTCTCTACATGGGGCTCCCCCTGAGGAGCACCCGGAGGCTCCAGCTGGTGCAGAATGCGGCCGCGCGGGTGATTATGGGAGCGACATGGCGCTCCCACGTAACACCTCTCCTGCGCGAGCTGCATTGGCTCCCGGTGGTCTTCCGGGTGCGCTTTAAGGTGTTGGTTCTCATCTTTAAAGCGCTCCATGGCTTAGGGCCAGGGTATTTGCGAGACCGCCTGCTGCTACCGATAACCTCCCACCGGCCAATACGCTCTCACAGAGAGGGCCTCCTCGGGGTGCCGTCGGTCAGGCAATGTCGGCTGGCGGCCCCCAGGGGGCGAGCCTTCTCTGTGGGGGCACCCGCCCTGTGGAATGAGCTGCCTCCTGGAATACGATTGATCCCGGACCTCCGGACCTTCCGTAAAGCCCTGAAGACGTTTTTATTTCATCAAGCCGGCCTAGCCTAAATGGTTTTTAATTGGGATTTTAAATTTTATGGATTTGGGGTTTTAAATTTGGGTAGCCAATGATTTAATTCTTTTAATTATCTTAACTTTTGCATTTGTATGTTTTTTAATTTTGGCTGTTCACCGCCCTGAGTCCCTTCTGGGAGATACAAATTAAATTAAAAAAAAAAAAAGAAAGGTTGTAAAATGGAGCAAAACTCACATGTTTCACTAACAACAGAAATTTTGGGCTCAGTTGTGGTAGTAAGTAAAGGGCTACCTGTAACAGCTGTGGTAATAGCTTGACATCTATATACACAGTGATGTTTTTTTTAATATTCCTGTTTACTGCTTATACATTATACAATGTATAATGACAATATTTATTATTCAACATAAACTGACAGGTGTGGGGAAAACAATGAAATTTGATTGTCAATCCTATTGTTGAGACAAAGGATACAATAAAGTACCATAAAATCGCTTCTTAAACAGCTTTGAAAAATGAAGGCTACTTCCTATTTATTTATATCTCGCCTTTATTATTTTTACAAATAACAAAGCAATGAACATATCCAACACATCTTCTTCTTTTTCCATTTTCCCCCACAACAAGACCTCTATTATGTGAGTTGAGAGAAAGTGACTGTCCCAAAGTCATCCAGCTGGCTTTCATAGTTAAGGTGGAACTTGAACTCACAGTATCCCTCTCTCTATCCCTTAACACTAGGTTGATACATTTTTGTTTATTCATTTGCATATTCCAAAAGCCAAGATGTTAGTAAATATAGTTAGTAGTTATAATAAAATACCATAAAATAAATATGGAATTATAATCATCTAAGTTTCCACTTGAAACAACGATAATTAATACTTGAAAGTTTCTGAGTGGTTTTGCCCAAGCAAATGCCCAAGCATTGTGAGGGCACAGATGCCTACCAAGTGAAGAATCTATGATATTGGCATTTAATATGATCTTACAGTTTTGGTTCATTCATTCATTTCAGCATTTAAGAATAATTTGCATACTGTTCTGCCCAGCAGTTATGTAGAGTTGGAAGAAGACTTGCATGTGTATTTTTATTTACAAAACCAGTTAAAAAACCTTTTTAATCTTTAAAAACTAAGAGCAAATTTCTAAATCAAGAGGAGACACCTGCATTGTCTCAGTATAAGAAGATCATTCAATGTTCAAAATACATAGGTTTATCTGTCTTTTTAGTGTATTTGAAACAGGTACTACATTTACATACAAATAAAGTAATGTTAATAAACTTGCCATGCAAAGGTTGAAAAGATCTTTCCTTTGTAAAAAAAAAGAGTCATTCCCTGTTAACTCAATCACATGCAGTTCTGGTTCATTAAGTGAAAGTTATGATATGCTGCATGATTTCACTGCACCCACCAGTGTAGCACAACAAACAATACTTTGAAGTGAAAGAAAGCATGAATAAAAATCTCACATGCTTAAGCATAGAGGAAGTTTTGTGCGATGGAGGAGGAGTGGAATCCATTCTATGCCTGCCTTAGTCCACCTGCCATCAGTTCTTCTTGTTATGTGACCAGCCTATTTCCATTTCAATTCTTTTGCTCTTTTTGTATATTTTCGCTTATTCTCTAATCCATGTGAAGGTCTTTCTATCTTGTCTTGTGATGCTGAGTATGTATTTTTCCCATGGCCTTTTGCGCCATTCGTAGCTTTAGAAAACAGACAATACAAGCCTGTTTAAAATTGATTTGGTCACTAAAAGCTGGCTTTTGTACATGTTGTACTCCCAAAACATTTAATGGGAACTGATTCTAAAAGTATTTCTGGAATGTGTGAAAGGATCAAGTCTAACTAATGCTTCAAACCAGCTACAGTTATCCATCTTGTTCTTTAGCTGCAGTAATTGAGACGTTGGTCAGGTCCCCTTCTATATTACCTTCTAAACTTTTAAGTCCCAAGAATGTTGTATCTTTTTTGTAAGACAGCTGATTCCTCATTATTTGTGATTAATATATATATATATATAAAGAAATTTCTCAGAATTACATATGAAAGACTATTACTGAATGTAAGCTTCTGCTTCTCTGACGTATCTTCCTACTTTCTAAAGCACAGTTGTATACACAGGCAACAGAAAAAGCAATTAATGAATGGAGGGATTAAATGTCAAGATTTCAGAATCAGATAATTCCTTCTTTTTTCAGTTAGAATGTGACCTTTGGCAATTCATTTACAACAGGGTTTTAGCATGACCTCCAACTGACTTCTAGTCCATAAACAAAACAATTTCCCACCCCAAGAGTGTACTTTTGAAGGTGCAAGCCATATGCTGATCCTGTAAAAGTATTAAAATTTACATGCAAGTATTAGATCCATCCACACACTTAGAAATAAGCAGCATTTGCCACTTCCATTTGATTCCTTAGATGAACAAAATAAGTCTTGAGAGTGAAGAATAAATTCTCATCCCTGTTGTAGAAATGAGCATCCTGTACATGTGCGCAATAAGACTTGTAAGATTAAGGTGAATCTAAAGAATTGAAATGTTTGCAATAAAAAAATGAGATCCCAATGACTACCTGATATTTCATGTTGTTTGTTGGGTAAATCAAATCCTTGTCAAGTAGTGTATCTCTTATAACTGTTATTACTTTCGATTATATTTACAGGATAACAGTACTAAGTTTGTTGTGTAGTATTCTACTTTTTATATAATCTATTTTTATCCTAAACTCATTTCTAGTTTGTTCTCTTTTGGTAAGCATGAGTAAGTTTTCAGCCTAAGACTTAAATTTACATATGGAATCAACAGAAAGGAATGTGTTGATCTGCTTTGAGTTTGTTGTCTGACATCAGACTGTAGTATCTGCAAGTCATGATCCTTCTATAACTCTGTGACAAGTTGGCATTGTGAAATTCAGAAGTAGTGCTAAATTGTGGCCCTGGGACTCTGCCTTTAAGATATTGCTATCATTTTAAGCGAGCAACATATATAGCAAAGTATGTTAAATAGATTTTGAAGAAATAATTTCTAGCAGATTTGCCTTGAATATTATATTCTGTCCCAAATCATGAAAAATATTTATCTTGTCTTTCCAGGAAATAGCAAAAGTGCCTGTTTCATAAACCACAATCATGTTGTTTTTATTATTATCAACAGTGCTTATTAACTTGAAAGCTAAAAAGCAAGCTTTCTACAGTATGTCGAGGTCACATAGAAGAAAGATGGGGAAAACAGATAAATAAAAATTAAAAAGGGACGGTTTTGGTCAAAGGGTTTTTTAAGGATTATATTGAACTGCTGATTGTTTTCATGCTCCAAAGCTTAGTCAAGCTCAAAATAAATTACAAAAAAAGCACACCAACATCTTCAGATGAACTTTCTCTCAGTACAGCATTTGCCAAAGACCTTGACAGTTTTATAAAAGTAGCTACGGAATTATGTGAAGTGCCAATTTTAAGATTATGTACTAGATATTCTAGCTTGCAGATAGCTATAAGATATTCAGATACAACAGATTCAACAACTGAAACCATATGTTTTTTTTCCTATATGTGACTTTATTTGTATTTCTCAAGCTATTCATTTATCAAAAGGCCATATTCAGGCATCTTGATGTTGTGCTGTTAAACCTTTGCTTCTGAACAAGTAAAGTCATGCTACCAACAATGCTTTTCTCAGATTACCATTATAGTATGGGTGCTGCAGGGTGGCATGGCTCTTTTCCAAATCACACAGAGGCAAAAATGTCAGATGTCTGGAATAAGTGGGAAAGGCCCTCTATGTGGGCCTTTCCCATATAGCACTCCAGAAACATGAGAGAGAACGTGCAGTGAGATTAATGTTAATGCTTGGTAAGGTGCCTACAAAGTAAAACAAAAACAAAAGGAACAAGATTTGGTTCAAAAGCATGACTAACATACTGTTAGACTCCTTCTCCTTTCATTTGCATCATTATTCGTTCTTGGAACACTGAGAAATGTTACTTTGCTTATACTGCATATGCAATTGACCTGCAAAGAAGTAATGCAAGAATGAGAGTTTCTGAGGCACGAGAGCCAAGAACAGATTTTAAGCAGTACTTGAGAGAAGAGAATGCACTTTTAAAATATCTTTAAAAAAGTATCAGGCAATGTTAGTTGTCTCTCTCACCATTATCCGTAAAATGTTGGTATTTCTTATTTAAAATATTTAGGTATGCTTGCACTAAAAGATAAAGCAAACTATCTAAGTTTTCACTAGAGTGATTTTTGGCTTTCTTTTCTGTGTTTTATATCCTCTTCTTTTCTATAAAACAATGCTACACTTTTAAAGCATTTGACTCCATAATAAACTTAAATATTAAATGTAAATGTAAATATTTTTACTTTGAATTTCAAACTATAAATATGTTATCATTCATGATTCCTTGAAATGGTGAGCCAGTTAATGTTTCATCTGTTTTTGTCCAAGTTTCTCTATTTTCCCTATAAATTAATATGGACTTTTAATATGTTAACAAGAATTACTACTGATAGCCAATGTTTTTGTACCAATCTATGTAAAGCTATACTAACAAAATCATAGGAGACTGGTTTCAGATTTGTATTTCATGAGCTGTCCAGATTTTATATAGTGTTACATATTTTTATGCATAACCATATAACATTTACAGAAAAATATGATAGCCTTCCCTAGGAATGTCTAGACAAAAATAAGAAAAGTTACTTCAGTACAGTGGAATAGACAATGGAATAAAATAGAAAGAATACATACTATCCAGAATTTCAGTATGTGTCACGTGCTGGCCATGCCACACCAGTTTAGCAAAGGGGGGGGGAACTCCCGATACATCACATGATGCCTCCGTGACAACATGAGTTTGACACCCTTGCCCTAGAATTTGTCTCAAGATTTTTAGTATAGCAAGCGGGAGAAAGGTTGTGTTCTGATTTTATACTGGGCCAAAACAGTGATAGTCATGGCTAATGGCCAAAAGAGTCGGAATTAACATGACAGGCATTTTAAATGAGAAGGATTACTTTAGTTGTTGGGACTGTATGAATTAGTCATGGTGCTTGCTTTTTATGAACTAATCCATGAAAACAAAATGGATAAAGTAGAGTTTGAATATTTTCTTCAGTTAACAATTTATCTTGAAAAGAGCTTGGCTAAACATTTATGGTGACATATTTATATCTCAGTTCAGGTTACCTTTCCAGCTTATTTTACCTAAGGCATGAAAGCTGGCTGTGTGACTTTGGGTCAGTCCTTCTTTATCAGCCTAAACCAACTCACTGTGTTTTTGTTGAGCAGAAAACAGGAGGCAGAATTAGGTAGGTTTGTCACCTTGAATTAAGTTAGGTAGCATATATACACAGTCAGACACTCACGTGTGCACATAGAGGTATAGTGCTTGACATAAGATTACAATAGGGACAAGAAAATTCATTGTTAAATGGTGTGGTCATTAAGCGAGATATCATGTGAACTTGCAACCTTCCCTGTCAGTTTCCCCCTTCACTTTGCTAATCAGAAGACAGCTAGGAAGGTCATAAATGGAGATCAGGTGGTCACAAGAGGCTGCAACCAGCAAAAATGCATGATGGTTACCAAGCATCAAAATCATAATAATGTGATTATTGAGATGCTTCAATGGTCATAAGTGGAGGACTAGTCATAAGTCAATTTTTTTCAGCATTATTATAACTTTGAATAGTTACTAAATGAATGGTTGTTAAGCAAGGACACACATACACACAAAGATACAGAATAAAAAAATTAATCATCATCATCATCATCACTGTTCTATACAATCACAATATTCAGCGAGTGGCATGGTGGCCTAGAGGTGAAGATGTTTGCCTCTCATTTGTAAGGTTGAAAGTTCAAACCTAGGCAGCAATAGTTGTTTCTCTAGCAATGCACAAAGAGAAAATATCTGCTGTGAACTTCACATAGGTGTCATGAAGAGTATCTGGCCAGTATTTGCTCAGCTCCATTCAGTCGTCCCAACTCCACCCTGATAAAAGGGATTATAGGATTGTAAAAAGAAAAAAAATATTATTAAATTCAGCCGTGTTTCCTAAAGTAATCTGACCCCATTGGATTAATTTAACAAGGGGTGGGGTTTTTGGCTATATATGATTCCTTTTGTATTTTATAAAGTGAAAAGGAAACAATATACACACCTTTTCTAAATGCACAGTGGCTTTCTCGTCTATAATGAAGACCATTGTTTGTTTACATTGAGATTTGCTTATGTGTGTACTTGCATGTATAGCATTCTGCTCCACGACTATTTGTGACTAGGAAATTCCTGAAAACTTCAAAGCTATGAGACTATAAGCCTAATAGTAGAAAATGAGAAGCACTACAATAGTTAGGAAAAGAATTCATGTAACATGTCAATTACTCTGTTCGATTGTATATTATAAATCAATCAATAAATTTAAATAAATTAAATAAATGCTATTCAGTTCCTTCATTTCTATACAATAGTTCTCATGTGCAATGTTAAGGGATATGTAGCTCTTCAGAGTTTCAATTTTAGCTGTGTGATGTAAGCTTAGGATACATATTTATGTGTAGCTGTCTTGTTTCAAATATGACATGTACAGGTAAGTCCTTGATTACACCTGTTCCTTTAGTAAGCGTCCAAAGTTACAATGGCACTATAAACATTTACTTATGACCATTTTTCGCACTAACCACTATTGCAGCATCTCCATGGTCATGCAATCAAACTTCAGATGCCTGGCAATTAGCTGGTATTTAAGACAGTTACAGTGTCCTGTGACCTTCTGACAAGCAAAGTCAATGGGGAAACCAGATTCACTAACAACCGTGTTATTAACAACTGCAGTGATTCACTTAACTATGGCAAGAAAAGTCATAAAATGGGGCAAAACTGATTTAACAACTGCCTTGCTTAGCAACAGAAATTTTGGGCTCAATTTTGGAGGACCCTTGGTAGTACAGTGGTTTAAAGCACCCTGTTATTAAGACCAGCTGTCTGCAATTACTGCAGGTTCGAATCTCGCCAGGCTCAAGGTTGATTCAGCCTTCCATCCTTTCTAAGGTAGGTAAATTGAGGACCCAGTTTGTGGGGGCAATAAGCTGACTTTGTATAAATATACAAAAGGATGAAGGCTATTGCTTAGCACATTGTAAGCCGCCCTGAGTCTCCGGAGAAGGGCGGCATATAAATAAAAAAAAATTTTTTTTAAAAAAATTAGGGCTGTAAGTTGAGGACAACATATTGTATTTTGAATTGAATTCAAGTAAATCTGGCTTCAACATTCAGCAGAGGAAGAAATGGGATCTCTTTTCTTTGCCATTCTGTCTCAACTTCATCTATCTCAAAGAATTGTTGCAACAATGACATGGGAACAAATGAAATTTGCCATAGGTCCTAAAATGAAGCCACAATAATAATAACTTTTAAAAAACATAAAACATGCCACTTCTGCCTTTCTTAGAATATTTAACTTTATAAATAATAAATAATTAAATTTATGACTTTATTTTGAGCAAGTATAGATTGGCATATATCCCAATATAAAGTAGATGCTTTTTTTCTTAGTTAACAATGATAAAATAACACATCCTTTTGTTGTATGCATTCAGTATGGATTTTTAAAAAGACAAATAAGTAACTCTCTTTTATATCTGTTTAATCCATAACCTGTATTATTTACATTTTATTTTTAGTTAGTTTAATTATTTACTTATTTTTTAGTTACAGTTAAATATATTTAGCTGCCTATGTCATATTTGTTCCTCTGAATGGCTCACATAATCCTAATAAATTATTTTAGTAGCAGATTTACAAATTAAAATGGAATCATTGATGTGTAAATACTGATTATAAATGTATCTCTCTAAAATCTCGCCAAGGCTCAAGGTTGACTCAGCCTTCCATCCTTTCTAAGGTAGGTGAAATGAGGACCCAGTTGTGGGGGCAATAAGCTGACTTTGTATAAATGTATACAAAAAGGATGAAGGCTATTGCTGAGCACATTGTAAGCCGCCCTGAGTCTTCGGAGAAGGGCGGCATATAAATCAAATTTAAAAAAATAAAAAAATAAATTTAAAAAAATGTTTAAGTTTGTGTATAGTTATCTCTGATTATTTATTTCATGCACTTTTAAACTATAAGATAGTAGGGTTTTTTTCAAGATTGCAGTGCAGTATGGTGCCAAACTCTTTTTAAAAATACTCAAACATTGAATACTTACACTGGTCTTTTCACCCTTGTATAGAGAAAATTTGCAGTTTCAAAAATGCTGGCAGGTGAAAAATAATATGAAACATTCCCAGTTTTGGCTGATGAATTATTTCTAGTTTACTACAAATGCCCAATATTCTGAACTGCAATGATAAACTTTGGAGGCAGCAACAAATTCAAGAACCAGAAAACAAAGGAAACTATGAAATAAAATATTTATTGTTCTTGCATATGCCTTCAATATACTGGAAGAGTTGCCAAAGTATATACCAAAGCTAACACATGAGAATAATCAATGCTTTAAATTATTGTGACTAAATTCCATTTATTGCGAGATCTCCTAACTGAGATTGTAAGGACTTTCCAAATATTTTATCCATGAATTTCAAATTAATTTTACTCCATTTTATTCCATTGTACTGAACTCTGATAACAGCATCAGTATTTTAATTTTCCAGGCCCCCCCTACAATAGTTGTAGCCTTTATAGAAACAAAACAGCAATGCTGTTAATGCTTTTCTGGGAATGAATAATCAAAAATGAGATTTACACAGGGCAGCACAGAGCCGGATTCCTAGTTTGAAACTGAAATGAGCAGCTCCTTTAAAGGAACCTCCACTATTTTTGATGGAATCTCTGTGAGAAAGGACTGCGTCTAAACCACTGAAATGCATATAGTTATGCTGCAACTATAGCTCATCCATACAACCAGGGTGATTTCCTCTTTTCCTCAAGACAGAATGAACTTGCTTTTATAAAATTCTCCACCCACAGCCTTTTACTTTGTCTAAGGAATGAAACCAATAGTATTGCTCTCCACACTATTAGACTTGCTCATCAGGATGGGTAAGTTTTGGAGCATTGAGTAGTGCAGGACTGGATGGCAGTGGTCCAGCAACAATGTTGTGGATTCAGTGCTTCTCCTCTTTCCTATGTAACTTCGACACGCTGCTGTGCTGCCTGCACATCCCTAACTTATCACTCCAATATTCCATCTAGTGGCCCTCACCATCTTCCCCAGGAGCCTCTTTCTTTTGCCACAGTGTCTCTGATCAAGAAAGTGTCCAGCGCTTTCTCAAATAAAAGACCCAGCAACATGTAGACATGTAAGGCTAGTGGTCCTAAAAGAGTTCCTGCGAAGACAAGGTAGGCTCTGTACAGGAATTTTGCAATTTTCTGCAATTTTCTGGTCCCTTGGGTTGGCTGGGATCCGATAGACATCTCTCTGTCTGTGTGTGGAATGGCTGCTTGAAAAAGAGGCATGATGGTATACCAGCAGTTATCCCGCTTGCCTTCATCCTGGATGTTGGTATTTGGATAGAGTTTGGTCCCGCTTGGATGCAGCATCTTATGGTGGGTAGTCATGTGGCGGTGGCAATACCATAAGTTGATTTGGCAAAGAGCTTACCAAAGAGATTGTCAACCTGTTGGAAGATCCACATTTGATGTTCACAAATTTATATTTGTGAATTATTTGTTTAAATTTGTTTAAATTTCTAAACCGCCCTTCTCCAATATAGGACTCAGGGCGGTGAACAGCCAAAGTAAAAACAAGACATACATACAAAACATACAAAATCTAAAAACTGATTAAAATAATTAAATATTTTGGCCGTAATTAAAACAATTCCAATTTAAAATCAATTTAAAATTTGACTCAAGCCAGCCCAGCTAGTTGAAATAAATGGGTTTTCAGGGCCCGACGAAAAATCCGGAGGTCTGTTATTGTACGTAACTCTGGGGGGAGGTTGTTCCAGAGGGTGGGTGCCACCACAGAGAAGGCTCTCCCCCTGGGGGTCGCCAGCCGACATTGTCTGGCGGACGGCACCCTGAGGAGGCCCACTCTGTGTGAGCGTACTGGCCGGTGGGAGGCTATTGGTGGCAGAAGGCGGTCTCGTAAGTACCCCGGTCCTAAGCCATGGAGCACTTTAAAGGTGGTCACCAACACCTTGAAGCGCACCCGGAAGACCACCGGGAGCCAGTGCAGCTCGCGCAGGAGAGGTGTCACGTGGGAGCGCCTCGTCGCCCCCATAATCCCCCGCGCGGCCGCATTCTGGACCAGCTGGAGCCTCCGGGTGCACCCCAGGGGAGCCCCATGTAGAGAGCGTTGCAGTAGTCCAGGCGGGAAGTGACGAGTGCCTGAGTGACTGTGCGTAAGGAGTCCCGATCTAGAAAGGGGCGCAAGTGGCGTATCAGGCAAACCTGATAGAAAGCCCCCCTGGCCACGGCCGTCAAATGATCTTCTAAAGACAGCCGTGCGTCCAGGAGGACGCCCAAGTTACGAGCCCTCTCCGTGGGGGCGAGTGATTCACCCCCAATAGCCAGCGATGGCATCAGCTGGCTATATCGGGACGCCGGAAGCCACAGCCACTTGGTCTTGGAGGGGTTGAGTCGGAGCCTGTTTCTCCCCATCCAGGCCCGCACGGCCTCCAGGCACTGGGACATCACTTCAAGGGCATCATTGGGGCGGCCTGGGGTGGAGATGTACAGCTGGGTGTCATCAGCGTACTGATGGAACTCCACCCCGAAGCCACGGATGATCTCACCCAGCGGTTTTACATAAATGTTGAACAGAAGGGGCGAGAGGACCGACCCTTGTGGCACCCCACAAGCAAGGTGCCTCGGGGTCGACCGCTGCCCCCCGTCAACACAGATTGCGACCGGTCAGAGAGGTAGGAGGAGAACCACCGCAGAATGGTGCCTCCCACCCCCAACCCCGCCAACCGGTGCAACATGATACCATGGTCGATGGTATCAAAAGCCGCTGAGAGGTCTAACAGGACCAGGATAGAGGAGCAACCCCTATCCCGGGCCCTCCAGAGATCATCCACCAATGCGACCAATGCCGTTTCCGTGCTGTGCCCAGGCCGGAAGCCGGACTGGAGCGGGTCTAGATAGACAGCTTCATCCAGGTACCGGGGAAGCTGTTGCGCCACCACACTCTCAACAACCTTCGCAACGAAGCGAAGGTTGGAGACTGGACGATAGTTAGCCAAAACAGCCGGTTCCAGCGAGGGCTTCTTGAGGAGGGGCCTCACAACCGCTTCTTTCAAAGCGGCCGGCAGGACCCCCTCACTCAAAGAAGCGTTAACAATCTTCTGGAGCCAGCCTCGTGTCACCTCCCGGGAAGCCAGTACCAACCAGGAGGGACACGGGTCCAATAAACATGTGGTCGCGTTCAGCCGTCCCAGGACCCTGTCCATGTCCTCGGGAGCCACAGGATCGAACTCCCCCCACATAACACTCTCAAGACCTGCCTCAGTCATCCCGTCCGGACATACCCAGTCAGAGGCCAGCCCTTCCCGAATCTGAGCGATTTTGTCATACAGATACTGCACAAAATCCTCAGCTCGACCCTGCAAGGGGTCATCCCGCACTTCCAGATGGAGGAGGGAGCAGGTTACCCTAAACAGGGCAGCCGGGCGATTATCTGATGACGCGATAAGAGCGGCAAAATAGCTAGTTTTCGCCGCTTTTATCACCACTAGGTAGGTCTTAATATGAGACCTCACCAGTGTTCGGTCAGATTCGGAGCAGCTGGTCCTCCAACTACTCTCCAGGCGTCTTTTCCGGCGCTTCATCTCCCTAAGCTCCTCGGAGAACCAAGGAGCTAGGTGAGTTCGGTGCCAGGTCAGAGGCCGCAAAGGCACGACTCGGTCCAAGGCCCCGGCAGCCGCACTATCCCAGGCGGCCACCAGGTCCTCAGCCGAGTCATGAGCCAGAATCTCAGGAAATGGCCCAAGCTCCATCTGGAACCTATCAGGGTCCATCAGGCGCCTGGGGCGGAACCACCTGGTCGGTCCCGCCTCCCTGCGGTGGGGTGCAGCGGTTAAAAAGTCCAGTCAAAGGAGCGAGTGGTCAGTCCATGACAAGGGTTCGATGGCTATATCCCCTATATCAAGGCCACTCAACCACTGACCTGAGACAAAAACTAAGTCCAGAGTGTGTCCCCCTGTGTGAGTGGGGTCATGAATTAACTGAGTAAGGTCCATGGCCGTCATGGAAGCCATGCACTCTCGAGCCACCTCAGACGTTTCACCGATAGATGGCAGGTTGAAATCCCCCATGATGACAAGTCTGGGGGTGTCCACCGCCACCTCGGCTATAACGTTAAGCAGCTTGGGCAGGGCCGTTGCCACGTGGCAGGGAGCCAGGTACGTGACCAACAAGCCCATCTGTACTCCACGACCCCACTTCACAAAGAGGGACTCACATCCGGCTATCTGTGGAACAGTGGTCTCCCTTGGATCCAGACCTTCCTTTATAATAACCGCCACCCCCCTGCCCCTGCCCTGAGCCCTCGGCTGATGAAATGCACGGAAGCCTGGTGGGCATATATCCACGAGGGGGACTCCCCCCTCCTGGCCCAACCAGGTCTCCGTAATGCCCGCCAGGTCCGCCTCCCCCTCCTGAATAAGATCGTGAATGAGGGGGGCTTTATTAACAACGGACCTGGCGTTGCATAACATCAGCCGGAGGCTCTGGCCCTGAGAATCTGGACAACCTGGGGAACAAGAAAAGCATTGGGGACCGGAGTGTGCAATCGCTCTAAGATAGCGAGTGCGCATTCCCCAAACATGATATGGTCCCCAGCTTCCGCCATATCTGCCCCTCCCACTCACTGTGTTGATGGAACAGCCCTCTTCAAATCGAACTCCAACCCCCTCCCCGACCTCCGGTTCTACGTCCCTAATGTTGCAGCCCTTCGCTAAGGCTGGTCTTGAACCCGGTGGATTTCCCCCAGAACCCACCCTAATCCCCCCCGAACCCCTTAAAATTTTTGTTAAAAACCCACTAAAAAACCCACTTAAAAAACCCCTCAAACTCTTCTTTGCCGCATGCCATCTCTCGGGGCTCCAACGCCCGTCATCAAGATAGGCCCTCGATAACGAAGAGGGCCAGACCTGCGAGAGGGGGGAATCTCGCAGGGCACGAAGGTCATTCACCGAGTACATCGAACATCAAAGGGAGGTGATAGTCCATGGCCAATAGCCAGGGGCCAATTTGATGTTATCACAGTCATGTTATGCCCCCTCTCCAAGAAAATATGTTGAACAAGATTCAGTTTTTCAGGCAGCCAAATTATGAATAACCACAATCCAGTGGCTGGATGAGAAGTCCTGCAGAAGGGCAATTGGAGCAGAGCAGGTTTCTGTCCTCTAAAGAGCCTAGAATGTCCACATGCTAGATTTTCTTCTGCTTTCAAAGCAAAATACTAATTTCAGTCTTGATTTGTTTGAAGTTCTCCTCAACAATAAGGTGACTATTATATGTTGTCAAGAATCAATAAAAAGGGTTTTCATGCTGAAATAAGCTGTGTGGATAAACACTGGGATTTTTTTAGAATGCAAGAAATAAACACCTTTATGTCTCATATCATTTTAGTTGGTCATGCATTGTAACATATGATCTTAATAATGCCATATGATCTTAATGATGCCAATGTCATTTCTGTGGTCAAATGTAATCTGGATTTCCATGGGCAGGGGCTGCTTTCCAGAAGGCAAAGAGGTAATGTAGCACAGAAAGTTTGGTTAGCAGAAAGACAGTTAAAACGGCTCCTTCCTAGCAGTTCTGTGCACACCTAGGGGCAGGGCCGAGACGATAGAGTGGCCCTTTGCTGGCTCCAGGGCAGCCCCGTGAATCAGATTTAAGCCTGACCGCATTCCTGCTTGGATGGCTGCCACCAACTTGTAGAATAGATCAGCCTGCACCAGCGCCTCCATGGCCTGCTCGCTGGCCTGGCCTTATAGCCTGTGAGGCTTCCCTTTCACCAGGACCATCCCCACCTTCACATGGGATAGCCACAGCCAGTGGTGGCATAGCCACTGGCATCACTGACAGCCTCTCCCCTTCCCCTTGTTCCTTCCTGAGTGCAGAGGAAAGAGATGGGAATGAGAAGCAAGGGAGGAAGGAAGGCAGGAGGGAGGGAGGATCTGAGGGAAATCCTGCCTTAGCATTTGGCCATTAGCAGCCCTCCTGTCCTTTTGCCAGTGGTGGGTTGCTACTGGTTTGCTCCGGTTCAGTTGAACCGGTAGTAGCGGCGGTGGGAGGCCCTGCCCACCTGCCCGGACATCATCATATACTCTCTGTACAAGCGCAGAAGTGGTGCGCGAGCAAACCGGTAGCAAAGGTAAGTGAAACCCACCACTGCCTTTTGCCATCCCCTTGCCCCTCCTCTCTTGGTGGTCTCCCATCCAAAGCTGAGGATGCTTTGGTTACAAAGCCAGGTCTCCTCATAAGGAGAGGGAGTGGGCCTCCCTCGGACCCAAACACTTTGCCCTTCTGCACACACCATGAGCAACCTGGCCAAGAAGAATCAGCACAGCAGCAACAGCCTTGAGGAGGAGGTAAGCAGCCCCAGGCACCCCTTTGGGGAAGCAGGGCTGGACTGTGGGGTGCTGGTACCTGGGAGCTTGAGAGCCAGGATGGGTGCTTGCCCTCTGCTGCCCAGGGCTCTGGGCAGCCTGTGCAATTTGGGGGTCCTCCACATGGCCTGAGAGAGACAGTGAGGCTCCACTGGTGGACAAGGGTTTGGTTCTTGCCCTGGTCTCACCTTCCTCTGCTGGAGACAATGGATCCACCATGGTCCCCTGCCCTGCCCGGGCCACTACAGGAGTCCCCCAATGTGAGTGATGTTGAGCTGACCATGGTCATCCTGTCTACGCCCATCCAATCGGCTGTAACCACCAGGCCATGCTCTCCCCAGCCACGCTTATCTGCCCCCCTCCTCCCCGAGGTCAACCATAACCCTGATGCGGCCCTCAATGAAATTGACTTTGATACCCCTGATGTATACTATTACTATTTAGTAATTAATTTTTCCTCTGACAATATAAAAATAAAGTTATATTTATTTATTTATTTATTTTTAAATTTATATACCGCCCTTCTCCCGAAGGACTCAGGGCGGTGAACAGCCAAGGTAAAAACACAAAATACAAAATTTAAAAGCAATTTAAAATAAATTAAATAATTTGGCCCAACAGTTTAAATACCCCATTAAAATTCAGATTAAAATTAAACAATTTAAAAAATTTAAAAAGTTAGGCCAGTCCAGCTTGGTGAAATAAGAAAGTCTTTAGGGCCCGGCGAAAAGTTTGTAAGTCCGGGATCGTCCGTATCTCCGGGGGGAGCTCGTTCCAGAGGGCAGGTGCTCCCACAGAGAAAGCTCTCCCCCCGGGGGCCATTGTTGACATTGTTTGACCGACGGCACCCCGAGGAGCCCCTCTCTGTGGGAGCGTACTGGCTGGCGGGAGGCTCTTGGCGGCAGAAGGCGGTCTCGTAGATATCCAGGTCCTAAGCCATGGAGCGCTCTAAAGGTGATAACCAACACCTTGAATCACACCCAAAAGACCACCGGAAGCCAGTCCAGCTCACTCAGGAGAGGTGTTACATGGGAGCGCCATGACGCTCCCATAATCACCCGCGTGGCTGCATTCTGGACCAATTGGAGCC